>NW_024412404.1:42259411-42363259 GCF_014898765.1 Herpailurus yagouaroundi
CCCCGCTGCCGCCCTGATCCCTTCACTGCCTGTGGCTTTCCCTGCTCTCCCTTCTAAGCCATCTTGGCTTTGAGTTTCTCCTTTCCCTGAAGAAGTCACTCTCTGCCTTGGTAGCTCTGAGGATGGGCTTGTCTTTCTCGAGGCGGTTGCCTCCCAGACCAGTGTCTCATCTGCAGGGACTTCCTGCTAGGTCTGCCCCCTCCCTTTCTGCCTCTCTCTGGGACCTGTGGCCAAAACCCTCCAAACCCCACCTGGCCCATATCTGCTCTTCGGATCACAGATATCCTGGGGTACTTGGCACCTAGCAGATATGCAAGTCAGGCCACGGACACGTTGGCTGTCTCTCCGGACAGAGTGGAGGTAGGGGGTGGCGTCTCTTCCTGAAGTGACACCACCAAGGGGGTGCCCCATCCCAACCCCCTCTGCCCTAACATAACGAGGCCCACTGGTGCCCCCACCATGACCCCTGCAGGTCTGCTTCAAGCCTTCGAGGCACCCCTGACATGCTGGAGTTCAGGAGATTGCCTCTTTCCTCAGGGTGTCCCGGCCAAGCCTGGGCTGGTATTTCCAAGAATAACAGCTTCCTACCTCCAGAAAGAAGGACCTGTGAGCAAGCAAATAAACACAAGTTTTATGGGGTGATTAATGCTTGGAGAGATAAGCTCCTATCCCAATTCTTCAGGGTCTCCCTGCTCCTCTCAGAAACGTTGGCTCACAAAGAGCAGCTGTGGGTCCTGGCAGAAAGCTGGTGAGCCAAGACCCCACTTGTAGGGTGCTCCTGATACCCCTCTGTGCCCACCGCAGCCCAGGTGCAATGAGGGGGCGGGGGGAAAACCCAGTGCCTCTCTTTGAAGAGTGTTTATTTTGGGGGACACACCATATAACTGCTCTGAGATGATCCAATTCTGCAATGAAGTGTGGCTGGAGAGTAGAGCCATGTGTTGGGGGTCGTACAGCTGGGGAGCGATCCAGGATTTCCTATAGGAGAGGTTTCAGGTCAGGAACCAGAGAAGCTGGAATGCACAGACTGGTTGGGGAGGAACAGTTTAGGTCGGACAGGAGGGGTATGCATGGTCACAGAGGTGGGGAATTAGATTAGCATCATCAGTCGGGGAACAGAACCTTCAGGGAGCAAGTGAAGAGAAGAGGTGTAGGTGACCTGTGGAGAAGGGGTGTGCACAGGCGGGGCTATGTGCATGCATCGCAGGGGAGAGAGCCGTGAAAGTAGAAAGTTTCTGGCAGCTACCTTGCTGTCAATGTCTTTCAAAAGGAGAAACGGTGGCCGAGAGATAGAAGAGGGCCTGTCCAAATTCTCCCAGCTAGTCAGAAGCCAGGCTGGCCCTGAAATTCAGCTCTCCCAGGCGGAGCTGGGCATAAGGTCAGTGTGAGAAGACATTGCCACATCAAAATGGTAGTGGCTGAACTCAGGAGGGCATTAAGGGGGCACTCAGGGTGGGGTCCCAAGGGCTCATGGCATTCTGCTTCACCCAACCTGTGCACATGTGCCCCAGTCCTGGTAAGAGACCTGCCTTCTGAGGACAGAGATCTATAGAGACTCTCAGGGAGGGTAGCTTTCTGAGGGCCAGGCTGCTCCTGGACCACGTGCTAGGCTGGTGAGTCAGCCTGGCTTCCCTGCAATGAGAAGCCTGGGCCTCTCTGCAGATAAGGCCCTGGGGTAGGTCTCCCATACAGGGTGTGCCTCAGCTTGGCGGCACAAAGGGTGTGAGCCATCCTGGCTAGCGGAGGACCACACTGCCATCTGGGGCTTCCGTTTCCTAGGCTAAACCAATATTTACCTTCAGCTATGGCTGCCAGGGGCTGAGAGGCAAATATTAGTCTAAGGAACCTGAGGGAAGCTCTGGGGATGGGGGAAAGAGCTAAGGATGCTGATAGTGATTTCTTCTTCTCTGACAGTTTTCTTTTCTTTTTGATTTAAACAAAATTTTGTTGTTTCTCCTGCTTCAGAGACTCTTCCTGGCGCTTCCTTTCTGCTCATGCCAAATTCTGCTAATCATAATCACGGTCCAACTCCAAACCCTCCCCTCCACCAGGAAACCTTCCCTGACCTCCCCTGTTCCTATGAACCTTCCTCTTCCTGACCACCTGAAGGCACATGAAGGTCTAAATGGTATCAGCAGTTCTGCATCATGTATTGTCCTGGTCTTTAAGAAGAGAGCATAAGTCTTTTATATATGTTATAAAGAAAGTTATTTTTTTAAAAAATTTTTTAACATTTATTTATTATTGAGAGACAGAGCATGAGCAGGGACGGGGGGGGGGGTGGGGGCAGAGAGAGGAGGAGACACAGAATCCAAAGCAGGCTCCAGGCTCCGAGCTGTCAGCACAGAACCCGACATGGGGCTCGAACTCACAAACCGCGAGATCATGACCTGAGCCGAAGTTGGATGCTCAACCGACTGAGCCACCCAGGCGCCCCAAAGAAAGTTATTATTGTACTCGTTTTGCAGATAAGGAAAACAGTCTCAGAGAGGTCTGATAACTTGCTTACAGTCACACAGCTTGGAAGAAGTGGGACTTGGGCCCAGGAGCATGGGCTGCATTACTTCCTAGCTTCTCTAACTATGAGTTCACCTGGTCCCCTGTGAAGTCTGGATACCTCCCAAGGGTGGGGTGTTGGCCCTCCCATGTCTTCCAGGATAGTTTAGGAGAGCTCAGGGGGTTAGGGATCAGCTGTACCTGTTGGGTATAGAGAGTTCACGAGAGCCCCAGCAGGGTTGGCTGGGGAAGTGAGGGTGCCCGGCATCCTGATTCAGCAGTGTCTGCCTCATAGTTCCGTGAAGGCTCCTGACGGCTTCATCTGGTTCTGTTGTTTACAGAGCACTCTGGTGGTTTGGGGTTTTTTTGTTTTTGGTTTTTGTTTTTTGTTTTCACCAGAATGAATATATATAAAGTGCAACCTTATACGATGGGCAATATTAGATTGTAATATCCAGAAATGGCAGTTTCATATTTTCTGCCTAGTATCTCTTTGGTCCAAAATATAGTTTTGGGGAGCTTGAAGAGACCTAGGGGTCCGGGGTGGGGTGTGTGTAGTAGAGGAGCTGGGGCCTTGCAGTACTGGGGACAAAGCCCTCATTTCAGAAGCAGGAGACCTGATTGGATCAAGACTTGACGTGGCCACTCACTAGCTTTCAGCAAGCCTTCCAGCTTCTCTGTGCCACAACTGTCCCATCTGGACATAATTATATATGTGCCATTTACCTCAGAGAGTCTGAGGCTGATGAATATGTAAAAGTGTTTACATATATAGCAAGGGCTATTGTTTTTAGGTTGAAAAGGAATACTTAATTTAAAAATACCACCAAAGAGACAACCCCCCCAAGTCCTCTCATTAGAAGAGGAGGCCTTAAAATCAAGTCCCTGTATCTGGGTGAAATTCAAACTATTCTATCTAAATTGTTTCTTGGAACAAGACCTTTGGTTCTCTAGCTGGGTTCCTTGGAACGCTGGGGTTCCACAGAGGCATCTTTGAGGCGGCTGAGTTGGCAGGCTCTATGGCTTCTTCTTAGACTTCAACCAGAAATTTTGGTTTTGTTGGACAAAAGGATTCCACTGCTTAAAAAAAAAAAAAAAAAGTTTGAGAACCGTTAGACCAGATGAGTCTGAGAATCTATATGTCTAAGATCCTCTGGCCTGAAGATTCTATAAAGCTTAGAATCTGTGACTCCAAATGTTTCTGGGACATTCTACCCTTCCCTCCATGGGCCTCGAAAAGTATTTGTTCGTCTAGCTTTTGTGTGGTTGGGTTTATATGGAGAGGGTGGAGGCGGGTGTGGGTTTCGGGGCACTGTCCAGAGGGGTGGAGAAACCCCTTACCCGTCCAACCCATGTACCCGCCCTCCGGGCTCCTTCCCCTGCCCCATGCCAGATGCTGACCAGCAAGAGGATGTTTATGGAGACAGTAAATGGGCTGGCAGCACCTTCTAAACAGGGGCCGGCAGATACCCGCCAGCCGGCCGGCTGCGGCAGGCCGACCCATGGTTAAAGATTATCCAGTGCTCCGGATGTGAGAATCTAAACAAACAAGACTCTGGGGCTGATGGCAGGCCCTGCTTCAAAGGAGCCCCTTGCCTGCCCCGGAGGGCCCCTGCACCAGTGCCCAGGCCCTGCTTTGGTTGCCCTGCACTGGCTGGCAACATGTGGGAGGGCCCGGTGGGTCTCTGGCCAGAGCTGGCCCCGGAATCCTCAGCCTGGCCCCTCCTCTCCTCCTCTCCCTTCCTTTCGCCCCGCTGGCCCTGCTCAGGCTGTTCTCCAGGCATTTACTAGAACAGTTTTCCCACTGAGTGCCTCTCACTTCTGTCAGTCCAAACTCTCTTGTCCTTCAGGGTCCAGGTCAAATCTTGTTTCTTCTGAGATGCTGTCTCTGGCTCACTGTGAGACAGGAAGGGGACCTCAGCCTTGGCTAGAGAGCATTATCCTAAAAGGAATATTTATCCTAAAGAAGAGAAGGCTCAGAGAGGGTGCAAGGAGTGGCTATAGGACACATAGGGATCCGTGCAAGGAGAGCTTTTCTAACAGTTATGGTTGTTCAAAGACAGGGGACAGATAGCCTTGGGATGTGGTGAGCTTCTTGTCCCCGGGGCCATTCTAGTCAAGGCTGGGTGAGAACTTGGCAGGGAGAGGTGGATTTCCTCTGGAGACACTGAGAATTTTGTAACAAAATTATATTCACATATTTTCATGCCTCCAAGCTTTGATCCTCCCACAGCCTACTGGCTCCCTGGGGCCCATGTCCTGGCTTCTCCTTCTGTCTCTACCACTGCCTGGGGCTGGGCACACAGTGTGTCAGTGAGTGGGTGACCTGAGCGCCACCTTGACGGGGAGGAAACCCCCTGTCCTGGCCTCACTGCCCTTGCAGGGCCGGTGATTTCTGCTCTGGCCCAAAGTATTTGCAGGACCACCGCTAGGCACCAGATTAGGCAGGAGCTGAAGACAGACAAGCTCCTTCCTGAAAGACGGGATGTGGAGAGGGAAGCCAGCTTAACAGCTTCTCCGGTGGCCTGGAGCCTCCCCTCCTCCTGTCATAAATACCTCCAAAGTGGGCAGCCATGTGTCCTGCGCGTGGATTACATAACTTGTTGCTTCCAAATGGGCCACGCTGCTGCTTGGGGTTACAGGTAGCCCATCTGGTTTTTCCAAGCTGTAACCCTGGGCGGAGGCTGGTCCCAGGGTGCTCTCCCTGGCTTTTGTGGCCAGGACCCTCCCCTGGCCTCTGACTCGATGTCAGTCCAGTCAGCTCTGACCTTTGCCGTCCCTTGTGCAGAGGGTGCCTGATCAGCTCCTCTATTTCCAGTGTCATCTATTTCAGGGTCCGGCACAGCTGGGCACACTGAGGGGATGGCTATTTTGGAGCTTGCTGGCGGCCTGCAGCCACTCCTGACCCCGAGGGGCAGCTGAGCCGGGAGAGGAGACATACTTGGGCTGGGCACTGGCCCCGGGGATTCCATTTTTAGCTGTTTCCCAGCATCTCTGATACCTTTTCTCCCTGCTCCTCCAAGATCTCAGGCAAAGCCATAGGGGTCATTTCCTGTCCCTTCTCCTCCCCATCCCCCCCAACTGTTTCTCCTTCCTTCTCTTCTTTCTCCTCTAATGTCCACTTTGTACCTTCTCCTTTCTGGGCTTTAGTCAGTGATGTCATTCATGACCTTATATATAGTCCTATATCTATCTATCTATCTATCTATCTATCTATCTATCTATCTATCTATCTAAAGTCCTACCTTAAGGTTCAGAAAGTTAATTGCCTAAGTGCAGGTGGACCTAACTTTGGTTGACAAAACTCAACCTGAGTAAGTACTAGTACCTGAGGTTATCAAGTACGGGGGCTTCCCGCTCTACCTCTGATCCCTGCAACAACAGCACAAGGCAGGTATTATTCCCCTTGTTCTCTAGGTGAGTGATCTGAGGCTGGGAAGAAAGTTGCTTCCTTACTGGCCACCGTTCAAGTGCTGGATTGGACCGTTAAACCCAGGCCTGTGTCACCCCAAAGCCCATGCACTTTCTTCTGAGCCTTGGGGCATGGAAATGATAACAGTGGTTCGTGTTTACCTAGCGATTATTATGTGCCAGGTACTCTACTAGGTAGAGTAGGGTACTACTTACCTCCTGCATTTCAACTTCACAGCATCCCTTCTGAGGCGAGTATTAGAATACAGATTTTATACACGTCAGTACATGGCTGATTTTACACATGGAGAGGCCCAGAGAGGTTAAGCTTTTGGTCTATGGCCAGAAAATGGCAGAGCCAGGATTTGAACCCAGGCTGATGACTTCAAAATCCTTACTTAACTATGCTCCTACCCTGCCTACCAGTTCATGGATTTTGGCTGCTAAAGCATCTGAGATACTGTCAGGTTGCACTATTAGACATATAGTGTAAATTTCAAGGGAGGTGATGGCCACACTGTGCCTTGAGCTGGTCAGGGAACATCTGGAGGCTGGTTCTGTTCATCATCTAAGAGGTGGGAAGGTGTGCAGTGTGTCTGAGTATTCCCAGAGGAGAGTCCTTTTCTCTACGGGACTGCCCCAGAGATAGCATTGGCACAGAAGCTGAGAGAAGTTAAGTAAATTAATCCAGGATCCTTGGATACAGGAGGGTAGATGTCAGTTTAAGAGAAGGAAACACTTTCTTAGAGTAGCTCAACAATGGCATAGGTTGCCTGGGAGGCGCAGGAGTGGGCATATTCAAGTACAGAAGGACTCCTGAAGGGGCAGAGCTCAGGATAGCTCGCATCCAGCCCCATTCAGAAATCTGTACTGAGGGTCTGCCCAGCTCCATGGCTCTGGGCTGAGTGTTCTGAGTGTGTGTGGGTTGGGGTAGGGAGAGGAGTGTCGGGGTGCATATGTGTGTGGGCTCCTGTGACAGTCTTATTCCTGTAGGCTCTGGCTGAGAATCTGAGCCTTTTGTTGTTTAGTCACCCTGCTGTCCCTGTCCCTTCCTCTCCATCTCCAACCCTGGAGTCCTCTAGGGCCAGTGCTGGAATCCCTGAGGGGTTGGAAGCAGGGGCTGTTCCCAGGGGTCCAGGTCAGCCCACAGCCTGTCCCAGGTCCACACTACTGTCTCTCAGGCCTCCCCCTCCTGTTTGAGCCTCCTTGTCTCTGCCTCTCTGCAGCCCCCAGCCTCTCTGCACCATCGCTGTCACAGAGTCAATTCCCTGGAATAATCACATTTTCCGGTCGGCTCCCTCCTTCTTGCCAGGCATGATGCTGGGAAATCCCAACCAGCCAGGCCCCAAGAGGCTACTCCAGAGAGGCAGGGGACTTGAGGGGGGAGAGCCCAGCAGCTTCTCCTTGCCCAGGCCCAAACGAGGCTGTTTCTGGAAAGGGTGGTGGGGGCTGGGGGAGAACAAAAACAAGAAGGCTTTGGAGACCGTTTCTAGATTCAGCTGGAGCTGAATTCTGACCTCAGCTGCCCACACCAGTCCAGTCCCTCAAGCTTTGCTCCCACACCGAGCACCCCAGCCATCCTTACCCAGGTCCTGGAGAGAAAGCACAGATTCTCGCTTTGGGAGGTTCAGAGGAAAGGCTCTCAGGGAGGGATTGGCCCATGCTGTGGTCTACAGTGGCACTAGCCAAATTTGGGGACTTTGACTCCCACAGAAGGGGTTCAATAAACAAGGAGGGGTCCTGAAAGCAAAGAATGTGGTATCAGGAGTTGGACAGACCTTGCTTCAATTTCAGATCTGCCACCTGGTGGCTGTCACATCACATCTCTGAGTTTTATCTCCATAATGGGAACACTTCCACGGGATGTTTTAAGGATGAAATGCAGGGGTAATTCATCGTGCATGATGACTTTTATTATAAATGATGGGACTCCATAAAGCAGGACATAATACAGCCATTAAAAAAATATGGTGTTGGAAACATGGTTATTGGCATGGAAAGGTGTTTAGGACACAGTAAGTGGAAAAGCTAGTTTTGAAAAGGAAATCTGTATATAGCAGGGTTCTTAGCCTGGAGTCCATGCCCATGGATGGCTTTATGGGATTCACAGATGCCCTGGAATTATCCACAGACTTTAGGAAGAATGTGCATTTTTCTGAGGTGACAGGTGAAAGTTATCACATTTTCAAAGGGATTTGTTACCCATAAAAGGTTAAAAACTACTAGAGTTGATATAGCGTGATTCAATTTTTGTATTAAAGAAGTAACTGAAGAATATATTGGGGGGAGAAAAGCTGGGAGGTCCTCATCCAAATGTTAAGAGTATTTTTCTCTGGATGGTGGGCTGAGAGGTGGTAATTTTTTCTTTTTGCTGAACTGTCTTTTCTATAAAAGACAGTGTGTCTTACTTGTATGATTAAAAAGAGAAAGGGGTTGATTTCCCCTTTGAAAGTAAGTCCCTTTCAAAAGGAAACCTGGATACATTTACTTAAGTTCTCTCAGCCTGTGTCCTCCTGCGGCAATGCTAAGCTCAAAAGGTAATTGTTAGGATAAGCTGAGACAATTTATGCAGAGGGGTTCTGGGGAAGGGGGATCCCCCTGACCTTCCAGAAGGGTAGGACGTCAACAGTGCATTCAACAGACATTTACTGCTTGTCATCTGACGTGCTCAGCGCAGTTCTAAATGCTGGGGATCCAAAGGGAGGGCCTGGGAGTTAATAGTAAAAACTTTTATAAGCGCGCCATTTAGAATGTTTTTCTTCCTTCTAGCCTTGATCCTTTGCTTAAACAGATGTCCTGCAGGACTTTGTTTCCCGATTCCTTAGCCTAGGTCCGAAGCCGTTCCCGTGCCGCTAACAACGCGGTCGGTATTTCGCGGTGCATGCTGGAAAGGCTGGCGGGAGGAGGCGCGCAGGCGACGGTGGCTGGCCCCGAGCGGCCCGCCTGACGGTCACCCTGTCTCTCCCCCTCCCCGGCCGCAGACAGCGAGCTGGTGCTCCCGGACTGCCTGCGGCCCCGCTCCTTCACCGCCCTGCGGCGGCCGTCGCTGCGGCGCGACGCCGACGAGGCGCGCCTCTCCGTGAGCCTGTGCGACCTCAACGTGCCGGGCGCCGAGGGCGACGAGGCCGCGCCGGCCGCCGGCTGCCCCATCCCGCAGAACTCGCTCAACTCGCAGCACAGTCGCGCGCTGCCCGCGCAGCTCGACGGCGACCTTCGCTTCCACGCGCTGCGCGCCGGCGCGCACGTCCGGATCCTAGACGAGCAGACGGTGGCGCGCCTGGAGCACGGGCGCGACGAGCGCGCGCTCGTCTTCACCAGCCGGCCTGTGCGCGTGGCCGAGACCATCTTCGTCAAGGTCACGCGCTCGGGCGGCGCGCGGCCCGGCGCGCTCTCCTTCGGCGTCACCACGTGCGACCCCGGCACGCTGCGGCCCGCGGACCTGCCCTTCAGCCCCGAGGCCCTCGTGGACCGCAAGGAATTCTGGGCCGTGTGCCGCGTGCCCGGGCCCCTGCACAGCGGCGACATCCTGGGCCTGGTGGTCAACGCCGACGGGGAGCTGCACCTCAGCCACAACGGCGCCGCGGCAGGCATGCAGCTGTGCGTGGATGCCTCGCAGCCGCTCTGGATGCTCTTCGGCCTGCACGGGGCCGTTACGCAGATCCGCATCCTCGGTGAGTGCCTCCCCTGACGGCCCCTCCAACACCGTGCCTTTCCTGGAGGACGGGCCCATCCGGGTAGGCGGAGAGAACAGAGGGCCAGTCCGCCCCGCCCCACCGCTTTACGCGCGTCCCAGGCACAGAAACGAGTCCTGGGTGGGACTCCATCTGCTAGGCCCTTGTCCTCAAATCTCACCAGAGGCATCCTGGGGGCGGGGAGAAAAGTGTGGATCACTGAGTTTCTCAGAATCTGATTAACCTGTGTCCCCATAGATGCATAAACGGCCCGGAAACACACGTCTCAGTGGACACTTAAAGATGACAAAAAAATTTTCCACCAGCAATTAACTTATTGAGGCTGTTTCCATTTCTCCAAAATGGGAATAAAAGTCTCTGCCTCATAAGGATGGTTGTGTGTCTAGGTAAGAAAAAGAGTGATGTGTTGGTAGCCAGGTGTCTGTGCAGGGTGGTGCCTGGATTGGGAGCCTATGGAGAATCTGAGAATAGGGCCTTGGAAGAAATGGGGTTGTAGAGGTCTGGGCGTTTCATTCCTGGCTTTGAATGGACAGAGTCTAAATGGACTGGTGGATGTAGACTCGTGAGAGTCCTGTTTCTCAGAGTGTTCTGTGGGATAGGCGTCTGTTGAAAATGGGTCCTTGGGTGAAAAAATTAGGAAAACACTGAGTTGAGAAAAAGTGGAGGATTCTTTATTGCAGAACTTCTCAGAGCCTTTATTTATTTATTTTTTTAAGTGTACTTAGAGAATGGGGGCGGGGCACAGAGAGAGGGAGAGAGAATCCTAAGCAGGCTCTTAGCTGCCAGTGCAGAGCCAGAGAAGAGGCTCGATTCCACAAACTGTGACATCATGACCTGAGCCAAAATCAAGAGTCAGACACCTGACTGAGCCACCCAGGCACTCCTCTCAGAACCTTTAATAGGCAATATGAATCTTTAAGGAGGAGGAAGAGGTAGTTATAGGGTACAGCTTTATCTAATTTGACCAGAAATCTTAACCCCCCCCCCCCACCTCCAAACCATCTCCAGGGACCTCTGTTTCCCCCAAGTGGGCAGGTATTTCATACATTGCAAGAGCTGGCCTGCTAATCAGTTGCAGTTGACTGGACTGGTTCCATTAGATTCACTAGCAGGACCTACTAAAGTGCAGATTTTTCAATCCCACCTGCAGAGATTTGATTGTGTACATCCTAGGCATCTGAATTCTTTTTTTAAGCAAGTTTGCTTAGATATATTTGGAGACCTCTGGGCTTCATAGCCCCAGCCTAGACCTCACCCCAGGAGGCTTTGTAGACAAGATAACATGTGTATACGAGTGAAGGTGTATTATGCTCTAAAACTGATATGTCTGTGTATAGGCACACATGAGTGAGTACATGTGTATTTGTATGTATAATGCTGTTGGTGATTGTGAATGTGTTAGAGTTTGTGAAATCAGATAAAATAAGTGGGGATTTCCTACTCTGGAAAGAGGCCAAATGGAGTGAAAAATAAATTTGAAAAGGAATGAAAATAATGAGGTTGAAGTGCTAAGAAGTTATGATTAATGGAAGATAAATCAGGAAAGAATGAAAAGACATCAGGCTGGATGAAAATACATGAGGATGGAAGGAAGTTGGGGTGAAAACTCAGGATGGAATAAAAA
Source organism: Herpailurus yagouaroundi (assembly GCF_014898765.1). Lineage (NCBI taxonomy): Eukaryota > Metazoa > Chordata > Mammalia > Carnivora > Felidae > Herpailurus > Herpailurus yagouaroundi. Next base: position 42,270,635 of record NW_024412404.1, read on the forward strand.
GAAATCAGACTGGGGTACAGAAAAAAATCAGGCTGAGGTAAAAGGTACTTGGCTACACTCACTGGGAGATACTGCTCCTCAGATGAAGGAAACTCCATAAGGGCAGGGTACTCTCTTACCTCAGCACCATCTAATAATAGATAAGTAGCTTTCCGATGAGACTTCTGTTCCCCAAAGAGGCTTACTAGACACAGGAGAAGCTTAAAAAAAAAAAAAAAATCAGGACTTAAATATCTCGAGAGGTAAGTGGGCCAAGGTGGGGGTTTAAGAATAATCTTCCAGGGGCGCCTGGGTGGCGCAGTCGGTTAAGCGTCCGACTTCAGCCAGGTCACGATCTCGCGGTCCGGGAGTTCGAGCCCCGCGTCGGGCTCTGGGCTGATGGCTCGGAGCCTGGAGCCTGTTTCCGATTCTGTGTCTCCCTCTCTCTCTGCCCCTCCCCCGTTCATGCTCTGTCTCTCTCTGTCCCAAAAATAAAATAAACGTTGAAAAAAAAATATTTAAAAAAGAATAATCTTCCAGATGTTTGCTAAACAATATATGCTAAAGATAGTGCTTCTGGGTGGTAGGAGAACTGGGCATCTCAGTCAGCAAACTGGTGTTTGGGGATCCTGATGGAACTGCAAGGAAAACCCAGTGACAATATGTGAAGGGTAACTACCTTACAGAGGTGTGCTCTGCTTTGTGAAAGGCTTAAGTGCACCAAGAATGGAGGGATATTTCCTTTATTTCAGAACTACAGCCGGTTTCATACTTAATGATGGAACGTGAGAAACATTCTCATTAAAGTCAGGAATATGATAGGGATGCCTTAGAGTATTGTTCTGAAAATGATAGCCAGTGCAATAAGGCAAGAAAAGCAAATAGGAGGTGTGACTTTATGAAAGAAGATGATAATTGACTAAAAGACTATTAACACTAAGAGAAACCCAATAAATGGATTGGGACATAAGAGACCAGGGGGCTCTCTTCCCATGAACGTGGGGCCAGACTGGGCCACGTTCCCACTGACTTGGTGTCCCCTTGTCCCCAGGGACAGCCCCCAACTCTCCAGTGAGCCTGCCTGAGTCCCCAGTGACCCCGGGCACAGGACAGTGGAGCGATGAGTGCACCATTTGCTATGAGCATGCAGTGGACACGGTCATCTGCACATGTGGCCACATGTGCCTCTGTTATGCCTGTGGCCTGCGCCTCAAGAAGGCTTTGCACGCCTGCTGCCCCATCTGCTGTCGCAGATATCTAGTGAATATTCTTAGATACAGTGACTGTTAAATAAATTAGAACACATAATAATAGAGAAGATCTCACTGAACATTTATGTATAGGGCAATATGTTAGAGCCTGTGGGAGAGTCACAGGTAAATACGATTTCCTGCTCTCAGGGCGCTCATAGTTCAACTGGGAAAACAAAGCTGCATTCCTGGGCAAAGAACAAATATTACCCCAGGCTGTGTGGTTTGGTCCCGTGTATGTGGTGTGTGTGGCGGGTCAGTGGTAAATAAAGTAATGTGGTTGGGGGAGGGGTGGTCAAAGCTCCCTAGAGGAGGAGATTTGAGGACAGCCCCGAGGGGCTCCCTGGACAGTCAGCTCTTTGGGGGCAGTGGCCCTGTCCATCTTGTTCTCAGTGTTATGTTTACACAGTTGATGGTGCCTGGTAGGACTTGTTGAAGGGACGAGCAAGGGAGGGCAGGAAGAGAAGAGGAAGGTGAGGAGAGGTGTTGAAGAGGGAGAGGAAGGAGGGAGGGAAGGAAGGAGAGCGAGTGTAGCACAGAACAAGCTTGGGAGATGGTGAAGGGCATTTCAGAGGTGCTTATGCAGAGGAGAAGGTGGGTGATATCTAGGGACAGTGACCGAGAGAACACAGGGCTTAGAAAGGGAGGGTCAGGCTATGACTGGAAGGGCCACACTAGGTGGGAGGAGGGGGACGTCGTTGTCTGGGAAACCTTGAAGGTGAGGAGGCATGGGAAGGGTGGAGGTGGGATTCTCAGCAGAGCTCTTGTTTCGAGACTGCTGATGTAGTAAGCTCAGAACAAGAAAGGGCCCCCAGATTTGTAGGTGGAACAGAGAGCTGGGGCAGGGTGCTGGGCTGGCTTGTGGAATCCTGCCCTGGCCCCGCCCAGTGGCTGGACTGTGTGGTCAGGCCGTGTCACCACTTTCTCTCCTGGGAACCCCCTGGAGGAGCGGAGACTTGAGCTTTCTCCCGGTAGGCCTCTCAGCGGCTAGTGAGCCCCTCTCTCCCCTTCCGCAGGCTCCACCATCCTGGCAGAGCGGAGCATCCCGTCACTCTCCTGCTCCCCTGCCTCCACGCCAACCTCGCCCAGCGCCCTGGGCAGCCGCCTCTCCGACCCCTTGCTCAGCACGTGCAGCTCTGGACCTCTGGGCAGCTCTGCTGGCGGTAAGTAGGCTGGCTACTCCAGTTCCGTGGTGTCCGTGCCAGACTCCCTGCCCCGAGACCCCTGGCCGAGGCAGGCATGCAGCCTCTGTGACAGAGTTGGGCCCTGGAAGAGCTGGAGATAGGTCAGTGAACCCTCGTGGGGTGGTGATTTCTGGGGTGAATCCCTTCCTGTCCCCCAGCTGGACACCTTTCTCCAAAGCACTTTTGAGCACACAGGGAAGACCGAAGGTTAGTTCAGGAGGGGCCCGCCTTAAAAGATTCTGGGCCCCCTACCTTCCTCTATCCCTTCTTCTCTCACCACCTTATGGGCACCCTGGCCCTTGTCTAGTGCCCCCTAGTGCTCTGGAAGTGGGTTGTCAGGGTAAACAGGCAGATGCCTGTTGGGAGGTAAGAGACCAGGGGGCTCTCTCCCCATGAACGTGGGGCCAGACTGGGCTATGTTCCCACTGACTTGGTGTTCCCCTTGTCCCCAGGGACAGCCCCCAACTCTCCAGTGAGCCTGCCTGAGTCCCCAGTGACCCCGGGCACAGGACAGTGGAGCGATGAGTGCACCATTTGCTATGAGCATGCAGTGGACACGGTCATCTACACATGTGGCCACATGTGCCTCTGCTATGCCTGTGGCCTGCGCCTCAAGAAGGCTTTGCACGCCTGCTGCCCCATCTGCCGTCGCCCCATCAAGGACATCATCAAGACCTACCGCAGCTCCTAGCCCGTCATGGCGCCCCACCCTGCACGCCTGCCTCTCAGACTTCGACCCCACTCCAGCTGAGGGGCAAGCCAACAGGGCCCCTTCTCTTCGTACTTGTTTTGGAAACTCTTTCCTCTTCTCCATTAAACATGGGAAACTGAGGCCCTTAAAGGTTTGGGAAGAAAGAAGGTATGAGGCAGGGAGGTGAGGGGCAGGAGCAGATTCCCCAGCAGAGGGGAGGCGAGGAGTCCACTCTCTGTCTTCCCCTTCTCTGTAGCCAGCTCTTCCCTGTATGCTGAGGGGCTAAGTGGGGGTCTTGGCCTGTCCTAATCCTTTCCCATCTGGGGCAGATTGGTAGGAAGTCCTCTAGCCCATGTAAGAGTGAGAAAACGTATCCCTGCCTCCGGGCAGATGTGTCCCTGAGCTAGGGCATTCGGAGTATGGCCTGGACTTCAGTGTCCATTTGTTCTCTCAGCCAACTGCCCTTGGGCAGTGTATAACCTGCTCAACGGCAGCCCTAGGCAGGCAGCCCCTGAGCTGCTGCCTTCCTCTCGGAGCTGTACCCTTTTCCTTCCTGTCTTCCCTGGCCCTCAGGCCTGGCAACCAGGGGTAAGAAGGCCAGTGGATACCTCTCATCCTGGGCAGGCTGCAGCCTCCATGCTATGTCCCTTTCCCACTCACCCAGGATGGGTGGATGGACAGGCCACAGAAGGCTCCAGGTTCTGGGTCCCTGACCCTGTGCCCTGGCTGAGATGCAAAGGGCCCCTTCCTGGCCATAACCTTTCTGCCCCAGTCATCTCACCAGATGCTGCTGCCCAGGAACAGCCTCTCAGTGTGAGCGAGAGAGCAGAGGCTGTCCTCTGTCAGGCTAAGAACAGGTTTACATCTGCTGTGACTTGTCCTCCCAGATCTCAGTACTGTCCTGAGCCTGGCTGATACTCAAAGAGGCTGGAGCATCCCTAGGAGAGGCCAGGGCCCTGGATTAGGGGTGGGGGTGGGATCCCCTGGGGTAAAACCAGCCATTTTCCTTATTTATTTATTTATTTGGTTTGTAGGTTGTTTTTTTTTTTTTGGGGGGGGGGTGTGGGGGAGTGAGTTGCTGTCCCCCGAGCCCTTCGAACTCCTAGAAATGCCCTGGTGTGTGGAGTGCCTGGTGAGAGCGCGCTGCAGAGGTAGTTATCATAGTTTTCCCCAGGCTCCAGCCCAAAGTCCATAGACAGCTCTGCTCACCATGAATTAGAACTCCAGAAAAAGGGGCTGAATTGGGAGGCCTCCTTTCAAATTGTGTCAAATTGTGTCCATTTTACAGAGACACAGACTGAGCTTAATGTCCTAAGGCTGGTGGATCACCCAGAGCCACAAAGTGCCCTTCCTCTCTAGGCTGCAACAGGGTTATCAAAGTTGGCTTGAATCCATCAGGAGGCCCAGGAGCTCCCCCTTCCATGAGGACGTCAAAAGTTCTGGGGAGGCTGAAGGAGGGGAGCCCAGCTTGGGCCAGGGAACAGGAGGCCTACTCATAGCAAGGGCAGGGAGGCCGTTCTTAGGCTCTTAAGCCCCAGGAAAGAGGAGAGAAGGGGCCAGGTCCTAGCACCTCTGGTTATTCTGATTCTGGAGTGAAGAAGGGTCCCCTACCCCTGCCCTTAGGCTGTAGTTCTCTCAGCCTTGCCTGCCCTACCCTGAGAGGCAATGGGCCGGGGCCCACTCTGAGGGCCTAGTCTCCCCCCAGCCTCCCAACCCTCTGTCCCCCTCCGATGGCTTTTTACATCCATCAGAGACTGCTGTTTCCCGCGAATGGTGGAGTATGGGGTTCTAGACCTGACCACTGGGCAGCTGTGTGGCCCTGTCCAGGTTATAGCCCCTCAGCCTCAGCTGCCACCTCTGTAAAATGATTGAGGGGAGGGGGGAGAAGACTTTGTGTGTGACTCTTGGGAGTTCTCTGGTGAGGGGCTGCTATAGGGTGGTGGGTGGGACAGCACTGGGGGGGGTCAGAACCCCAGGCTGGGACTTTGCACCTCCCTTGCAGTGGGCCTCTAGGAAGTCATGGTTCCACTGGGTCTCTACTCCCCAGTCACTGACCCCGGAGACCCTTTCTGTGGGAGGAGGGTGGGGTGGGCCAGATGGTGGCCCCATCCAGTCTGGAGTCTCATCTCCAAGGCAAGGAAAGGTCTTAAGTGCAGGGGCTGTGTGGCCCGAGGTTTCGGGAGAGGAAGCCATCTGTACCACTGTCTCTGTTAGTGTTGGGATAGTTGCTGCCTCCTTTGTGAACTTGGGTCGCTGTGATTGTGAATAAAGGTGATTTCGTACCAGCCCGAGGGCTGTGCTGTGCGGAGGGCTGGGGAGGGAGGGAGAGTGGGGGTGAAGGGTCAGGTGTCCTGGATATGGAAGGGAGTCAAGAACCAGGGAAGACTCCCTGGAAATGGGGGACTGGAGCATGACTTGGAGTTGGACAGCAGGGGCCCAGCCTGCCAGGTGAACCTTGTAAGTTGAAAGGGAGAAGCCACTGCCCTTCGGTGGCCTCAAGTCCCTGGGCCTGTGAGGAGCAGTGTTTATTGGGGCAGGGGTAGTGGGAGTCCATGAGGTCTGCTCAGCTTTCTGGTAAGGCTGAGGTGGGCCCAAACCTGGCCCAAAACCCTTGTGGGGTGGCACTGCCACCTAGGGGCCGATGGGAAGATGACAGGTCCTTCATGTAGGTCAGGAGGGGGTTGATGATATTAAATGGGTGACAGCTAGATAGAAAGGGAGGGCCAGGGACCTTTAGAGAAAGCTTCTGGATGGGCTGAGAAGATCTGCCTGGCTGCAGAAGCTGGGAGTGGTGGAGTGTGTCTAGCAAAACGTGGCAGTCCTCATCTGGTGGGGCTGGGATTCAAGCACATAGCAGGCCTGCCTTCCTGCCCTCTGCTGCTTCCTACACCAGCACGGCCCAGCACTGTTTCCTGGGGTCCAGCAAAAGTAGGGTAGGGTCAGGGGGGCTCTAAGCTGAGAGGCCAGCTCGGCCTGTTGGATGTGGATCTTTTGCCCCAAGATGTGCATTTCTCGCTCTCAAAGCCTTGGCTGCTTCCCAGAAAGCCTCCTGCTTCCCAGAAAGCCTGGGGGAGGGAGGAAAAGCTTGAGTCTGATTCTCACCAACAAAGGTGGCAACTTACCTGCCTCACCCCGCCCCTCCAGTGTCCTCAGAGGGCCCTGGATCCTGCAGTTCATGCTGTATTCTGGGTAATGTGGCTTTTGCCATTCAGCTGGATGGCTTTTCTGATGACAGGGAGAATTAAGAGGTGATTCTGTTCAGTTAAAAAGGCCAAAAACTTTATTTAGTTTTCAGGGAAATACAAGATGCATGTAAACATAAACAAAATACAAAACAAAACAACCCAAATCTTACAGTCTAGAAGCATGCCAAGACAGAGTATTTTCTGCAGACCAAAGAGTCCCGTCAACAATGATAAAGGACACCCGGAAAGTGGCAGGCCAAGGGGCTGGATCCCTTCCCCAAGGACACTGCATTTTTGTGATGAGAACAATTAAAAAAAATCCCACTATTAAAAATATTAGAAACATGGAGATAGTTTAGCACCACCATTGATCCTGGAAATTTTTTAGCACTCAAATTGACTGCACTGAATTCAATGTCCTTTTCTTCAGTTTCTCTGCTGAGGGCAGAAGAGGGCACAACCTTCTCCTGACCCCACAGAGCCCACTAGGAGCTGGGAGGGGCTAAGTGGAGACCATGAAGAATCCCCCAGAGACACCCAGCAGTTCACATGCAACCATGCAGTCCACAAACCACCCTCCAAGGACCTGCCACTCACATCTTCACTCAGAAGTCACCTTCCCGCAGACCTCTCAGTACTACTGTTCGTGAAACCCTGTTCTCATCTTGTGTCCTGCATTTAAAGAAAACTTGGTGCCGAGAACAAGTTGCAGATCCAAGAATGGTGGCTGTTTACTCTTCTCTCTCTGAAGTAAGCGCTTATGGAAATGTGCCTTGGTCACAGGCCACTGAGAATGAAAGGGCATATCCACGTGTGAGTGTGCACTGCGCCCTGTCTTCTAAGTCACACCTGCAGGGCAGGCTCAGCAGACCGAGTAGCCACAGGTAACATCACAGACACGCCAGAATAACTGGTGTTAACCAAAGAAATGAGGCTGCCTTCCTTCCAGACATGCTCGATAGTGTCTGGACCCTGAGGTTCCAGTTTGGTGGGGTGGTGGGTCCTTACTGTACAACCCATTACGGTCACTGGTCTCTAACCAATTTGAGCAGTTTGAGAGGCCACCTCTGGATTGGACAAAGGGATGTGGGCAAAACCAGCTGGGAACCTGGGAGATGGATGAATGTTCTCGAGCCAGAGCCTCCAAACTCAAAGACTGGCTTGTTGCTCGCGACTTCCTGTCTCCACTACGTAAATCAGTGACTGTTCGTTAAGAACGTGCTGGGGACCCAGTTTGTGTCCCAGCAAGTAGCGGTTTCCTCGGGCTAGCTCCTTCTGTGGCCAAATCTTAGGGCTTTTCCAACCTACTCTGACTGGACCCTTGGGTATTGAATCAGTAAATTCCCTCTGTACCTGCTCTCTTCCTCCTGAAACACTCAGAATTGACTTCTTCCTTCTTTTGAATGAAGACTAAACTCCAGACTCCAAACTCTCTCAGCATTCTCACACTTTTCCCTTTCTGCCTAGAAGACATCCTCTTCTGGAAGCCGCCTTCCCGGGAAGGGATGGTAAGCCCCAGCCATTCCAAACATGCACACATTCATCTCACCAACATGCCTCTCGCTTGCCTCCAACATGCTCGAGCCATCCTTCTGCTTTAAAACCATTTTCTCGCATGCTCTCTCCCTGCCCCTCGCCCCCTGAGGTTCCAGCCCATTAGCCAGGGTGGAACTGGGAACAAAGGAGGGACCTTCAGCTCAGAAACCATTCTCTAAGGCCACTGAGTTCTAGGACTGGGATGGGAGAGGGGACTGATTGTCAAGGTCAAGTGCAAACCCAAGATTAAAAAGACAGGATTGGGGAAGGGAGATTGCATGGTAACCCCAACCTTATAGGCAGGTTGGGATCAAGGTCTTAGAAGGCAGAGCCCTCCACCCAGTCTGTAAGCACCAATGAACCCAACTTCTGGCTGCAGACCTAGGTGCACAGAACAAAACAGGAGGGAAGCTAAAATTACTGGGGCTGATTTCCTGAAACCAAGGCTGTAGGTCAGTAACCTCATCCTGTCACTGTCTCTGGCCATAGAACTGAGAACCACTGAGGGTGGTTCATGATTTAGGCACAAAGCTCAGTAAGGTCGAGGAGGAGCCGTCACACTGTTCCTGTGATGTGTTCAGTTGGGGCCTGCAGTCTGGTGCAAGTGCATATGCAGGTCTGCTGACTACCACGGGCATGCTCTGGCCCCAGCAGCCTGACCACCCTCAGAAACACGAGAACTGAGGGCCAGAAGCTCTTACCATCGAGAACTCCCTCCCACGGTGATGATATGCATGGCAGTGGGTGGGGTCGGCCTGCTAGACCACCCATCCGCAGGTGGCGGGTGACCCAGTTCAACCATCTCAGTGCTTCCACACCCAGTGACTTCTCGCGTCCACATCTTCATTTTGGAGCCCGGGATGATGGCCTAGGCTGCTTCTGCTAGATCTGTTAATGCCAGTGTGAAGTTTCCAACAAAATAATAAAATAATTACCAAAAAAAAAAAAAAAAAAAAAAAAAGACACATTGCACTCTCCAGCCAGAATTACGTGTGTGAGTAACACACACTTGCTGCCAGAAGCTGTGAGTCCCGTGGGTCCTGCCCAATGCCAAGGACTTGTAAAATGGAGACAGCTCGCCCGGTATTTGTTCTCTAACCCCTTGTTATTTAGTTCAAGTGGGAAATTACCAACACTCACACGTGTGTGCTCATGGACACACACACATACGCACATGCGCACACACTCGCTCTCAACACACAGCCCTCAAAAAAGTGAGGGAATCTTAATTCTTTAAGATTAAGTAATGTGGGTGGTTCTCTTTCCAGAGAGCTCTGCATCGAGATTCTCAAAGATTGGACATATAAATGTGTATACTCCAAGGAGAGACACCCACACACAGGGGCACGGTCCCACTCTGGGCACACAGATCCATGTTTGTACAGGAATTCACCCAACAGAGGGGTTGGAGCAGCAAGCATACAGTACTGGAGACTGAGGGGACAAGCCAGTGAGGATGTCCCTGGAGCCCTGAAGGGCAGAGCTCCAAGGGCTTGGACCCAGAGACTTCCCATCCTGCTGCTTTCTCTACCAGTGCCAAGTAAGGAGGAGGCCCGCTTGGTACCTGTTGTGGGGAGCTGTCTACAAAGACCTCAGTAGGCCCCTCAGACACTTCTCTGAGGCCCTCTGGGAACTGTCGGGGTGTTGAGCAAGAGGCCGGGCTCACTCCTCGGGCTGAAGTCATTGAGATGAATGGGTGGCCCAAGCTCAGCACCAGGCCTAGCTGTAGGCTTGTGGGAATTGGTGTCTCACTGGGGTACACGGGGCTCAAGGCACCCACGTCCCCAAAAAAGGATTTGGTTACATCTAGGGTTCCTGCCCATAAACTGAACTGAGGTTACATAGTTTTAGAAAGACTCAAACATACATCAGAAAGATCACGGCCCAAACATCAGGAGACTGGGGTGAGAGAGGGCTGCTGGGAGTGATTTTTAGGACAGGTCTTTCTGGGCAGCTGGCTGAAAAACAATGGAAATGAAAACAAGGGACCGTTCCCGGATGTCCTTGCTCTGCTCCGAAGGCTGGGGCCCTGAGCGGCCTGTCCCTGAATCCCTTCTGGGTGGATAACACCCAACAGAAAAAGGGGCTGCCCTCCGGTAGGGACCCCTGCCATCCTGCCAGGAAGGAGGGGGCGGGTATAAAAGATCAATATCCAGAAGGTCACCTGTCTGCTCCACAGCTTAACTCCTTCCAGCAGCCCTGCCGCCTCCTATGGACAAACGGGCCACCGGGTCTCCCGCCACTGTCCCAACAAGCCCTGGCGTCCCTCTTGATAATATTGCACTTTTCCTGTCTCTCAGATTGTTTTCATTTTCGATTGAGAATGCAAAGTATTTGGAGGGGTAGGGGAAGTGAGTAACCTTAAAGAAATAATATATTAGTTAAATACAAAAAAAAAAAAAACCAAAAAAAAAACAAACCCAGAACAACAAAACAAAACAAACACAGGAAAAGTAGGGGCTACTTTCATTTTTTTTCCCTTAAAACAAACTACCAAACCGAGGGCTAGACTTAAATAGTTCTACACCTACTCTGCAAATACTAGTAATATGAAAATAATGTTCAACCGAAATTCCCTTGTCTTTCTTCCTTAGACGATAAAAGTAGTAACATGCCTTGCTGAGGAAAGCGATGGATATAAATGCCAGTAAAATATGCTGCTCTAACATCTGAAAGTGATTAAAACGATTCTATATAATGCCTTCGTCAAGATGGAGACTCGAGAGTAAGAAAGAGAAGCCTCTGGGGCCAGGCGAGGGGTGGAGGGCCACGGCTGGCAAGGCAGAACCTGGGTTCAGCCAGGGGCAGATGGCTCACTCGCCGTTCAGAGTCGCCCCTTCCGGCCCCCTCCTGCTGCCCCCAGGGGGCCCCTGGCCTAGTGGCAACAGCGTGGCAGGGCTAGGGAGCCCAGCCAGGCCCACTGTTTCAAAGTGGGAGAGAGATGAAGACATTTTTTCCCCTTGTAATGAAAGAAAAAAGGTCTTTAAACGGAAAGAAAAAGCACCAAATGATGCATCTTCGGGCATTATACAAACCTCAATAATGACCTCAGAAGGGCTCATTAGGATTAAAGGTGCAGTATACAGCAATACAACGCCATTTCACATTTTCAATCGCAATTAATGGAAAACTGGGTTTGGACACTGCTGAGATTTCATTTTCCTTTTTCCTTTTTTAGTCCGATCTGGTTTTCCTCCAGATGGGTCAGAGCCACAGGCCCCTCCCTCCTCCACCTGCTGCGGTACCCTCCAACATCACAAAGCAGCTCAGTAGCTCTAGGGAAAAGCCCCCTTGCCCTAGGTGGGGCTCAGGAGTCCAGGGGCACGAGCCCTGGCATCCCCCGGCCATGTCTGAGAGGGACTGGCATGCACCCTTCGTGCTTCAAGTATTAATATTCTCTTTGGGTTTGCAGGGTTTGTGCTGTGTTGAGTCAGGGGGTGATGGTGAGGGGTGAGGTGCGAAGATGGGGCATGGCAATCCCTGTTCACTGCCCAAATCTACATGCTGTCACCAGGTGGCAGCATTCCCCACGTTTCCTAGATGCCTGAGCAACTCCCAGCCATCCTTAGGGGGCTGGATGTCACAATGTAAACATGATGACCACACAATAAACTCCAATGGGGGTGGGAGGGAGCACAAGGATTAATGCAGTGGGGTGGTCTGCCATTAACTAGCTACATGATTTCAGGAAAAGTAATTTCCTGCCCTTGGGCTGCAGTAACAGAAGGGGATGGGGTGGAGTGACTTCCAAGGCCACTTTTAATGACTATCACTTAGAGCACTGGGGATCGAGGAGAGAGGGTCCTGGGGGAGGGTGGAGAATGTGGGCCCCGCGGGTGCTGGAGAGCCCCACGGGGCAGTGCAGACCGTGAGGAAGGGCAGGGAAAGGCAGGCTCTGGGGAACACTGTGGTCCAGTCCAACTGAGATGCTCTGTGTTCGGCAGATGCGTCCTGCACTCCTTCCTGGCCTGGCTGGCACGTTACTGACTGAACTGGCTCAGTGCAGACATTGGAGGAGCGAGGCCGCTGGGGCCCCCCCCTTGGAAGACAGCTACATGGAAGGTCCTTTCACCCAATAGTCACTCTACTTTTAAATTTTATTTTAAATAATCATAAATTACTTTTTTTTTTCTTTTAATAAATATGTGCTGCTTAAAAATGAGAAAAGTATATACTGCATCTTTAAGTAATGCACTTTGCTCTCTGGGTTTCTTCCCATTCCACCTTATTAAAGTGCATTAATTAAAAAATAATGAACCACTTCTTTATCATTATTGTTCAAATAAGTCCAAATAATATTAATATGAAGACACTAAACCACTACCATTAGTACTGCAACCTAGCAGATTAACTCAATATCCTACTCTATTTAATACTGTCCAGCAGAAGAAAAGAACGAATTTCAATTTTAAACTCACAAACAAAACAAAAGGAAACAAAATCTCACCGCGGCCCTTCCACAAAGAACACGAGCAGTTTGCTGTAGCTGCCAGGCATGAGTGCACGGCCAGCGAGGAGGCTGGGGAGATCCCCAGGCGAGGCCTCAAGGGTCTAGGGGGCGGGTGGGGTGCTGAAGGCACGAGACACAGCGTCCCGTGCTGATCTTCGGGCAACATACACTGCCTGGGTGGGGAGCAGGGGTAGAGGGAGGCCTTTCCTCCTCTGTAGAAACCACCAACCCTTGGTCCAGGCCTCTGGCAGCTGAGCTGGTGGCTGTGGAGCCCAGTCCGTCCGCAATCAAAGGCACGTGTGGGATTCCACTCCCAGCAAAGGGGGGGGGGGGGAGTCCTTGGGGAAGCCAAGGCTTCCGGAGGGTCCCCTCGGAAACGTCAACGACTGAAAGACACAACCCAAGGTTGACAGGGACTTTATTCTCTCCTCTCTTCGTGGGGGGCGCCGCCCCTTGGGAAGACCAGGTCGGCTCCCGGCCCGGGGTCCTCCGGTACCTGTGGCATCACACGTAGGCGGGGGAACGGCCGGTGGTGGCTGCCCATCCGGGGTCCCCTCAGCCCTCAGCGGGGGCGATGGGTGCTTCTCCACAGTTCACACGTAAGGGTTCTGGTCCTGCCCAGACGGGAGAACACGTGCAGAATGGTGGCCACCCGGCAGCCTGAGAGCTGCCTTTTCTCCTGGACAACCTGCTCCTCCCTCCTGGGGAGGGTCCTGCCCCACTGAGACGTCTCTGCTTTGCCGTGTCTGGGACTGGGGCTTCAGCCCCTGGGCCCTCCGGCAGGCGCCACGCTACGGTGCCGTCCACAACAGTGGAAACCAAACGAAAGGACTTTGGCTTGTGAAGGGAAAGGAAGTGAAAGCCCAAAACCGCCAACCTCCCCGCAAAAGTTACGACAGAAAAGCCCCATCCGCTACTCATTCTGTCCCCTGTGAGGCCGACTGCTCTTGGGCCCCCAAACAACCCCTAAAATAAGACCAAAACCCAAGGCCTGACATTGAAGCCCCAAATCAATAAACCTCTCCCAAAACATGCAAAAGAGCTGCCCACCCAGCAATACTCAAAATAAAGTCTGTGCAGATGGTGAAGAGACTGACGGCTGCACCCACCCTCTCTCTAAACTCTGGGGTTGGCGGTCCTCCGTGGGGCGCCCAGGGCAGGGCGGACTCTTCTCAAGGCCAGGGAACAGCGACAGGTAAGAAAGGTGGTCCTTGCTGGCAACCGGGGAACTGCTTTTTCTTCAACGAACAGACATTGACGGTGGCCTGGCCCAGGGACAGGCTGGGCTCCCAAGAGATGCCTCCAAGCCCCAGAGCCAGTGGGGTCTTCTAGGACACGCGCCCGTGGCAGGTGGTGGCAATCCCCGGGAGACCAGCACAATTGGCAAACACAAGGACTGCCTCCGATGGCAAGGTGCCAGCGGCAGAAACCAAGCTGGGCAGGGGCAGGGCACAGGAGGTCCCTGCGACCACATCTTTTCCGGATTTGCAGCCAAGGCACAATTGGAATTTCCCTCGTGGCCTGTCCCAAATGGTGCCAGGTCCGTCAGCCAAATCACCAAGGTGCCCACGTAGGGCTCAGCTTTCTTGCCTTTGGTCCCAGGCCCGCCGCTCCCCTGCCTGTTCCCTTCCCTGCTCAACGTGGGCCCCCGCCGGACCTTACCTGCCAGCTGGGGGACAGCCTGGAGGGGAGCATCTCTGAGGTCACGCATTCTGCAGGGTTTAACGTTGTCCCCCCCCACCCCTCCCATTTTCCCTTTCCCCTTTGTCTTCATCTCACTGCTCACCCGCACCAGGCTGGAAGGACCCACGCCCCATGTTAGTTCTTTTTCTCCAGGTAGTTGGAGGGCACCCAGCCTTTGAAGGGCTTTGCGCCATCCAGGATCTGGCAGTACCACCAGCCGTTGGGGTTCCTCTCCAGGACCTCCATGGACACACCCTCCTGGAAGCCTGCTGTCTCCTCATCCCCCTCATAGTCCGCGATGGAGACATAGACGTCTTTGAGGTTGTTGTGGATGAACTGGGACTTCTCAATGGGCTTGGGGCGCACGGGGGACACGGGAATGCCGTTGCGCTGGGCGGGCAGCAGAGGCGCGTCTGAGCCCTGGCTGGCGGCCCGTTCGGCCAGGCGGCCCTTGGCGTCTGCGGCAGCCGAGCGGGCGGTGCTGAAGGAGGAGTTCCGGCGGACACCCCGGAGGCCGTCGGTGGCAGTAAGCGACTCGTTCCTACGCAGGGCGCAGGACAGGTTGTTGTCCTTGGGTGGCGGGGACACAAACACCGACTGAGGCCTCACTGCCACCTGCCGCACCCCGTTCCTCATCTTCACTGCCCCGGCGGCCGAGGTCTTGCCGAAGCCCCCCGGAGGCTTGGAGGGGATGGGCGGCGTGGCCCTCTTGTTCTGGTTGACGGTGTTCAGTGCTTGGACCCGCTTCTCGATCTTCTCCAGGCTGTCTGACTTGCCCTCGTTCTGCTTGCTTTGGGCGCTCACTGTGTCTGGCTCTTTGCCAGAGGAGTCGGATTGCTCGTTCTCGCCGAGCACCAGATAGTGGGAAGGGGCCCAGCCCTCTAGCTCCCCAAACCTCACGTACCACCAGCCGCTTTCCAGCTTCTCGAGCACCTGTACCTCCACGCCTGCGGGGAAGCTGATCTCTGAGTCCTGGACCTTCTGGTAGGCACTACATGTCGTGTAGGAGGCGGCCTGCCCTTCTCGTCCCTTCTTGGTGGGACATGGGGGTGTGGCGGCTGGGGGGGTAATGAGGTCAGCGGAGCCTCTCCTGGACCCCTCACTGGGACTTTCAAAGGCCGTCTGAGGGGGAAGCTCTGAATCCTCGCTCTTTGAGCCCTTGAGACCGCCCCGGAGCTGGCCTGTGGGTCTCAGCTGGCGCCGTAAAGTGCTGATGTCCATCTTCTCTTGACTCTGGGACTCTGCTCGGCTCAGGAACGGCTTGGGCCGGACCGACGGCTTAGCCCGGGTGCACGAGGTCAGCCCAGCCTTTAGGTCGGCGTCCCTCTTCGCCCCAACCGTGGGCGTGCCACGGATGCCTGCGTCCGAGGCAGAACGGGGCTTCAGGTCACCACTGTTCTTGGACAGGGAGGAGGAGGAAGAGGAGGAAGAGCAGGTGGTGTTGATGGTGATGGATGAAGAAAAGGAGGCAGAGGAGTGGTTTTTCCCCAGTTCTGCCTGGGCGTTCTTCTCTGCCTTGAGCTTTAGGAGCGATGACGATTTGGGGGAATCTGATTTGGGGGAGTTTTTTCTAGCAAGGGACAGAGGGGAGCCCCCCGGGGAGTCACTGTCCCGGGAGGAGCGTCTGGCTGACAGGGCATCCTCGACACACGGCCGGAAGCCCTCGTTCTCATAGATGGTCTCCTCCTCCAGGGCCACGTCCTCTGAAGAGCCGCCCACCCTGAAGCGGGCCCGCTGCAGTGAAGAGGCCGGTGAGGGCCTATGGGGCTGGGCGGGCCGCCGCTCCCCCGAGCCGCTGTCCTCCGTGGGTTCCTCGCTCAGCTCTGGCTCTGAGTCGAAGCCGAAGGCAGGGATGTCATATTCAGGCTCCTCATACTTGAGCTTCAGCGGGGAGTCCTGGCTCTCCCCAGAGCCCACTGGACCCTCCTCGGCCTCCTTGGGCTTGCTGGGGGGGGCGGGGGGTGGTACCTTGGGCCGGGTCAGTGTGCTCGTGCGGCGGCTGAGGTTGGGCTTCTTGCGCTTATCGATGTACGACGCGGGGGCCCAGCCCTCCTTCTCACCGATCTGGACGTACCACCAGCCACCCGAGTTCTTATCGATGACCTAGGGGAAAGGGTGGGTAGGCCAGTGAGCTGGGAGGATCGCCGGACCCTACGATGTGCCAGGCTAGGAGCTTCGCACTTCACGCGACGCACCAGGCTACGACGCATCGTGTCTCTGTTTTACAGATGAGCAAAGTGAGCTACTGAGGAGGTGGCCCCAGGACCCCGGGTAGTAAGTGCTGGGCTGGAATTGAAAGCCAGGTCTCCACCATCTCCTACTCTCCAAGACCCTCCCCCCTGGTCCTCCAAGACTCCATTAGCACCCCAGGTCGAGCTGGCCTTGTCTACAGACTCCTGCTTCTCCCCCTAAGCTGTGCACTTAGAAGACCTACTCCTCCTAGTCCCTATGGAACCCAACTCGCCAAGGACCCGTATGTCTAAGAACATGCCATTCATTCCACTGCTCCTCGTCCCGCCCCTGGGATTGCTAGGTCCTCCGCCGGCCACCCTGGAAAGGGTCTCTCATGTCAGAAGAGAATGGGAAGATGCAGGTGAGGTGAACTGGGAGGTACAGCCCGAGACCAGAGCCACCCTGCCGGACGCCTCCCTGGTGTTCCCACCGCCTGTGGTCATTTCACTGCATGTGGGATCCCAGTGAAATTCTGCCGGTCGAACGGACTTTGGCTTAAATGGTTAACTGTGGGAAGGATGAGGGGCTTTTAGTCATTTCCATGTTAGTATAAACTAGCTCAAGGAGCTTCTTTCTTAACTACTATTTGAGATTGGCTAAAGACCAGGAGTGTGGTGCTGCTTCTGCTGCAGTTCATCTGGGCTGGAGCACATAAAGGGAAGATAATTTTGGATTGTGGGACACTCCTGGAGAAAGGTACCGGGGGGGGGGGGGGGGGGGGGGGGAGGGGACATGAAAAAATTGATACCAGGGGAAGAGGGGCAGTGAAGGAAGAGAGATAGAGACCAGCCTTCTGTAGTCCACACCAAAAGGGAGAGTTTCTGTCCTTCCTTTGGTCCTCTATTCCTTCCTTCACCCTTCCCACCCCATACTCCACCCCACACTTAAGATTAAGCCTGGGTAGCTCCTAAGTATGACAGTTCAGTTACATGGTGAGCTTTGGAGGCTCTTCTGGAAACCTAAGCACCACCGACGGAATGATTTTTCTTGGAAATTCGGTTCCAAATTGAATACGTAGGATTTAAAACATTCACGCGGGGGACACCATCTCTTCCACAGGCAGAGACCGCCTGAGGGCTCTTCCGACAGTTCTACAGGTGTTAATTGGATGTAACCTCATTACTCAAGAGCAATGCCCGCGTGCCCTGCAGTGGCCACAAAGCAGAGTTTCATAAATGCTAGGCCGGGAGGGAGCCTCCTAGGGTCTGTTACCTCATGTGGCAGAGACACAGGATCAAAGCCAGGGCAGAGGAGTGACTGTATCGAGGGTGAGAGGTGCCGGCGGTGTGCACGTGGCCAGAACCCAGGCCCCTATTACCGTGGCTACGTGGACCACATTCTCCCCACAGCAGCGCTTGCTAACATGGGTTCTTCAGAATCTTGGCCCCCAGGGTGCTCCTAGGAGACAAACTGTCCTGGGGCCAAATGGGTCTGGGCAATGCTGCTATTCTAGTGCCCTCTTAGAGATGCACGGTGACATCCCTACAGCACAGGCTCTGAGAAGTTCTGCGATTAAAAGCACACAACTGCATGGATCTTGTTTAACCCAATGTCCTTCAAACCTGTTCGACCAAAGAAGCCCCTTGTTTCAGGGCACTTCCGTCACAAGTTCCCACTACACGCTCTGGGAAACGCTGCTGTGAGGGAAGGACTGCGTGGAGACAGGAGTCCTGCATTCTGGTCCTCACCGTGGCACTTACTGGCTTCAGGCAAATTTTTTATCCCCGTGGGTCTTCTGCCCGCCCCCCTGGAATGTTGCCAGCAAGGCATAAATGGGAAACATGGCAGGTCTTTGACTAGCATGAGTTCAAACCCTCAGCTTCATGGCCCAAGGCTCACCTCTGCCTTCTGTCCACCCCGAAAGCTGATGCCGTCAGAGATGCAGGACTGGAATTCAGCAATGGTGTAATACTCCACCTCAACAGAAGGGGGCTCTGGTGGCTTCGGCAGCTGGAACCCCTAAGGCAGAGAAGGGCTCAGTGAGCAAAACCTACCTGATCAGAACTGTAACAGAGGCAGAGTGTGGCGTTTACACCAGCTGGAGGGCAGCTGACCTGAGAAGTATCCATCACCTGAGGCTCAGGGTGTCTCCCCAGGGGACTGTTCTCCTGAGCAGGCTTTCTACTATTACCTATGATCCACTTGAAACTCCTCTGAGCTGTCAAAATGATCATTTAGTAATAGTAACTTCACCCCTACATCTCTGGAGGTCCAGTTTATAGATACTTCAACAGCTAGGTCCCAAAAATGAAAATGAAAAAGCAGAGAAGTGGTTTTAACAAAGCCTGTGCAAACTGCCCCATGGGAGGAGAGCCTCGTCCTTAAGTCTGGCTGACAGGTCACAGCGGTGACATCTGGTTGCAGAGGCAGGGCCAGGGGACACAGCCATCTCTTTGGGGCAGAGGGCAGGAGTGAAAGGGGGCACGGAGATGGCTGAGAAGAGCCCTTGATGGGTCATTGCAGAGATGCCAAATGGTCAGGCAAAACAGGCTGGATTGGTTATACCAATACCCAAGCAAGACAGTCAAGGACATTTAGGATTTGGCTGCAGCCATGACTTCTGAGTCTTATTCATTCACTTTCCAAACATCAACTGTGCATCTTCTGGGTGCCAGGCCCAGGTCTGAGGCACTGGGCACTTAACAGTGAACCAAAAGGACAACCCCCTTGCCCTCATGGGGCGGACATTCTAGTTTCACTCGGTCTCTACTCTGGTCAAAATGGATTTTGTGCTACCCTGTTACTTCCAGTTTGTCCCAGTATCACACAAAGGGGTTAAAGCAAAACAAACAAAGAAGTATGTGTGTTTGGCTGGGCCGCCCCCCCCCGGGGGGGGGGCGGGAAGGGAGAGGGAAGCAGCTGTGGTGTAACAGGAAGACCTCAAAAGACCTCTGCCTTGCAGCTGGACACATGTGGGCTCCAATCCCAGCTCAGCAACGCACCAGCTGTATGGCCTTGGATAAAGCCTATGACCTCTCTGAGGCTCAATTTCCTCATCTGTAAAATGGGTCATGAAGAGAATTACTGATAGGTACCTAACTTCTGGCCCAGCCAAGGACACAGGGGGAGCTCCACCAACAGCAGCCAAAGCTGACCCCTCCTTCTGAAAT
Organism: Herpailurus yagouaroundi; assembly: GCF_014898765.1. Taxonomy (NCBI): domain Eukaryota; kingdom Metazoa; phylum Chordata; class Mammalia; order Carnivora; family Felidae; genus Herpailurus; species Herpailurus yagouaroundi. The sequence continues at coordinate 42,289,935 of NW_024412404.1, forward strand.
GCCATCGTATTCCCTGGAACCTTCTGCATTCTCCACAGCTCAGCATGTCCTAATCTGGCCACTCACAGCCCAGCTGCCTTGGGTCACAGGGAGCGAAGGGCAGGAGGAAGCTGGTCTTGAGGGACCAGGTATGATTCAGCCCACTTTCTCCGCCCGGGGCCGGGGCCCTGGCCCTGCAGGCGTGTGTGTGAGTAGACGGGGTCCAGGCCCCAGCACCCCCCCCTCTCCCCCTCCCCCAGCCACCAGGTGGGATGCAGCCACATCTGGCTGGGACAAGCCCTGCAGCAGTAAGTCCCGCACTTGTTAAGTGTGGAAGGAATGAGCCCATTGTTCCCAAAACCGAGTCTGCCTGAAAATAATCAGCTGGGGCTGAGAGAACTGGAAGGACGGGAGAACTCATTGTTTTGTCGTGGAAAACTCGAGGGTAAAATGACATAGAAACTCCCCTGGGGCCGATGGCCAAGGCAGGGATGGTCTCCTCTCCACACGCCTGACTCAAGGACCCGTTTACTGAAGGCCCGCTCTTCCAGGCCAGGGCAGATGTCACGGATCCCAGTGACCCTTGCTACTAGGCCCAGTGAGACTTCAGAAATCTTTCCCCACACGGTGCGGCAGGCAGCCTGTCCGTCAGCCACAGCTGACATAGGAAAGGGAAACCTGGCGGCCAGCCCTGCACACACCATCCCATTTCATCCTTCCAGCAGCCCCAGGAGGTGGCTGGCACTGTCCCCATCTTACAGATCAGGAAATGAAGGCTTGGGGAGGGTAACAGACTTGCCCTGGATCTCGCCGTTCCAAGTGTCAAAGGTGCAACATAGACGCACGTCTGGCAGGCTTGAAGCCCTCTCTTTCCACGGCACCCGCTGCCCCTGAGGACAGTCCCCTGAACTAGGGCTCTAGGTCCGCTGCCAGCATCACTGCCACCCTAAGCCTAGTGTCCCGAGGGTATATGCTCTTCCCTGATGGTCTGGACACCAGGACCCCCACCTACAGGAGCCAGGGACGCCAGCAAGTTGAGCCTCTGACTTTCAGCACAAGCCAGTCCTGGCCATTCACTCCTCCTTGCAGGGGTGCTCGCCGGCCTGCCCTCTGCCCTCCCAGGCTCTGGCATCCACCGAAGCCATCGGACATTCCTGAGCCAGGAAGGCGAAGCTGAAAGGCTTCCAGGCACACATGGACAGCAGCCCCATTCCCAGCCCCTGGCAATGCCCTGGCTGGACACTCCCGCTGGCCAGTCTAAATGTTTATGTCTGCCAGTGTAGCGGCTGGGATGGATTTATTTAGCTTTGGAGTGCAGTGTGTTTTTGAACATCAACTGTCCAGCTAGGCCCCCAGAATGGCTGGGATGCCCAGGCTTTCCTCTCTGCCCCTGGCCCCACAAAGCTGGAAGCCCAGCAGGGCCCTGGAAAACCCCTGGACTGACAGGCATTGAAATGAGACAACCAATTAACTGGGGAATGTTACAGGGCGTCCCCAGATACAGGAAGAAAAAAAGGAGAAGAAATTCAGCATACATACCAGGCTGGATTCTCTGCGAGGTGGAGGCCTTGTCCTTAGGTTCGGGGAGCCTAGAAGAAGAAACATGGCTTCAGAAATCCCAGCCAGACAATGGGTAACAGCGCTGGACCCTGTCTTCCCTATGTGTGGCTGCCTCCTGATCCTGGGAAGCTCCTGGCTCTGTCCCACACTCAGGAGGGGCCCATGTGCTCAGTCACTATCAGCACTATAGTTTCTTCATGGAACCAGAGACCTTTAAGCTTTCTTGGCTGTGTTTCGGGGGATCCATGAGCCCCCTAAAATAATGTGCACATTTCAAAATGTATAGACATAGAGGCATTTTTCAGAAGAAAGGGTAAATAGCTCTATCAGATTTTCAAATGTAGGAGCAGAGGCCAAGTTCAGAACTCAACTAAAACCACAGCTTTCCTCAAGATTTTAAGGCTGGGTGGACATCAACAGAAGCGGCTCTCTCATCAGATAGGGCAGTTTAACCTCCATCTGAAGACGCTGTTGAGCCAGAGATGCATAGGTTAGGAGGGGGCCAGTTAGCTGGGTTTCTCCTATACAGAGGCCTTTAAAACTGCTCGTGGAGGGGCGCCTGGGTGGCGCAGTCGGTTAAGCGTCCGACTTCAGCCAGGTCACGATCTCGCGGTCTGTGAGTTCGAGCCCCGCGTCAGGCTCTGGGCTGATGGCTCAGAGCCTGGAGCCTGTTTCTGATTCTGTGTCTCCCTCTCTCTCTGACCCTCCCCCGTTCATGCTCTGTCTCTCTCTGTCCCAAAAATAAATAAACGTTGAAAAAAAAAATTAAAACAAAACAAAACAAAACAAAAAAACTGCTCGTGGAGAGGCAAAGACGTTCCTTCCAAGTCTTTTAGGTTTCCAGTAACTGGTGGGAGGCGAGCGAGAAGGAGGGGTAAGGCCAGGAAAGATGTTCTACTGGCTGTCACTCTGTAAAGCAGCCTTGCACAAGGGAGCCACGTGTCACAGCCTGGGAGATACACTGATCTGCAAAGCAACCATTCCTGGCTTTCTTCTAGGGAATGCCACCAGCTTAAACACTCGTGTATTTTATCTTCAGCGCAAGAGTTGTGAGGAAGTGCCTTGCCTACTCATGATTAGCATGAAACAAGTTCAGGGTTAGGGGTCAGCCTAGATGTCAGGGTAAAAATGATATAGGGGTCTTATACACCCCTCTGGCTTTCCTTGCACCCCGTGACCGCTTTCTAAAGAGCTGTGCCGTAAGGATGCAGGGGTCAGGAAGGCTCTTACTGATCTGGGCCCTCTGAGGGGCAATCCTGGCCACGGCTGGCGAGCCCTGGGCCAGCTTGGAGACACTCCTCTCAGGGACGCCCAGAGCGCTGCCATTGGAGGCATTGCACAGGATGGGCAGGCTGATCTCCTTCTTGGCGATGGGGACCTCAGGGCCCTCTCCTTCGGCCGGTGGAGTCTCCTTATCCCCCGACGCCTTCTTGTTCAGCAGGTTGCTGATCTCCATGATGTTCCCGATGATCTCCACTGGGCCTGCCAGATTCTTCTTGCGTGCCGGCAGGTCGTCCTTGGCTTTCTTCAGGTAGGATGCTGGCGCCCAGCCCTCTTTGCCCAGGTACCTGGGGGAAGGGGTGGACATGATGTCACTTGAGCGCTGCTACCTGACCTCACACCCCAGGCTCCACCTGGCCTGGCCCAGCTGCGCCTTCTCCACTGTGTTCTGCAAGGCACCTGGCAATCCCACCAGTCTGGAGAGAAGCGGGATGGAGGGCAGGTGGAAAAGACACCTAGGACACCAGTTCTTCCTCTCTCCTTGCTCTCTGCCTGATCCCTCCTTGTGTGGGCTCTCGTTCTCTACAGTCAGGCAAATGTGGGACATCAGGATGAGAAAATTCCTCAGATTGAGTTGCCCACCAAGTAGACTTGACAACGGCCTGCTACCTCCCAACAGAGAGGGCGATTCTAGAGATAAGAGCAAGTGTGAACGTGGTGTGTTAGGCAGAGGCCCTCTGACAAATGGAAGGGAGATCAGAGAGGTGAACAGGTAGCACAGGTAAGAGGAGTTAGGAACCCCGAGTTCTGCTCTTGAGTCCCTTGGTGAGTCCCTTGGTAAGTCCCTACCCTGGAGCTCAATTTTTTTCTCTCTTCTGCAAACTTCAGGAAAAGAGTAGCTGCAAAAATTTATCCAGAAAGATAGACCTTTCGAGACTAACTAGGAAGATGTCTATAAAGAGTGGCCAAGTGGGGCGCCTGGGTGGCGCAGTCAGTTAAGCGTCCGACTTCAGCCAGGTCACGATCTCGCGGTCCGTGAGTTCGAGCCCCGCGTCGGGCTCTGGGCTGATGGCTCAGAGCCTGGACCCTGTTTCTGATTCTGTGTCTCCCTCTCTCTCTGCCCCTCCCCCGTTCATGCTCTGTCTCTCTCTGTCCCCAAAAAATAAATAAACGTTTAAAAAAAAAAAAAAAAAAAGAGTGGCCAAGTGCGGGAGGTATGGATGCTAACTGTGGGGGTAGCAGACAGATCAAGTTCACAGAACAAGTCCCCAAACAGACTGATGTTAAGGGTAACACTTCAAATTACTGGGGGTAAGGGGCACCTGGGTGGCTCAGTCAGTTAAGCGTCTGACTCTTGGTTTTAACTCAGGTCATGATCTCATGGTTTCGTGAGTTTGAGCCCTGCCTTGGGCTCTGTGCCAACAGCACAGTGCCTACTTGGGATTCTCTCTCTCCCCCATTCTCTCTGCCCCTCCCCGGCTCATGCTGTCTTTGTCTCTCTCAAAATAAATAAATAAACTTAAAAAAATTAAATCAAATTAGTGGGGGTAAGGATGAGCTTTCAATTACCAATTTGGAGATGACTGATTACCCAGTTAGGAAAAGTATGTGAGACCTTGGCCTCACACCACAGGGGAAAAAAAATTGTGAATATTTGGTTAATCTTGAGGATTGAGAAAATCTTTCTAAATAGGGCTCCAAAAGCCAAAACCATGAATGGAAAGACTGAAAGCACATGACTGGATAAAATGAAAACCTTTGGTATGGCACAACAAAACCAAAATGAAACAAAACAAAATGAAAACAAAATCAAAACCCATAAACAAGGACAAAAGGCAAATGACAGGGCTGACTTAATTTCAGGTGACTTGATGACTTCTGAAAACAAGCTTTTCCCTTTTCTCCCCATGGTGCTCAGAACTTCTACCCAAGCCCACTAAGAGCTCACCTCCCAGTCCACCAGTTGCACTGTCCCCATCTGCTCCCCAGGGCACATCTGGCTCTTTGCAATGGCTCCTCTGTGCCAGATGTCGGACACTCGCCCTTCCCACCTGCCTGATCTGACCTTGTTCTTGGGTGCTCATGAGGTGGGAGAAACAGGAACGTGAAAGTGAAAGTTTCTATCAACATGCCTGAGCTTTGCTGGAAAGCCTAGGCAGGAGGTGGCTTCTTATGTTCACACCACTGGAAAGCACAGACAGGCTGTCCCAAGGTCACCTGTCTGGCCCCCTGTTTGGGGCTTGGAAGGCAGACATCAGTTAACACATGGATAGAAGTCAAGGGGCTGGCCTGCCTTCCCAAGGTAAGGGGTGCAGAGAGAAGCACAGAAATTTCAGGGGTGGATGGCAGCAACGAGTAAAGATGCCTAATCTTATGTATGAGCCACGAGCCAAGGCTCAGCAAAGCAAAGCAAGTAGCAGAGGGCCACACAGCTAGCTGTTGGCAGCATCTGGCCTGGAACCTGGTGCTCCTGCATCTCAAGATGAAGAACTTGCTGGCTATGGCAGAGGTGCTCTTCTATGAGAACAGTGGGGAGATGGGGAGTGGGGTCTCATGGGAGTGATGGTCAGGCCTGCTCACTGCCCTGAGTGCTCCCACGTCCAACCCTGTTGTGTTCCTCTGGTGTTACATGGATACAATTAGATTCCAGGCAGAGAGATGCAGGGGAATCAGGAGCGGCTGTGTGTGTCTGGGTCCAACTTGGCTCACATCTGCTTTCCAGCTCTGGAGCGCAGAATGACTCCAGAGGGAAGCAAACTGGAAAAGAAGGGATAGAGAGAGAGAGAGGGAGGGTATGTGTGAGGGGAGAGAGGAAAAGAAAGACAGGAAATGAGGATCAACACAGAGCCTGGAATGCTGGGAAATGGCATATTTAAGGGGGTGTCTGGCAGCCTTCTTAAGGTGGAATCTTTGTAGGGTTTTTTTCAGTTGAAGCTCCCACTAGCTAAAGGGGTAGGCCATGGGGACAAGAGTTGACTAAAAGTGACGGCTCAGAGTAACCTTGTTGATCATTTTAAGAAACTGGAAAAAACCCCGCAGCCTTGTAGATAACCTCCGGGAGGGTGGTTTCGGTGACCAGCCTGCCTTAGAATGTTTGCTGGCCCTCCCATGTAGATTTGTGGTTGCTGGATTTTGGGGTTGGGTCTAGTTTTTTAGAGAGTGTGAGAGTCTAGGGGCAGTGACTTTGGGAAACACACATCCAGGCACACAGTCCTGTCCCACCTCACAGAGCAGAAAGGAACACTTCAGCCCTACTGACTGGTATGCATGGGGCCAAGGGCAGGGGCAGCTATGTCTTGTCAGGTCACATTAAGGCTGAATCCCGTGTAGCCAATGACCTTCATCCTACCCGTCAGCATAGCCCCAATCTTAACACCACCACGGTCCAAGATACTGTCTCCTGAGTGCCCATATCACTTGGGTCAATCCTGTCCCCACTGTGGGACACAGAGCGGAGCACCCTTCCTGCCCAGGGTGGGTACGGGGTTCCCAGGTGATGGGCTGGGGAAGTGGTCCCCAGAGCTCACAGATACAAGACTATCTTGGTCATTTGGGCTACAGGCAGGGAAGAGAGAAACTGGGTGAAATCACCACAGCAGAGTCAATTCTAAAGGACCCAAAAACTTTCCTGTGAGCCCTAACCCCACCCCCCACCCCCCACCCAGAAGGTGCTGGCTGGCCTCAGAGCCCCAGGACAGAGGGGACTGGAGAGCAGGACTTGGTAGGGGAAAGGTGAGTGAAGCCCACAGGGTTTAGTTGGCTTCTAGGATTGCCAGGGAAGCCCTCCCTCCCCTCCCCATGCTCCGAAATGGGTTTCTCAGTTGGGAAACATGATTGGGCCCTGCAAGAGGGAGGGGCAGAAGGAAGAGGCCTTTAAGCTAGGCTTGGGCTCAGGCCTTACTTCTACCCTGGCTCTTGCAACCATATAAGCCAGCCCTGCAGAGTGGAAAGGCCCCCAGTGTTGAGCTGTGGGCAGCAGGGACTGCCTGTTGGGACCTCAGCAAGGCCTGTGGACACCAGCCCTTCAGGCGGCCTGAGCTACAGAGCGCACCAGGCAGCCAAGGCCGGACACAGAAAACCAAATTCAGATGTGCTGGACTCTCCTGGCAGATGCATGGGAAGGGATTGCACCACTGCCTGCAAGCTGAGCCGGGGCCCCTGTGCCCCACTGGCCACAACTCTGGCTCTGCTTGACGTGCCCCAGGAGAGAAGCTGCGAGATGAGCACTCTGTTTGAGCTGTTCAACCGTGCAGGGTTGAAGCAGCCAAGCCTGGGCTGTGGGCGCAAAGCCGCCTCAGTATCGACCTGCCAGCTGGTGCCCACGGCCACTGTGCGGTCTGCTGCCCAGGGCCGGAGTGGTAGAGGGATCTCTCGCTTCCGCTGAGGCTCCTACCTGATGTACCACCAGCCCTCCAAGTTCTTCCGGATCACTTCCACAGTGACGCCCTTCTCAAAGCCAATCTCGTCCTTGCTCTGGCTGGTGTAAGGCTGTACAGTGACGTACTTCTCCTCTGTGGGGGGTGGATGAAGCAACAAGGCACAGTTATTTGAGGTTGGAGCTCAGGTCCTCCTTCCTGTCTCTTCCTCCTCGGGCCTGGCCCGGCTTAGCTGGTTGCCTTACTGTGGCTCCCAGTGTGTGCAGAAGCTGGCCGGGGCCCCAGGTGGCCTGGCTAAGCCCTGGCAGCAGAGAGTTGGCCCTCTCAGCCCAGTAACAGCAGTGAGGGTGCTGGGGCCTAGTGTCCTCAGGGGTCCAAAAGCTCCCTGGACTGAGGGCACAGTTAGGGGGAACCTGCCCCGTGTGGCACCTGAGTCAGGAATCCCCTGGGATGTCTGGAGGCGCCGTGGCATGCCCCCCCCCCTTCCCTGAACGTGCCAGGCCCCCATCCATGCCCCAGACTTGCTCTCTGAGCCCTTCTCCCACCTCTACCCCTTAAATCCTGCCTCTGTCTGATCTTCCGGCAGCCCCAGGGGCACCTCCTTGGTGAAGCCTCCCCTGACCACTAATGTGATCACCTGATTGTGTGATTTTCCCAAGAGGATTGTGGGGGACACACGTTCGATGGGAGTGATTACATGGGTTTTAAGATGAGGGTCCGGCGGTCAAATGATCAGCGGTGATGCTGACTGCAGCCATCAGCAGGGCCTCCCAGAGCCCAGGGTGGGCCAGCATGCTGAGCTGACCACACAGCTTGGGAGCACCCCTTTGGGGAGCTGCCTGCTCTACTGTCACATTCGCCTGCGAGCCTTGTTCAGGGCCTCCCCAGGTACCGGGAAGGAGGTGCCTTATGGGAAGACAGGAAAAGCCTGGGAGGGCAGGTGTGGGGAGGCCGGGCAGTGCTTGTCCTCCTGGATCTCTTCAGCCTCTCTCCTGGCAGGGGCCCTGCTGCCTCTGCACGGGTCCTTGCTCAGGCTTCCAGGGAGGTGTTCCTCCTGCGTCTGCTGGGGCCAGGTGGACTCATGGCTGGCTGGCTGGCCGCCCTGTCTGCTGGGTGGAGAGCCTCCCCAGAGAAACGTTCAGGTCTCAGGAAGGATCACACATCCCCATACTCACCCTCTGGGAGGAGGAGCAGACCTAGACAGAACTGGCCACACCCTCTGGGAAGGTTACCCTGAACTCATGCTGTCTCTTCCAGCCTGTGCCTGTCACACAATTGGGGCTCCAAAGGCACTAGGCAGCGCATCAATGAAGGGCAAGGCTGTCTGAGCAGGGGCAGGAGGCTGTGTTCTAAGATACCTGCCCCACTCCTCCTTGCTCCCAACTATGACAGTAACTCCTAGATTCCTTGGTGGACCCTGATGGGCAGCCTGCCTGAGCCTTAGGCAGCAGTAGGGGAGGGGGACGGAGGACAACTGCCACCTCATCCCCCCCCCCGCCTCACTGCCCCACGACAGGAGGGCCATCTGTTTACTTAGGAGGATCAGGGTCCTGTCTGCAGCCCTGTGCCGGGCTTGGATAGCAAGTCCCTCCAGGACGGAGGTGGCAAGGACAGAGCTGATGGGCCCTGGCCAAATCTCAGAGGCCGCCAAAGGCGAAAGGTAGGTGATGACCCACTGGAGCCTCCACCATTCTTCGGCATGCGCTTCTCAACGGCAAGCTTTTCCCAGATGCAGAGGCCTTTCTCACCATTGACTAACTCCTGGAAGCTTTCAAATTCCCATCCAGCCACGCTGAGGAGAGCTGCCAAGATCGCCTGAGAACCTGGGCCAGCCAGATTCTGACTCGGGCCTTTGAGAAGTTCAGTGTGCTACACTCCAGCCCTCCACTCTCCTGCCTGCTCCTGGTCCCACTCCATTTTCCAGTGGGGCACGGTAAATCCTGGCCCGGGCCGTGGCCAGAGGGGCAGCACCAGGCCCCGGGGATGTAGGGTTCTGAGGTTAGGGTGAGGCGAGGCCTGGGCTCCACGTTTTGCCTGTGTTCAGCCGGGCTATTTTTAAAAGCCTGTGGTTCCAGCAGGAAGCCATCATTAAAGTTTTCCTAGGCAAAGTTGCCTCTGCAGGGAAAAATTATAGTCCTTCTCCTAGGAAGATCAGAGGAGTGCTGTCCTGCCGCATGGCAGAGAACAGGGCCTGGACCGTGACATGCGGGCCCAGGCTCTGGAGCTGTCAGGCCCAAGCCGCAGCCTCTGCAGCCCCCAGTGTGTATGCGGAGGACATAGCACTGAGGGCCATGTAAGTGCCCGGCCTCCCCTTGACCCTCTCGGAGAAGGCAGAACCAAGCACATCAGTTTTCCCTAGTGAAGCTGAGCTGCTCCTGCACAAGGCCCTGTTCTTGGTGGCCCTCGGACTGACGTGAACAGAGAGGTCTGGGAGTTCGTGCTCCCGGGAAGAGATCTGGCTGGCCTAGAGGCTTATCTTGCCCAGTCACTGTGTAGGTCCCAGGTGATGAGCATTCAGAGCACAACTCTTCCAACTGGTCTGTGTGGGGGTTTACTTTCCTGCCATGGCCAGCTTAGGCGGCGGAGGCATGGCTTACCTCCGTGTAGACATGTGCTTGGCTGTCAGGTTCCCAGCTTCCACGTTTCCCTGAGGGAGAGGCAGAGCCAGCCCCTCTACTGGACCAGGGCAGAGCCCCGTCTGGGGGTGGGGATGGGGAACCAAGTCAGGATGCCCAGACAGACTGAAATGGTCTCAGGGGCTTGGGGAGGGGGGGTGGGGTGGGCAGCTAAGTCATTCAGGTTGCCTGGGTCTCTAGAAGAGACTTTTAGGAATCAAAGTTTAGGAATCAAAAGGGAGAGGGAGCTGTAAGCTCAGGGGTGGGGGGTCACCTCAGGGCTTCTGGGAAGCACTGAGGCTGTGGTCACTCTGATGTGCCATCAAAGGTGGGTGGCAGCTTTGCCCTAGGGAGGGCTGACCAGGCCGCCCACCGGGTGGGTGGGTGGGTGGCTGGCTGGGGGAGGTGGACAGGCCTGTTTTGGTTTTGGAGGCGGGGTCTGGAGAACCCTGCAGTTTCCAAACCACAGACGCCTCCTCTTTCAAATGCTTTCCCCTCCGTCAGCAGTCTCCCTGGCTTCCCTCCCGGCCCCCACAACCTACCCAACCCCACTACAAGAGGCCTTCTGATTCCAAAGGCCTGGTTGGCGGAGGGGCTGGGGAGTGGAGGCCCCGGGGAAGCACTGCTTCTCTCTTGTCTAGTTATATATGACCCACTGCCTGTTTCCCCCCATTGGCTCCACTGCTTTCTCCCAGCCAGCTTTCTGCAAGTTTTTCTTGGCTGCCTGATTTAACTTAGTCCTGACTTAGGGCTGAGACTGGGAAATAATGCTGTTTAGGTCTCTTAGAGAGAGAGAGAGAGAGAGAGAGAGAGAGAGAGAGAGAGAGAGGGAGGGAGGGAGGGAGGGAGGGAGGGAAAAGTGGGCTTGTCCTCATTTACATATTTGTACACGTATGGATGTCCACAGAGTCGTGCATCTGGCTGGGAACGCATGTCCACATATACCACTGCATGCGTGTAACTCCGAGTCCGCTGCCTGTGCCCATGCAGTGTGAGGGGCTACGTATGAGACCGTATAGGAAGCTATGTGTGTCCTCGGTGGTCAGAAGCAGACGTACAATGTGTCCAGAGCAGCTGAAGCATCTGCGACTGTAAATGCATATGTGGAATGTTCTACGTTGGCTGCACGAGCGGTATTACGTGTGTAGTGGCTGTGGGCCAGAGGCCACGGATGCGCAGCTGCGTGGGGGCCAGAGGGGACAGCGTACTGCTGCGCACGGGCAGTAGTGCTTCGTCACTTGTAAGTGTCCGTGTGCTTATGGAGACGCAGTTGCGTTTGGGGTTCGGTGTAGGATGGCGTTGGGAGCAGATGCTGGAGGGGATGGGGGAAGGCCAAGCTTTTGTCTCTGCGGTTTTTCCAGGCCAGCGTCCCCCTCTCCTCTGCTGCCAAGGCTCAGGGCAGTGTCCCAGGCTGGCCCCCCGGCAAAGCTGCTCCACTCCTCCTAGTTCTAGGGTGCCCCTGCTTTACACCCGAGCTCGTTCTCGCCGTTTCCATGACTTGGCCTCCTGCCCTGCACCTTGGAGTCCAACCCTTGTTCCACCCTCAGGATGAGTTGGGCTCCCACAGCCAGTGCTCTGAGTGTGGTGCTGCACCAGCCACGGGCGGCGGCCACCTCAGCGTCCAGGCTTGCTGCTGCCTGGGGCTTGGGGCTGGTGCCAAAACATGGTCTCAGATTGTTCAGGAACAAGCTGTGGGGGTGGGCCGATATTCATGGAGCATCCCTGCTATCGGAGAGAGGCCAGTGCTCATCACAGGCCCTTACAGCCTTGTTCTCGGTGAGACAGGAGAAACGGACCTCTGCTGGCCTGTGGGCCCTGGAGATGTTGAGGGGTTTGTTCAGAGGCTCGCCCCTAAGCTCCCTACTCCCAAGCTCCTGGATGCTGGAAAGGCCCTGAACCCGCAAATGTCTTAGTTCCCAATCAGCCTGGATGGCTGGCCAGGGGCCTCCCTGGAATCTTGACCAGGCCCCTCACAAAGTGCTGATGCCAGTGCTGAAGATGCTGGAAGCTCCTGGCTGGACCTGTCACTGCCTTCAGAGCTGGCTGGGGCCGAATCCCGGGACAGGCTGGGACTGGCTTTTGTTCCCTTTCTAGTTTCCCTGGAGCTAGCTGAAGAAGGAGGGTTGTGGGCTGGCCCTTCTTCCTACTCTGTCCCTAAGTAGTTGCTGGAACAGCTTTGGCCGATGGAGCACCTTCTCAGAGGAAGCAGGCACCTAAGAGTGGGGGCAAGTGGGACAGCCTGTGCAGAGACTTACACCCCACCCCCCTCATCTGCAGCTTCTAGGGCCAATGTGGCCTTTCTTAGTCCAGCCGCCCCCACATCACATCCTCAATCCCATGACCCCCATCCCCAGGATGGCGGCAGAAGCCAGAGCCGCCCCCCAACTCCCAGTCATCCCAATTCCCAGGTAGCCCCCTGTGCCCTCCTCCCCAACACCCCATAGATGCAGAAGGTGAGAGAAAGTCTAGCTGTTGAATCTGGGTGAGGAGGCCGAGTGGCAGACAGGAGCAGAGCTCAGAGAGGAAGGGAGGTGTTAGCGAGAGAGCGAGGGGCGGCAGCTGCGGGTCAGGAGAAGCCAGCTCCCACAGTCACCTCGGCTGTGCTGCCTGTTGACCATCCCGCCCAGGGTCCACCGGCGATCCAGACGCCGCAGATGGGCCTTGCGTCTCTTGGACACTGGTGTGGGAGATGGCAATGGAACACGCGGCCGACGGAACCGGCGGAGAGAATGGAGATGAGGATGAGATGGGATGGGGCAGGGAGGGGGATGGCGGGAAGGAAGGTTCAGGCTCCCAGGGCATCATTGCCAGGACCAAGCGCCAGCAGCATGCACCTGCTGGATGGGGGCAGATCTGCCCACTGACACGGGGGAATCTCCACCAAAGCCAAACCATGTGGGTTGTACCCCTAAGACCGAGAGGGGCTAAGAACTCACAATGCCAGCACCTGAGAGGTGAAGAGGGTCCTGGGACCCAACCTGGCACAAAGATGGCCCTCCCAGGCAGCCCCAGGGAAAGACTGCTGCTTCCACCATGGCTGGGCAGTCACGGTTCCCAGGAGGCCATGGGGCCCACGGCACCACCCATCTGTCGGCCACCCACTCATTACGTCCTGCTTGTGAGCCTACCGCCATGAGCCAGGCACTGTGTCAGGAGAGACGTGGGGGTCCTCTGCCATGGGGCTCCCTGTCCCTATCACCCTGGGGGTACCTGTCTTTGCTCTCTCAGCCCTCTCTGGGGCCTAGCACAGGGCCTGGCCAGCGGCTGAGCACTAGGAAATGTTGCATGGGGACGGATGCTGCAGGCCTTGGTTCTGCTCCTTTGCTGCACACTGCCCATCGGATTTCTGACAGCAGGGGACCTGCTGCCCAGTTCTCTGTGCTGCAGCCCCTCTCATCCAGCCCATGCCCTCTGGTTGCCGTGGCCCAGCCCCAGAAACCCTCTGCCTTCCTATAGGATGCCCAGGTGGAAAGACACCATGTCAGGGCTGCGGGGCACCAAGCGGCCCCCTGCAGAAGCTGGGGGTCAGACTGCTCAAGTATGGGGGAGACAGGTCAGCAGAGTCAAAGGAAGACTGTCCAGACACACCTGAGCCAAACCCCACCAAAGCCTCCTAGGAAGTACTTGCTTTTCTCGAGGGAGTGGTGGTGACCTATTTGACCTGCTTCTTGGCAGTAGGAGGCCTGGACCAAAGGTTGGAGATATGGATTCAGCTGAGGCCTCGCTGCCGGGTGCCTGTGTCACCTGGGGGCAGGCAGGCTTCTGTTCTTCTCTAAGCCTGTTTCCTCATCTGTCACTGGGGCTGACATCTGCCCTGGCACGAGCAGAGACAAGGGACTGAACGGGCCACGTGGAAAAGAAACGATCTCCTGTGTGAGGCCAGACTGGGAAGGACCCTGACAGCTGACCTCCCGGGCAGGTTGTTCGGTGGCTTCCCTGTGGGCAGAGGAAGCCTCAGATGATGCTCAGGCCAGGGGCCGCCGCAGCAGTAAGTGTTATTTCCCCAGCTGAAACCATGCACATGGACCATCTCACTGAAGCCTCACAAAAGCCCTGTGCAGTCAGCACAATCTCCATGTTAGAAATGGGAAAACAGGCACGAGGGGGTCAAGAAACCCTCTGAGTCACACACCTAAGTGTCAGGGCAGCACATGAATCTAGGTGGTCTGGCTCTGGAGCCCAGATTCTAGGCCCTACGATGTTCCTCCCCCTTGACCCTGCACCCTTGGCCTGCCTACAACAGGGAAAGCCCAGATAAGAGGCTGGTGCCAATGCAGACCCAGCAGGGAGAGAGGCAGATCATCGCCAGCGGCTATAGGGCACAAGGGCACAGGCAGAGACCCAGATTCTGGTTTTGGCTCTGCCACAAACTGAACTGGGGGCTCCATGGAGGTGACACCCCTATGGGCCTCCATTTTCCTACCACCTCCGAGAGGCAACGGACCCAATGGTTCAGGAAAGCACTTTGCCAGAGTTGGGCTTGGCCCTTATTGTCATCAGTGGGTTAAGAGGATCTTCAACCTCCACCCCAGCCCTCCTACCTCCTACTGGTAACATTTCAGAACTCTAGCATATGCCAGAATGCCTGATAATAGAAATAAACCCAAACAGCCAATTGTCTTTTTGGGATCAGGGATCAGAGACCTATGATGGGATGGCAATAGGCCTGGAGTAGAGGGGACCAATGTGGGATAGTCTCTCGGACATACCACAGATGCCAGGGCCCTGGGCTGGGGTGCTGAGCCCTGAGCTCTCCTGTTGAGTTGGGCACAGACGCCCAAGATGTGATGATGAAGTTCATAGCTGCCCAAATGTTGCCAGGGGTACTGGCACACAGGTCCTATCAAAAGGATGCTGAGGAATCTATTTTAAAGATGGTCTCCCTGAAGGCACATGCACGCACACACGAACACTTCTGAATGCAGAGCCTGCACTGGTTGCCTTACTGATTCTTACTCTGTCAAGGTCAAAATCCTCTACAGCCTGCCACTGCTTGTTCTTGTACTGCAAAAGCACCTCCTCTCTCCTCAAACCAGGCTGCCATCTGTGTGCACACACCTCCCTGGCTCCTTCCTGCCCGGGACTTCCCTGCCTACTCAGTGTCCTGTCCTGCATCTCCCGACATCTCTGCTCTGACATTCTTGGCAAAGCCTTTTAAGGCGGGACTCAAATTCCACACACACACACCCTCTCAGAAGTGCTTACAAGCAAAATGCTTCATGGGTGGGCAGAGGGCACCAGGCAAAGACTGGTGGTAAAGACTACCAGGCAAAGGAGGCTGACCAAGGCTCAAGCCTTACGAGGACAATCACGTAGCTAAATGTCTTGAAGCCTCAGTTCCTGCATGTGGAAAAGGGGGATTTTAACAGTGCCTCCCAGAGTGGTGGCGAAGGCTTTTAAAGTCCCAGGGCCACACACCTGGCAGGGAATAATACCTCACTAGACACTCTAGGGATTGTTGTTTCTGAAAGGCCCAGGGATGACCCCAGAACATGGAACTGGGTAGGAGGCAAGGCCTGATGACTGCAGATAAACTATACCAGAGCCAGCTCAGGGGCTAAAATCCTCCACCATTGCAGAGGTGCAATGGAACCAGAGATGAGGCTGGGTGCAGGCTCAGCCCCAGGGCTCAGGGAGCAGCCAGGAAGGATCGGGCACCCAGCCTGAACCTGCAAACTCTTCCCGACGGAGCCTCATCCCTGGAAACCTGTCACAAGGTAGATTTGCATTGCAGGGGCTGCAGCCCTAGTCGAGGGACTGAAATAAAGCATTTACATGGGAGGAAGGGTGGGGCTCCAACCGCCTGCCGAGTAACTGACATTTAGGGCAAGAATGAATAAGGAGCTGGCACTCGCTTGGCGGACTGCTTATTTTGGCCTGGGCAGCATGGAATGGAGGGTGTGTATGTGGGGGGCAGGCCTGGAGGTGGCCTGAGCCCCGGGTGGCAGGCCTCTGTCCCCCTGGCTCTCAGTCGTGCCCATTTGGACCATCCCCACTGACCATTAGGGCAAGCATTCCTGTTGCTGGGACACAGAGGGTTTAGAAGTTCTTAGGAGCAGGCAGACAGGAACTGGGGGCGGCTCGAACTCCCTGGGCTCAGGCGGCCTGCTCTGGAGAATACCTGAGTCCACAGACAGTGCTGGCCTGGGGGGGTGGGGAGGGGGGAAGGGCAGTGAGAAAATCCCAGGAAAACTTCACGAGGCCAGAGCTAATCAGAGGGGCTAGGGGTGCAAGGGCCACCTTGCGGTTCTTGCTACACTGAGAAATGACGTGCAGGCTTGTTCTCTGTGTCTGAACTGTTGGCCAGGATAAGAGATATCCAGAGCAGAGACTTCTGAGTAGACATGCACAGCAAAAGTTGTGTGCACAAAGCCCATTGCGTTCATCCCTGCAGCAGAGAGCACACTGTGGGGTCAGGGAGGCAAAGGTTGGTCTCTGTGGGGTCCCCAGGGGAACCAAGGGCTTCTATGGGGAAAGGGTGCTGTGGCATTTAGTCCTAAGACTATTCTTTCCAGTCTCTGCCCCAAAGTTGCCAAAGCCTGAGATCCACACTCCAGGGAAATTTCCCCTCCAATTTGAGCCCCATGCAGGGCAGGTAGGGCCAGGCCTGGGAAAGGAGGTGAGCTTGTGGGCTGGCTTCAGTGAGATGGGGTTCCAAGGGAAGGGTCTGGCACATGGCCCAACTCACCTTAGGGATTTTGATGGCTTTAGGGAGAAGAGTGGGAAATGGGTTCACTCCAAGGGCCAGGAATGGGGTGGGTACCCATCCCTGAGGATCTCGAAGCAGCCCACACCCTGCAAATGCCTCATTATTTCCCCTCCGCATTGAACCTGCAGGCCCTTACCTTCCCCAGTCTTGGAGGTGTTGATGTCTGAGTCATCCCGAGTACCATTCTGGGCCTCCAGGTAGGTGGCAGGGACCCAGCCCTGCTCCTCAGAGGTGCTCACAAACCACCAGCCTGCAGAGAGGACGAGAGAACGCAGTCATGAGAGCCCAGCAGGATTGGGCGGTGGGGGTGGGGGCAGGGCATGGAGCCAGGCAGCCTGGGCACCTGGCAAACACCTGGCTTGAGTCCAGCCTTGAGAAGCCTGTGCCTCACTAAGAAGCAGCCAACACGCTCCCTGAGAGGAGGGCCCGATGGACGGTGATCCACACTTACACAAATGCTTGATGAAAAAATTTAACAGTAAAACTGAAACAAGGATGTGTCAAATGTGTGAAATCACCCTGTGGGAGAGGCCAAGGAAGCTCTGGCTAAACAGTGACCACTGAGGGTCTCTGAAACCCATTAGGACTACTGGTATGCCTGGGAGTTTAGCTGCCTTCTCTGCTTTCAAAGGTATCCAGAGATAAATGCCTCACAGACACCTTCTGACGGTCACTGTGCCCCTGGCTCCATCACAGTCCATGGCATTTGCACATCGGTGCTACTCATGGCTACCCTGAAGTATGTTGACGTGTCAATCATACTAAGTGGGCACCGCACCCTTGAGTGACCCTTGGCGGTCACGGCCAAATGAGAAGAGTCTTTCTCGTTCCTTGGTTCATTCATTTATCATTTAAACAAATGTTGACTGAGCCAAGTACTCTGAGCACCTGGGTCTTGGGACTCCACTAACTGCCATCAATCCAATCTTAGAAAGAATTCTTCACAAGACTTTGTCTTTGCCCCCATCCCATTCCGATCCCTCTCTACCTCCAAAACAATCTGGCACTGGTTCTCTTTTCTGTCTGTGACAGAGCTCACCATTTCCAAATATGGACTGTTCCCTGTCAAGAGACCCAGGGCTTTTCCCTGGGCAGCACGGAGGCCCCGTCACTGCCCACAGCAGGGAACAGCTGCCCGAGAAGGGGGGACACTGGGAGCCTCCGAGGTGCTCCTTGTTGGGAAGTGGAGGGGGCTGCCTGAGAGCCGCTGTGATCACGGAGAGGGACAGGGGAAAACCGTGCCACCATTGCACAGGACATCGGCACCCAGAGCCACCTCCTAGGTCTTCCACAAGGTGTTACGGGCCTGGGATAGCACACGGCCTGTGATCTAGTCTCGAATGTCCACTGCACCCCACCCTCTCCGGAGTTCCACAACGCTCTGCCTGCTGCTCTGGAAAGACCATGACACCCGGTGACATCTGCACAGTACCATGATGACGGATGCATGTCATTACACGCTCATCTACACGGCACCAAGAGTGAACCCTACTGTCAACTATGGATCAGAGTGATTTGGATGTGTCTGTGCAGGTTCATCAGTAATGACAAGTATACACTCGGATGGGGGAGGCTGTGCATGTGTGAGGGAAGCACGTGGGAAACCTCTGTATCTTCAGTTCAATTTTGCTGTAGGTCTAAAACTGCTCTTAAAAAAAAACAAAAACAAAAAAAACAAAAACAAACAAACAAAAAAAAACACCAAACCAGTCGTAACAAACAGGAAAAAGCCTTGGATGAGGAATCTGGAATCTCAAGGCCCAGAGCTATTTGGCTCAAGGGCCTTCCTCAGTTGGGTCACTGTCGTCCCTCTGGAACCCAGGGTGGATGTGTTCCTCCCTCCTTCCCTCCCTCTCCCAGAGTGGGATGGCGTGAGCCATCACACCCACAGCCACTTGCACATCTGGGCCACTGAGCAGGCTCCCTGGAGCAGCACTACCATCCTCCCTGAAGCCCCGGCCACAATGGTGTGGCTGCTTACAAGGCTGTGGCCAATGGAGGCCCCAAGGAAACCAGAAGACATGATCATGCAGGGGTCTTTTCCCCTTCTCTCGGCTTCGGGGGGAGCACTCTCTGGATCCCCAGCAGTCTGGGCCAAGAGCACCATCCCCAGGTGCTCTTCCACAGAGGCTGGCCGGAGATCACGGAACAGGACTCCCCATCTCATAGGGATTTCCACCATGAAGATGGTTCTGCCTCCTTGACCACAGGAGTGGGCACACCTGGTCAATCATCTTTGGACTGATCTGTTATCCCCCCGGACACTGTAATGGTTCTGGGGCTTTCTCAAGAACTGACAGGGGTACTTGGGCAATCTGAACACTAAGTACCACATAGACCAGGGATCACAGGGGTACGTGGGAAGAGGTGGCCTGAGGGTTAAATCACTAAATCAGCAGCAAAGTCTAGAGATGGAGAAGTCAGACTTCATACCATTGGAGTTCTGGGTTCCAGGTATGCTAAAGCTAGGCCACCTGTTGGACTAATTACAGTGAGCCAGTGACTGTCTATGCTGTTTAACCGAGCTGGAGTGGGTTTCAGTCACTGAATGTCCTCACTAATGCCATACCTACCCAGAAACCACCAAAGTTCATGACTAAAGGTCCACCATCATGAGTCAAGTCTGGAGTTGCAACTCAAGTCCACTGGCCACCTGCCACCACAGACCTCAGCAGGTGAGGACAGAGCCCGCTGAGCCACTTTGGGTAAGAAGTACCACCCCCAAATTTCCACGCACCAGGATAAACTCCAGGAGCCCCAAAGAACAGTCACCATACTTCTCAATTTGGAGTAACTTCTGGGAGGGTCTTGAAGGCTGAGGCTCTCACATGATCCCCAGGTCCAAGCCCCAATGCCAAAAACACACAGGTTTTGGCTCCCATACCTCAAGACCCTCATCAACCTGACCACCCCCCAAAGCCATGCCAAATCCCAGCAGGCCAAGGAAGTACCCTGAAGGCTTGCCCTCAAAAGGGAGCTCTGCTTCCCAGGAAAGGGTTTCTCAGGATGGGCCTGGGATGGGACCAGGGATCTTACTGTCATTGGGAACACATGGGGATGTGTCTAGAGGAACAGTGGAGTTTGGAAGCATGTGTCTTGGTGAGGATTTGCTAAGACCCCTCCATGTCCAGCCCCTCCCAGCCTCTTTTTCTATACCAAGGTGTGCCACTGACAACTCCAGCCTCTGAAACAATCATTTCTGTCCCCACTGGGAGAATATTCCCTCCTTCCTTTGTGTGAGTCCACACCTTCCTAGAAAAGCAGGCAACTTGATGGTCTCCTGGATGGCCAGGGCCACTGTCTTTTAAGCCTTCTATGTCTGGAATTTGGGCTCCAAAGTCATCCTCAGGAGAGGTAAAGGAGGCAAGCCCCTCTGTGGATGCTGGGAGGGTTAGGGTTGGGGGAGATTTTCTCCATCAGTCTCATCCAAGCTTGTCTGTGTCATCATCTGGTATAAAGTGAGTCCAGCAGCCTACAGATCTCTTGTTCTCTCGCTCTCCCCCTATGGCCATATTGGAGACCAGCCCTTGAATGGGCCTTTCCCCTTGGATCCAAGGGCCTCATAATCCCAGGGCTCAGGTCCCTTTTTTGCTGGTGGTATTATCTCCCCTACCCTTATTTCACCCTTTGGGAATCCTGTGTACATCCTGCTCTCTCCTTTTCCCCAGGAGCCAGGGTCCCTGCCAATTTCGCTGGGAACACTGGCCCGGGTTCCACTCCAGCCCAGAAATGTGCAGAGCTAGGCTGAGTGGCTCAGATTCTCATGTCCCTCCTGCCTCAGGCCCTGCAGAGAAGAGTTTGTCACTGGCGTGGCTGTGGGCACCTCCACTGAGCAAAGGACAGGCTCAAACACTGCCCAGGTGGGCATGGATGCCCAGCTCAGCTCCACGCAGACCTCCCAGGAGCCCTGGCACACAGCTGGGTCTCTGGGGGAGGCTGCCTGGACCTGCGCCCACCCAGAGCTGCTGACAAGCCTCTCCTGAATGCCAGCACCTCAGACGTCAGTTGCTGTAACCGGGGCTCCCGACCAAAGTCCCTGCTGCTCTACCAAGGAGCAATTAGAGCCTGAACCCCTGGGGGTGGCCCGGCTTGCCAAGAGGGCTCAGTCATCAGCCGGCCCTGTGGGGCTCCCAGGCTCACCTCCAATGCCCGGGGCATCCTCTTTTCTGCAGAGGCTGAGGCTGAGTGTGTGGGCTGCATGTGGGGGTAGGTGTGGACAAGGCTTTGTATTTTTCGGTGCATGGCAGGTGGGGTATGCTCATGTACACATCTATGTGGGTGCATGTGCGCACAGAACAAAGGTGTGTGTACACTTGTTACACGTGATGATGATTATGGTCAGGCCCTAACTTTACATACGTTATTTAATCTTCAAGAATCTTGGGAAGTGTTCATGTCATCATCATCCCCACTTTACAGATGAGGAAACTGAGGCAAATATAGATCACAATTAGACACAGAGCTGACCTCAAACCCAGGCTCCAGGAACCATATTCTTAACTACCACAGAAGTGGATAAAGGAATTTATCTGCTGTATGCACAAGGGGGGAGGTGACTCCTTGAGAATGTGTACCTGCAAATGCCACTATGTTTTGTACATACGTACATAGGTATTGTACATACGTATTGCTGAGTGTGTGCTCTGCGTACGGACACTATGAGCAGAGGTGCAGGGCTGCGTGCACTTAAATGTCTATGTGTACCACTGAGGGTCCCCTAGAAGCAGAGGGTGATGATTAGGGATATAGGGTCAGAAAGACACAAATTCAGGGTGAGCTGTTATTGACCTGGTGGTGGTTGTTTGGCATTCCCCCCCGGCTAACACAGTCAGCACCCATGGGTGGCCAGGTGGTATCTTTGCCCACAGAGTATATCAGGGGATCCTCAGTCCAGCTTGGTAAATGGACGTGGATGTGTACGGTTTTGTGTGTGTGTGTGTGTGTGTGTGTGTGTGTGTGTGTGTGTGTGTCCATGCAATCTGTGGAGTTTGGGGACTGCCTTCAGGGGTTCCAGGAGAAGGCAAGGAGCTATCTTTTCCTTAGCTGATGCAATTTATGATAGCAAGCATGATGGGAAATGGGGTCAGAGGGGAGACATCTCTGGGGCAAGTTCCCCTCCTTGTCCCACATGTATTGGGGCTATCTTCAGCCTGGCTCCTATCCTTCAGCTCACACGGTCTCCCAGGACACAGTCCTACAGCTTCCTCTCTGCTGTCCTAATGCCTCGGCAAGCCCTCCCCAACTGATCTCCAAACCCTGGTAGCATCCAGAGCACCGGCCCCACAATTCACAGCTGTTGGTGCACTTGGGAGAATTAGTCTTGTTGAGACTGTAGGTACCACATTTAGCTGTTCTCTAGGGCAGAACCAAAATTGTAGCAAGCAGCCAGGCAGATGGGGAAACTCAGGCAGAGAGCCTAAGTGCCGGAGCCCAAGATCTGAGTCTGAATCCCACCTCGGCCACTTCCGTGCTCTGTGGCCTCAGGAAAGGGACTTAACCTGCAAAATCTGCCTTGCAGGCTAGCGTGAGGATGGGTAAGATAAGGAGCAACAAATAGGCTCTGGCACAGTAGGTGCCCACTAAGCGGAAGCTACGAGCTTTACTGAGGGACTAAAGCCACAGGATGTGGGAGGTTAGGTGGCCAGCACTCACGGATGCCCAGGGACCAGTCTGAGACACCTCTACATTTTTCATGTCCCCAGGAAGATGGGTCCAACCTCCAAGCTGGCCTCTGTTAGCCTTCCTCTCAGCCTTAGTTCTCGGGAGAGAAAATGTAGTGAGGTTTTATTAAAGAACTTCTCACTGCACTGACCAAGTGGCCACAGCTGTGCTCAGACAGGGACGGTTGTCCCGACCGGCTGCCAGACCTGGCCTTTTCCTGAGAAGTCAGCCCTGTTTCTAGGCAGAAGGGGAGCAGGTTCTTATTTAGGAGGCAGGTGGGGAACAGAGAACTTGGAACAGGAAATGGTGGGGAAAACCCGAGGGGCCTGGGCTGGCTGGGAGAGTGCTGAGCATACCCCTGCAGTGCAGCCCAGCAGGCACGCTCCAGCCCATCTTCCTACTCGACATGCCTTCAAGCTGAGATTGCCCCCTGGCAGGGGCAGGACAGCAGCCACCATGCCCACTGTTTGGAGTGGGAAGCCACAAACTGTTGCAGAGGGGCCCTGAGAAAGGAGCCCCCGCACACTGGACGTGCAGGAGAAACCTTCGTTCTGGGGGCTCGGGGTGTGATCTTTGGAGCTAAGCCCCCCCATGGAGGAGATGTCTGGGAGCGTCCCTAGGTGGCCAGTCCATCGAATGCTGCCTGAGCCTGGTTGCTCATTCTGTGAGGACCACATCTCCACAGCGCCAGAAGAATGAAATTTGGCCAGGCTGACGAAAAGCCCTCTCCAGGAGGCAAAGGCCCAGAAAGAACAGCGATGTCACTTGTCACAGCAGCCAACCCTGCTTGTGGGCCTCACTAAGAACCCGCTTCACAATGGTCCAGAGGCTGAGTGGGGGCAACCTGGCTAGCACCTCCAGCTCAGGGCAGGAAGGGAGACCATCCATCCTAGGTGGGGAAGGGGCTCCCCAGCCCCAAGAGGGAAAAGCTCAAGCCCAGAAGTCAGACCCTCCCTCTTTTCAGGCCAAGTGTAATCTTTGGCTGTTGAGCCAGTTTCAAAGCCCTCTAAAAGGCACTCTAACTGGGGCTTGGCAATGCTGGCATTGGGGGAAGGATGGAAAGGGTAGAGAGGAAACCGAGAGACAGAGTGAAGGAGATAGAGTGGGGACAGACAGAAGGTGGGGATGGGGCCTTAGCGTCTCCAGGAGGGGGCTGAGCCTGGCCAAAGGCAGCAGGAAGTGACGGGCACTCCCAGGCCACTGCTGTCCCCGGGGTGACCAGGCCACAATGGCCTCCTTAATGAGAGAGGATAATGAGCTCATTAGGGCCCGAGCAGGCCAGCTGCACACAATTAGGATGTTAATAAAAAGTCTTCTGAGGTCACAGCTCAGCCTAGGACAAAACAGCTGGTGGGGGTGGGGGAGGAGGACCCTGCTCCTTCCTCTCCCTCTGAAGTCCCCCCCACTCGGTTCTTGAAGGTACAGTCCTCCATGAGGCCTTCCCTGACTCCCCCCACCCTCCTGACCCTGCCCATCCCAGGATTCTGCACACGGACACTTCTTAGTCCCTCTTCCAAGACCTCGGTTTGGATCCTGGCTTCACCATATCCTTGCTGGTGACCTGGAACAGGTTGCTGGGCTCCATAGAGGCTCATCATACCAGGATAATATGATCTGCCTATAGGGCTGCCTGACATCACAGACATACGGTGTCCTCCATAACCAAATGCCTTCTGAGCACCTGGTATGTGTGGGGCATTCCAGGCATGGGAACGCTGTAGAGGACACAGTCAGGCTTCAGCCTCTCTTCCCCACCTCCCCCTGCACTGCACACGAGATGGGCTCAAGTACAGCCCTGGTGCTGTAGGAGGGGCCGGGCTTCCACCCAGCAGTCCTGGGCAGTACCCAGGGGGTAACAGGCAGGAAGAGATTCAGAGTTTGGAGTCTGGGAGAGCCCAGCAGCCTTTAGGTTACTTCCAGGGCTTGCCTTTTTCTTCCCCTCTCGTCCAGGTCCTTCGCGGGGTCTGAGACCAGTTAAGGCAGAGCTGAGCACCTGTGGAGTGCTAATGTACGCCTAGACCTAAGCGAAGGGTGTGGGTGTCGAGACAGAGAAGCATGGGGGATGGAGCTAGGAATAGCAGAGGCACAGTCCCAGGCCTCAGACACCTGCCTCAGACTCTGGACCCTTTGTCCAGGCATTTCTGCATTCTTCCCCTGCAGTGGTTTGGAGAAGGGGAGGGGGTGAGGATTTGTGAGCCCTGAAGGGGGTGGGGAGCTGCTGAGAAGGGGAAGGGGGCTGAAGGGAGCCTGGCCAGGCACTGGTGACCACACTGCCCACCTGGCTGCACCACACCTGGCATAGGGCTGGGCCCTAAGGGACTGCTTCTGCCCTGGATCCCTTTCCCGTGACCTTGGGGCAGATGTGAGGTTTCTACCTGAGAGGGACCAGAGACACTGGAAAGGCTGGCTGCCCCTAATTATGCTGTGCCTTTAAGAACAACGAAAGGCGGCCCACCCTCAGCCAGGCCTCCCCTGGTCAGAAGGCTCTGTCACTGAGGCCTCTTGCCAAGACACACTCCAGCTCACAGCATGTGGCCTCCTCCGTCCAAAGCAAACAGGAGCAGGCAAGGGGTCCCCCAGTCTTTCCCAGTGCACCCCCTGCCTTCCTGCCCGACCCATTCTTCTTATTCCACCTCTGGCACCTATCCCTGCTCTGTTGTCCATGGCCTCACCTTCCCCCAGATGGGGCTTTCAGGCCACCAGGGCCCCAGAACCTTCCCTGGGCGCCTGAGGCCTGGATTCCAGGACCATTAGCACAGGCTGCTACGTCAGTTTGGAAGGCTCCGTGGAGTCCACAGCAAGAAGACAGCAAGAACCGGGCGCTGCCGCCCCTCCCCCAGCCCGGTTCCAGCCTGCTCACCTCACTGGATGGGCCCAGGAGGCTGAGGCACCCAGGAGAAACCCTGACCACCGAACATTCTCTGGCACAGAGGGGGCACGTGATAAAAATGACAGGCAGACGAGAATCACAGTTTTCAGTAAGGGCTCTAGAGCCAGGTTACCTGGGTTTCAATACCAGCTCTGCTACTAACCAGCTGTTTGGATTTGGGCAACTGCCTCAATTTCCTCATCTGTAAAATGGACCTAAGGTAGTACTTTCTATCTCCCCGTGTTATAGGGAGTAGAGGAGTTAACCTACAAGAAGTGTTCAGGATAGTGCCTGGTTCCTAGCAAGGCTTACCAAAGAGCTATTGTTAAAGCTGAGGTGTAAGACACAGGGATTTTTAAGGAAGGAATCACAACCTCAGTGTCCCTCAATGGCTAGTGCTAGGGGTGCGCAGGGAGGCAGGTGGGTCTCCGGGGTCTGGAGTCTCAGGGAGAGAGTCTCGTGATGTCACTGTCACTTGGCCCTGACCTCGGCAGGTCTTTTTTTTTTTTTTTTTGTTAGTTTGTTTATGAATATATGCATGTATTTATTTAGAGAGAGTGTGCACGTGCACAAGAGCAGGGGAGGGCCAGAGAGAGTAGGGAGAGAATCCCAAGCAGGCTCCAGGCTGTCAGCACAGAACCTGACACCGGGCTTGATCTCACAACTGTGAGATCATGTTGGCAGGTCTCTATTGAAAGCTGAATCTGGTTCCGTGCCTGGCATGAGTGTGGGTTGGGGGTGGGGGGGCAGGGTGAAGTAGAGAATACAAGATGGCACAAGGCCCTTCCAGGAACAGCGGAGCAGGGTGACCCAGACAGCCCTGTGGTTGCTACAATGTTTGCTGAAGGAACCACAAACATCAGAGATGAAACTGAGTAGCCAGGGAAGAAGCGAATCTTGGATGGAATCTAGAGGGGCGGGGGAGGGAAGACAACAAACTGGTTGGGGGAACAGGACACAGTGATGGGAGTACTTGTGGCCCAAGCCAGTAATGCACGTGATGCTTCAGGATGGGGGTCTTGCCAGGTGAACTTGAGAGGGGTACTCCTCTTCAACGTCACAGGCGAGGTGTGGGCTTCTAAGAGTCACACCAGGAAGGGTAAAGCCTCACAAGGGAATGCCTGAGATAATGCTAAGGATAAGGGGCATTCCCCCGATGCTCCAGGAAGAGCAAAAGAGGTAAGTGGAGAGAGACTGAGAGGGTGCGGTACCGTGAGGCCAACACAAGTCGGGTGGAAGGGTCTGCTGGACTCTTGTCCCCTGCTCAGCATTTTCTTAGGAAGGGCGCCCACCCTGAAAAGTGTTCACTGAGAGGGTGGTGGGCAAATGGACCCAGGTGGGGACAGGGGTAGAGCATTGAGAGGCTGCCCCCCACAAGCTCTCATTACCTGGCGGTGGGAAAAGGTCGGGAGAGCACTTGACACAGAGTCTGCCGGGCCCCCATCCGTAGTCCTGGAAGACGCAGGAAGACAGGCCGACCTGGGAGCAAGGCCAGAGGACACAGCACGGGCAGAAGTGCCAACTTCCAAGGAAGAGAGTGAATTCCAGAGTAAATGGGCAACCTCAAGGCTGGTCCTGATTGGACTCCTCGAGGAGAGCCTGCAAGGAGGTTCCGAGCATTCCCAAGGCAGTGCGGAGAAGACACAACAGGAAGGAAGGGGGCCAGACCACACTGGATTCTGATAACGAGTGAACCACTGGACCGGCGGGTCTGGGATGTGTCATAGCTGAGCCATCCAGGCCTTGGGGCTCTCACGACCCCCCTGGGGGCTGCGTTTCTGCCCTGAGTGATTTGAAGCCGAGAGCTGACCACTTTCAAAGAGAGTGTGACGATTTGCTGGATACAACCCAGAGGTGTTTCTGCCGGGAGCCTGTCCCACCGAATGTTTTAATCAGTCCTGAGACGAAGACAGAGGGGCTGAGCAGGTGGCACCATTTCATTTACTGAAAGCTGTGCCAGGATCAGGAGCTATCCCCTTCACCCCTCCCACCCACACACAAAGGTCTGAACAGATGGTAATGACAGGTCCACTGTGACAAGAAGAAAAGGGATGAAAATATGAAATAAGAAAAAATACGAAAATATGAAAATAGACCAGAGGACACAGCTTAGTACAGTGATCTTGTAATTTACTGTGCACACTTTCTGGAGTGAGTGTAGGGTGCTATTCATAACTATACTAAAATATTAGGTCCCAACTGGGAGTGTTCTGGGCAATTGGGCTGGGCGGGATATCCCTACTTGACAGCGAGGATGAGAAACGTCCTGGAGTCTGGGGGCTGTACGTTCAGAAGTCATTTGCCTCCAGGTCTGTGAAATCTTAGGCTGCATTAGGAAACCCCTGCGCTGGGTGACTTACCCAAGGTGCCAGGCTTAGCACCCAGGTCTGACAGCAACCAAACAGCTCCCTTTAAAAATGGCTCCAGCTGTCCGCTCCTTTGCAGAAGACCGACACCCCCTGCTGTATTAGTTCCCCAAATTTCCATGTGACAGATGAGCCAGGGAAACCGGTCCCCTTATCTGCTTCTTCTGCTTCATTCCATCAGTGTCTACAAATCAGACTCCATTCTTAGGAGTCACAGGCGTGGCTCACTCTCCCTGCTTCTTGCCTTGCGCCCTCCACTCCCACCCCAGAAGGGGGCTACAGGTGGTTTCAGGCCCCATCTCCGGGTTGCCCCTCTCTCACCCTCTCTCTGGGCCCACATGGCAGGGTGAGGCAGGACACTCAGGCTGATAGAGTTTTCTGGCGCAAGATCTTACCCAAGGGCTTTGCCAGGAGAGAGTGACTTTGGATCAGCATTTCTCAACCTCAGATGTTTCCACACTATGCAGGGCTTTTGCCATATCCTTGTATTTATGTATGCTGTGGTTCACTGAGTAAATACGTATTTGAAGCAACTGTCTTTTGACTTCGAGAAAATAATTTGTTTAGGAAACTTCAGATCGCCACCATGAACAAAGAGGACCACCGGCCCCAACCATAAAGTTACAGAGAACAAAGCAACAGAGTAAATTTGAGCTGTGCCGGGTCTGCAGAGGCTGCGCCTACGCCTGTTCCCTCCCTCTTTGTTACAACAAGAGATTTACTGGAGAGGAGTCAAAGACAGAGGACCATCAAGCTGAGGCAAATCAGAAGGCTTGGAAGAGAATGGGAACGGGACAAACGCTGTTCGCTGTGCGTTGCCGCGGTATTTAACATTGCCTCTCTGTACCGCCTGAAGTCAGGCCACGCACCACGCAGTTGCATGGACACTCATCAACTTAGGGCTACGTTGATATTTGACCATTCAAAATGGCTGAAGAAGGAGGCTGAAGTGTCCTTATTAGTGAGAAGAGAATATTAAACAGCAATCTACTAACCAGGGTTCTGGTGAGAAAGCAAAGAGAAAAGAATGGAGAGCAGCCTAAGCAATGTGTCTGTGCCTTATACGTGTGTTTCCAGCCTGGAGAAAAGGGCGGAGGGGATCCTCTGTAACTGCTACCAGTCACTTGAAACATAAGGAGTTATCTGTGTTTTTTGAGCTAGCTTACTTCAGTGCCTCAGAAGTATACATGCAGGAGGTTGTATCTTTTCCCCCCTTTTCTCTCTTTGCCAAAAAAAGAGGCTTCTTGGCCCCAGAGCGGAGTTGCTTTTCGCTAAAAGCCTTAGGCTGACAACCATCCCCTCCCTTCCAGCTGAGTTCAGCCCCTTGTCAATTGGGGCAAAAATAAAACGGGGGCAATTTCAACTTTAAAGACCATCTCCATAAACAAAACAAACCCACTCCACAATTTGTCTAGGGCATTCCTCCCTCCAAACCCTCCTTATTTAATTTTTGGGGAATTTTAAATAGAGGCCTTGCAAAATTCTGTACCGCCTGACGTCAACAGCTCTCTGACAACGTGGATTCTTCTACGCTGTGTGGGGAGCAGACACCACCAATACTGATGCTTTTCCAGGCTCCTTTCCCGGCGGGAATTTGGGAGCCTCTGGTGTCACTCTAGGAGACCGAGGGGAAGGAAGGTACCCAGGAGTGTCCCACTGGGGTCCTGTAACTGCATTTCCCAAACCTCAGTCATTAAGAGAGCACCAGACATCCAGTGAAGCCCTCTAGGTGGTACCTCTACTAGTGTTTGCTTTACAAGAAGCACATAAATACTTTTGTATTTAAAAAAGACATTTTCCTATGCTACACTAAGTGGAAAGCCAATACTCCTTGGTGCAAACAGAAGATAACTGGAGAAACCCATACACTGAAACAACAATGCTATAGACTGTTAGTCAGATATTAAGGCAAGTTCTACCGAGACACGAAGGCTGGGGCCAGATTTTTCTAACAAACAAACAAACAGGCCAGCAACATCAGCACATGCTAACACCGAAGCGCCTAACAGAGACTGTGCCCTTGACCCAGCGTGCTGTGGAAGAGAAGTCAAATAACTGTCTCGTGACAGGATTCCATGCCACTTAATCCTGTGTCCACCACAGATTTTTACAACCCACTCCTTGGGAAACACTGATGTTGCAAAAGGAGCGATGGGTTAAGAATATGCACCCCCTTGATTCAAATCCAAGTTTGGCCATTAGTAGGCTCTGAGGTCTTGTGCAAACCATTTACCCTTCTGAAACTCAGTTTCTTCTTTCGAAAAAATGGAAACAAAGCCATCTGGCCTACTTAGCCCTAGAGAGCTACTCTGAAATAACAGATGGGAAAATGCTTTGAAAAGTCTGTGGGCTGTAGGTAGATGGGGGCGGATGGGTTATTCTTCCAAGCAATTTCAGGAGCCTGATGGACTCCCACCCCTGCTCCCCCAGTACAACTCACTGCCCAGACTGGACGGCAGCCCGCCCATGTCTATCGGGGAAGAGAAGAGAAAACGAATACAGCACTCCACAACTTTTTCAGTCAACCTTCTCAATGGCCACATGGATTTCAAAATATCACCCCCATTTTATAGATACAGAAACTGAGGATCAAAATGGCCCCAGACTGGCTACCCAGTGGCAGAGTGGGATCTGAACACAAGCCTTCCATGCAGCCTGGCAGGAAGTGCCCTCTATGTTGTTTTTGTGCACACCCAGCAGACCCCAAAATTGCTCTCCCAGATCCATCAATCGCTAAGCCCAGGCCTCATCTTTCAAAGCCACCACTTTTGCCACGTTCCTGCAAATCCCTGCCAGTTGTGATTCTGCTCTTCTGCCCCTGTGCTCCCCCGGCACCCCCGACCTCAGGTTTGGGTTGGCCATCTCCCCCAGCGAGACCAAGAGCTCTCTACGGACAAAGGCCAAGGCTTGCTCATCCTGGCATCCTCTCAAGCCCCTGTCTAGCTCAGTGTTTCAGACAAAGAAGGGACTCAGTAAATAGTTGTTAAAAGTGAAATGCCATGACAAATGAGCTCAAGACTTCCTCCTCTTTCCCTGGCTTCCCCACCCACACACCGAAGTCTCTCCTGCTTCCTTATCCTCAAGTATCTCTCAAAGTCTAGCTCCTGGGGTCAGTGTAGGGTCAGCAGTGGGCTTCTTTCTAGCGCTCATCCCTCTGGCCCGGGGCCTTCTGCCCTGCTGGAGCCCAGGACAGTTACGCAGCCCCTAGGTGGCATCCCTCTTCCAGTCCCCCCAAATTCACGAGGTGCTTCTGACTCATGGCTCGCTCACCTAGGAGGATTTGCCCACAGGGACCTGAGACCAGGAGATTTTGGTTGCTTGTTGCATATCTTGCCCAAGATCACCCAGTAAGCTGACCCTCCCACTGGAAGGGCTCCGGTGTAATCAGCGTGTACACCTGAATGGGCCATTTTCCTTTGGTCCTCTCCCTTCTCTGGAATGGAAAGGCAAAGCCCAGGGAGGTCCTACAGGCCTGGCACCAGGGACAAGCCGACGCCCTGGGTGAGGCTCCAGGAGGAATGCAGAGGCCTTGAGCGGCCCCTCCTCAAACCCATTCAAAGCAGCCCCACCGGCTGGTGCAGGACTCCACTGGGACTCTTGGAGTCATGGCTTCTCATACAGGAAACACAAACAAAGCCCTCCTCCTTGGTGGGCACATTTGGAGCTTGGGAATGGGCAGCCCCAGAGACCTGCTGTCCCCAACACCCAGAGGGTGAGTGGGGAGAAGGCTATACCAAAAATAGCTTCTCCCCACCATGGTGCCCTACTCAGGGCTCAAAGAACCACAGAGAATTAACCAGAATTCAGCAGAGTGTGCCGGGAAGAAGCTGGCAAATCACCTGAGCTCCCAAGGCCTCAGCCTTCTCATAAATGAAAGTCATGATACCTGTGCTTTATAGGGCAGTGGCGGGAATTACAAGAAGAAAGGTGTTTGGCTCGCTGTCTGATATACAGGAGGTGCTTCGGTGATCCCTTTCTCACCCTTCTTATAGCTTCTGATATTAATAGTCTCTAGAAAGCAGCAAATAGGTTAACTTGAGTCCCAAACACTCTGATCCTGGGATAACCATCCCGAAGGCCCAACCAGGTTTATGGTGATTTAGGAACAGGCTCTTTCTTTCCCTGAGCTTTTCTCACCCCGTTTCCCTTTCTGTCTCTCCTGTCCCTGGGTACCCTCTTGTCTTGCTAGTTCTTAAGAGCTGGTCTGGTAGAGATCCTATTCAAATCCAAGGAGAAGAGGCTACACTCCAAACAGATATACTATTAGTCTGGATGCCCCAGAGACTACCCAGGTCCAAGTGTCTCATTGTAGACTCACAATGGTTAGTGATCGATCAGATGGTGTGACTGACACTCTGGTCACCAACCAGTGATGGGCCCCTTCTTACCTTTCCCTGTCAATCTCTGGTGCCTCCTGCTCCAACACCCAAAGACAGTCACCACCATGCCTCATGACACACCAATGACCATGGTCCCCTCAGCTGCATTAGAAGCAGGAACTGTCTGCTTCCTCCATTAGACCATCAGCTCCAGGACATGGGGATCAAGTCTTCCTTGTTCAGCTTGGTTTGCTTGGTTTGATTTTTCCAATCTGCATGAGGGCCGGTCTTTGATCAATATGCCACCATGGTCAGCAGGAATATCCTGGCACCTTGATGGCAGAGAGGGTCGGAAGCTGGGAAGTCACTGACCTAGCTTGCCCTCCATACCGCCTTCTCCCAGTCTCCATGGGGTCACCCGACCAACTTTAGGGTGTCTGGGTGGTCCTAAGGTGGGGAGGCCTACTCCAAGTTTAAGTTTGGGGGTTGAGGTGGACTATGAAGATTTCCCTCCTTTAAATAGGTGTTGGCAGTGACAGGCCCAAGACACCTCAGCTGAGTCTCAACCCTCAGCCATGACAGGCTATAACTTCACTCCCCAGTAAGTGAGCAATATTGTCACCAGGTCCAGATCCCCAGCTCTGAGCTGGCCCTTAGACTAGAATGTGAGTGTCCCACCAAACTGGGCTGTGACTCCAGTCAGGCTCCCCAACCCTGAATCCACTTCTAGAATGAAGTTTCCCATCCAAGGGCCCTGAGATGGTGGGACGGCCCCAAGGAGACTGAGAGACGGGGGTACGGAAGGCAGGCTAGGCCCCTGGCGTACAGAATCCTCCTGTCTGCTGCCACAACAGTGCTGACAAGATGTTCTGGCCTCACCCAAAGTGGGGGCCCTTGAAGTCCAAGGAGGTGAGTTTGTGTCTGGCTGTGCGGTGAGGCAAAAGAGTGGGGTTACACACTCATAAGGGAGGCACTGAGGCAGGAGCCCTGGATGCTCACTCTCTCTGTGCAAAGCCTGAGGATGAAGTCAACTTCCTTCCTCTCCTCTAAGGAGCAGTCAGTTAAAATCCTGCTCTGTTGGCAAGGAGGTCTACATGTTGGCCAACCCTGGTTCTGCTCCAGGCACCAGTGACAGGGGAAGCACGCCCCTGACGGTGCCAACACTCCAGGGGGCAGTATTATTTATCCCCAAGTGTGAAGGAGTAGATAGGAGGTGCTGGCCAAGGCAGGAGAGGGGGTTGAGAAGCAGATCCCCCCAGGGCCGGGTCATGGCTACAAGGGGTGAGGGCCTCATTAGTTTGTTGTCTGCACAGGCTGATCAGGGAAGAAGCTGGCGAATCACCTGCTCCAGTGTGCTAAGCTATTTTCATTACATTCCCACCTGCCCCCTCCTCCTCCCCACGGTGCTCAGGTACATTGCAAACACGAAGAAAATGCCAGCTTGCATATGCAGAAGAGCCAAGTGGGCAAGAAAGAGGTGAGGATGCCCTAGGTAGACAAGAAAGACTCTGGGAAAATGTGCTTCTCCGGTTCACCCAAGAAGGGATGGGGGGACAGTGAACAGGCCAGGCAAACCCCTGTTCCAGTATCGGCAGGGGCTGGGGGAACCCTCCCATGCTGGGCTTTTGAGACCCCTTGCTGCTTTGGATTTTGGCCTCTCTTTATATCCCAGAGCTATTGCTTTCACAGATCTTGTTTAACTTGAGAAGGACGGGGGAGGAGGGGTGAGGAAAACTGCATTCTTCCCCATCAAAGCCAAGAGTCTAAAGTAATACTTCTGGTTGTAACCGATCCCAGCCTGTTTGTGATTACGGCCCCTTGCTCGCTTTCTGGCAGGATGGCCCTGGAACCCTGCAGCCCCGCTGAAGGGGAGAGACACCCCTGCTCACTTGGATAATCCTGTCCTCGTCTGACATGACCAAAAATGTCCGTCAGCCTCTGCTTTCAGCAGCTCTCCAGGGCAACTCTTCAAAACATTTATTTTAAAAAGGGGGGAAAAGCCACCCCCAACCCCAACCATGAAATTCCATAACACTAATCATATTCCTTCTGTTACCAGCACCATCCTGGAAAACACAGCAGCACCAGCGGTACCCATTGGCTGATGCAAATTGAAGAAGAGAGGGAGGCTCGGGATTGGACCTTCCTCCTCTCTTGCCTACGCCTCTCCCTTTTATTAGGGAAGAGAACGAAAGAACGAACACACACACACACACACACACACACACACACACACACACACACACGCCCCTTTTGCTGCCATAGCATAGAAATGGCTTAGCAAAGCTCAGGACTATTTCTCAGCTGTTCTTTGTCCAGAAATTTAATCTGCAAAGCATTTGGCCTCACAAAGCCCATTCCGAAGGTGTCCAGGAGCCCACGAGCCCTGTGATCATCATTACAAACCCAGGGATGTTTGCAGCCAGTGACCCATTTGGCTGCTTAGGGAGCTGGCTGAAGGCTTACCAACATGGTCAAATTCCCCTCACCTGCTCCCTCTAAGCTGAAACTGGTTTTCTCTCGGAGCCCCAGGGGTTAGAAGGGACCTTAGGAACTCTGGAAGTACAGAGATGAAAGGCCTGCTTCTTGCCCAGTTTTGGTAAAAGCAGGATGGTCACGGAAGTGGGGTGCTTGGTATCCGGAACAGAACCGTGGCCACTGTCTTCACTCCCGATCATATTTCCATTCTATGAGGGAAGGTGATGCTCAGAGAGGCCACCTGGTTAGTGGGTAACTGAGCTTGGAACCTAGATTGACCTGAGATTCTTTTATATAAAGCCTGGCATTCCTTCCATGAGGGCATAGCACCGCCCTGCCCATTGAGATGACACCCTAAGCACTGTGCCAAGTGGCAATCCCTTGAGCCAGTGGCTCGAGTGGGTGGCTGGAACTGGCAGAAAGTCCCCCAGAGCACAGGGAGGTCACATGGCCAGGCCAGGACTGGGAGAAGCCTGTAGGACCCGAGACCCAGGCCTTGCTGCACATGCATCCTGACCACAGCAGCTCAAACTCCTGTGGTAATCAAAAGACGGTGAGCACGCTGAGCAGAGAGAAGGCTGGGGCCTTGCAAGGGCGCCAGTTAGAAGTACAGAAAACAAACAAGAGAAGACAGAGTGTCCAGAAACACGGGGACTGGATGCCTGGCCAACCTCAACAGCGACCTCAACACCTTCCTAGGGAGGTACAAGAGGGGCCGAGGAGGCACAGCCTCTGGTCTGGGGGGAGACCACAGCCAGCCAGTGGAACTGCCCAGAGAAGTGGGGTCGCTAAACGGCGGGGAGTCCATATTTTCAAGGTGAGGCATCTGAAGATGATCTTGCAGGAAGGAAGTCACCATGTTTGAAAAAATCAGTGTTTGAACATACGGTGTTAAGAGCATGTAGGAAGCACCTCTGAGTCT
Source organism: Herpailurus yagouaroundi (assembly GCF_014898765.1). Classification (NCBI taxonomy): domain Eukaryota; kingdom Metazoa; phylum Chordata; class Mammalia; order Carnivora; family Felidae; genus Herpailurus; species Herpailurus yagouaroundi. Next base: position 42,325,010 of record NW_024412404.1, read on the forward strand.
GGGGCCTGCCTCTAGGCTCCAGCTTTAGCACCAGGCTGAGGGCCCAGGGTCAGGGAGCCTCAGTCAGCCAGCCAGGGGCAAGATGGGGTGTGGCCAGCCTAGAGAGGGTGGCAAGACCTCAGTGATGCTGGGAGATGCCAGCGGGCCTCGGAGACAGCCACCTCTACACCAGTGGTCCACAGATGTGCCATAGCACAGCCATGAACTCGCCACATGACACTGGCGAGGAGCTTCACTTTTCCAGGCTCTGTTCTTCCTCTGACAAAGGAGAGGTTTGGGCAGATCTTCAGAAAGGTCTCCCTCAGCTTGGCGGGAAAGAAAGGGGGAAATCTCTCCTTCACCTGACATTTGGGGCCCTTTGAGGCCCCTGACACACACCCCCAGCCTGTTCCCTGCTGGGTGAAAACTTTCCCATAGGCAGCCTCAGACACGGCGGCCAGATTATGCTTGTTTGTGTCCACCCTCTGTGCCCTGGAAGGTGTCATTCTGACTCAACTCGGCTTGGAGCCCCCTCCTCCTTCAGCAACTTGCTCAAGGCCCATCTTCTCCAGAAGACTGCCCTGACCAGGCACTGTCCCATCTCTGAACCCAACAGTATTCATGAAGACCCATAGCCTTCTGGTCCTGCCCTCCCTGTCCTCTCCACGACACCACAGAACCCCAGCTACACTGTGCTTTCTGCCTCGCATTTAGCAGGTATACTGTGAAAATGATTGACTCACTGCATCTGGGCCTTTATCTTGCAGGCAAGAGGGATCCCTAGAATGCCATCCCCTCAGTGACAGGAAGGAAGATAGGGACAGCTGCTTCTTGTCAAATGCTACACCCCAGTGCTGGGCACACGGTAGGTACGTTATTTGGTGACTGAATAAGCAAACCACAGCATATGGAAGCATTTCCTGCATGTAGGATGTCACTCAAATAGGGCGGAGATTAAAGATGTCGTGGGAGGGGGAGAAGGAGGCAGAGGCAGCTCTTCTTTGGGTCTGGTGAGGTTAAGGGGAGGGGGCAGGACATTGTTTATTTGGACAAAGAAGAAGGCAGAGAGGGCTGGGGTCCTGCCCAGCACTGCCTGCACACCCTCAGCCCCACCCACCAGGGCCCTGGTGAGCAGATCTCTGGGGAAATCACAAATGCCCCTAACTCATCTACCCATCCAGTTCAGCCCTGGCCCATGGACCTGGCTGAGCCAAACACTGGAGCATGCACATGACTCTTCTGCAAGAAACTTCCCTTTGGACTACTTTTCTCCTGTCCCAGACAGGGCTTCAGCAGGACTGATTTCTGTTCCCCTGCTCTCTGTGGCCTGGGGAACTCACACAGCAGAGCACTCAGGGGCATGGCTCTCTAAATCTACAAGGAAGAGAAATGCAAACGTCCAGATTTCCAAACAGTGGATAAATGGCATGTGTTGGAAGTCCACACCCCACCTTCCAGCTGTGCAACCTTGGGGCAAGTCACTTAACCTCTCTGGGCTTCAATTTCCACCTCTGAGAAGCACAATGCCAGCATTTGCCCTTTGTCGTACTAATATGTTTTATAAACTGCATGGTTTATGGGGCGCCTGGGTGGTTCAGTTGGTTAAGTGTCCGACTTGGGCTCAGGTCACGATCTCGCGGTTCAGGAGTTTGAGCCCTACGTCGGGCCCTGTGCTGACAGCTGGGAGCCTGGAGCCTGCTTCGGATTCTGTGTCTCCCTCTCACTCTGCCCCTTTCCCACCCATGCTCTCTCTCTCAAAAATAAGTAAACATTAAAAAAATAAAATGAAATAAACCCACAAGGTTCTGGGACATGGTGATTCAAGGGCCACTCATGGCAATGCTGATGGGCCAGGTGTAACAGAAGAGAGAGATCTGCACACCAATCTCAAAAACCTACTCGTGGCTCGCTCACTTTATGGCCAGTCCTTGGCAGACGCTTTCTCTTAGTTTGGCTTTCACTCACCTCCCGTGGAGCCTGGGCCACTTCCCCACAATTTAGTCCAATAAAAGCTTAAGGGAGGCAAATATATTTCAGCATGAGCCTAAAAAGTGCATGCCTAAGAAGGGAAATGTGAAGTGGAGGCTGAGACGATTAAATGAAACAAACAAAAATCCCCCCAAAATTCCCTAAAGCACATTTTAAACATAGGTAGAAGTAAAGCTGGGGCTTCCATGAGCCACGAGCTGCTCTCCACTTAGTCCCGGGGGACACTGGCTCCCACCAAGCATCACAGGGCGACCAGCTAAACTGGGTCACCCTGGCTTTCCTGTGAGGAGACCAGGGAGTGCAGGCCAGCACTGGGAGCCCAGAGGGTGAGGTTACGGAATCTGAAAAGATGCTGATAGAGAGGAGGGCGGTAAACCCCACTACCACGAGTGATTAGTGAAAACCCAACTGCTGAGAATGTAGTATCACACAGCCATGGGTTCATCTGGGGGGAAGAAACAAGGGGCAATTACTCAGCCCAAATTCCCTGAGGTCCTGACAAATTATACTCCCCAGAAAGTGCCACAATGGCAGGGTGGAAATCTGTTATGTAAGAGCGGAGGGAATGCTGTGTGGGGAACTCTCTCCCTGTGCTTCAGCTGTGCGGTGAGACCTGTCGCTCCTACTGGCGAAAGGTCCTGCATGAGTGTGCGCGTTGGTAACAGGCAGGGGATGTCCGGTGGTGCCCGCTCCCTGGGCACCTGGGCCAGGGTATATCCGGGGAGGGGAGTGGGGTCACCTGGTGGCTACACTGCAAGACTCCTACCAGGTACGCGGTGGCTGTTGTATGTAGAATGTGCCCTGCCGTGGTACCACCTGGCCTCTCCCCCTTCTCTGCCCTCACTCGCCACCGTGCTCCCCAAACCAATCTGGTTTTTTCTCTGCCCACCGAGCTCCACGCATCCTCAGCACAGAAGGCCTTCAGGGGGGCCTTCCCTGGCCACATGATTACCCCCACTCTCGCCGTTTATTCACGTGAGGGTCACAGTGCCCTATTTCCTGTGTTGCGCTTTTCAAAATCTCCAATTATTTTCCTGGTTTACTTGCGACCATCTCACCACTACATGGGAGCCCCGTGAGGGTGGGACCATGTGGGCCTCCTTCACCTCTGGGCCGCAGCCTGGCACCTGGTCAAATAATAGGGGTTTAATGACGACGGCTCGCGTGAAGATGGGCCTTGCTGGGGTCTGGGCAGTGTGTGGTTTAAGTATTCCCTTGGTGTTCAAACCCAGAAAAGCAGCATTTTGGAGATGCCCATGCAAACTCAGTGCAAACCTGTGTGCCCCCCAAAAGGGAAGGCAGCCAAGCTGTGCTGCCCCGGGGCTGAGAGGAGCAGCTGGTGTCACACTGGCACGTCAGCTGGATTTCCAAGGTCACCACCAAAACACATCTTTTGGTCAGAAATGACTACTCCAGGGTGATGGCCTCAGAGGAGTTTGGGACACAACAGGTCCACAGAGCCAATGTGAGGTGGGAGTGACCAGCCACCCTACTCGTCCTGCCTGAACAGACGGAGGCAAGACAAGAGAGTACCCTGGTGGCTACTGTTCCACCCAGCCGTCTGGCAGCTGGCTCCAGCCGGGTGGCTGGCAGTGCTCAGTGCTGACAAGCCCTGGGACGCCTCCCAGACAACAGCTCACTCGAGGGAAGAGCGACTTCTGGTTCCCAGACACACCTTCCCCTGCCACCTTCCTCCCCACAGCTAGGACTGCTTGCCTCAAGTGCCACATCCTCACGTCCCTCTCCTGCTCACCTGTTCCCATGGCCCCATCCTTCCTCCCCCTCCACTGCCGCCCAGCTTCCACTTTCTTCATCAGGACGCACCCGCCAGAGGTGGCCCCACCAGGCGCACCCCTCCACCCCTTCATGTGGACCTAGAGTTCCTTTGCATCTCTGCCTACCTAACCTCCTTCCAAGGCCCAGCGTGATGCCTCCAATTCCTCCAGGCAGGCTTCCTTGACTCTGCTAGTCTCCTACCACCCCCAGTGCTTCAGCTCTGCACCACGCAACAGGGTCACTGCGGGACAGCCAGCATGAGGATGTCATGGGTGAGCCACTCCTCTTCCCTCGGCCTTGTTTGAAGCTTGTGGCCCTGTGAGGGTATGGTCTCTGGGTCACCAATGGGAACTTACTTTTTTCTCCAACTCCTTTCCTGTCACAGACTGGGGCAAGGACAGCTACCCAAGCCAGGGCTCCAAAGTTGCGACTCTGGTCTCCAACATGGTTTCTGGCCTTCGCTACCCTGCAGCAAGCTCCCTGCTTGCCCTACCCACCTTGCAAACTATCAGGGCCGAGGGAATCCTTAACACTACTGAGTGCAATCCATTCTCTGGCCAGGCAGGGAAATGGAGGCCATAGAGGAAAACTGGCCTACTGTGGGCGCCAAGATCAATCTGTGGCATAGCTGCCCTAGTCCAGCAGTCTTCCTGGCGACCAGCACATCCTGAGCACTTCCTGTGTGCCAGGCCCTGTACTAAGCATGGAATTCCTTTCAAATCAGCATACATTGACCCTATAGCTGTGGGTACAATTATGCCCATTTTAAAGGCAAGGAAACTGATGCTCAGGAGACCCAAGTAACTTTCCCAGACTCACCACCAGCAAGTACCAAGTGAAGATGAAAACCAGGCTTGTCTAAGTTGAAGCCATATCTTACGTTGCTAGGTTGTCCTGCAATCCCATTCTCAAAACAATCTCTAGTCTGCAATATATAAAGCTGTGCTGAGGGGGCCCAAGGCAGAATTAAGATGCTAGCTTTTGATCCTGGATCTATGCTCTGTGGCCCTTTCCCTCGCAGGCAAAGCGGACGACACCTGCCTGCCAGAGATAGTCTGCAATGCAGACTGTGATTAACCTGCCTTTCTAGAAACAGCCTACCCTATCTTTATTGGGTTATCTCTTTTGTAGGGTAGCGTGGCAATCTGAATTAGCAGTCAGGTGGTTTCTTAGTAAGCACATAATCTAAGCAGAAGACATAGAAGATACATAAGAGAAGTCCACTGAAGACACTGTAAACTCTGTGAAGCCACCCCAGCCTGACAATACAGTCCACCCCTTAAGTACCCAGAATGCTCACATCGATTAGAGCCTAAGCTTCATAAAGGCAGGAACCTTATGGGTACGCACCAAACTAGCATGGGGACTGGGATAAAGGAGGTATTCAAGAATTGTGAAATAAACGAATGAGTGAATAAATGAACACTATGTAGATTCTCCCTTATAAGAAGCTCACTTGGAACCAGCTATAACAATGTTCAAGAAGAAACAGCTAAATAACAGAAGAGATACAACCTCAGTGTTAGAAAGAAATTCTAACTCACAAAATATATGGCTGAAGAATGCAGTATCTTTGTCGATACAAAACTATCATATGACACAAAAATCTGAAAGCTTATCAGTTTGTCTTTATAATAAATATATTTAGCAAATAATAAATGGTTCTACTTTATTAGCCCCCTCCCCCAAAAGCCCACGCAGTGTTTATCACTGCCCCCTTCTACTCATGAGGAAACAAAGTGATTCCTATTTACATCACAAAGTTAGGGTAATATTCGATCTTCAAGCTACTATTCAGATTCCTGATTCTTTGTTTCTCCACCACACACACAGCTGCTGAACAAGTAAATAGTTTGCAGCCCAACATGTTTTAGGGTACTTTACCCCTCTGCATCTCCTTTCTTTAAAAGCTGCTCTCCACCAGCCACTGCTGAGGAGGCTGGTGAGGTAGCCAGATTTATACCCCATGACACTTCTGGACACAGCTGATTGGCCTGGGGCTGGCCACCTCATGGAAGGTCTGCTGATTGGCTGGCCAGTAACCAATCAGATTCAGATTCAAACTTGAAATTTTGAACTCCCAGAACCAGGAGCCACAGTCCATTGGTGGCAGTTGTCTCAACTGAAAAGCCATGTAGTCTGGTCCTGACAGAGCAATAGCAGGTGAACGGGCTGCTGTTATAAGTGAACAGGAAGGGAATGGAGGTTGGTCTGCAGGGAGAAGACTGCAGGGGGGCTTTAAATCTATATGGTACACCCAAGAGAGAGACAGAGAGATGATCTGGCTTGTGCCGACTTTCTGGTTCCCAGCTCCTGTGAGGCTGGGATGCCCCTCACATCCTTGGGTTCAGGGAGATTTCCCTGCATCCTTTCAGTAGTCTCTTGAGCAAGTCTGAGTGGATTTCTGTCCTCTGCTCACTACTCAGTTGGTACCAAAGCATTGATTTTGGAGGAGACTGAGATGTGCAGACTCCCCAAGGCTCAGTTTTGTCACCTGTACAATTTCTCACCTGGGTGGACCAGCGGAGCTCAAAATTCCTTGCCAGCATGATTTGATGCTAGTCCTATAGCTATGTGCCCCTGAGGAAGTGTGAGAACTCCCAGGGTTATCATGCTGATACCAGGATAGAAACGAAGACTCAGAGAAGGAAAGGTGAGGCAGGAAAACAATGAGCCATCTGTTGACTCATATCCTCACATCCTCCCCCGACCTTTATTCCTAAGAAGGAGGAAGCAATCCTGGCAAGTTGCAGATCAGCAACCAGAGCAACGGAGACCTTGCCATCACCACTCTACAAGATATCCCACCAGATTATAGCTGCATGAAGGTGAAGCTAGTGTGGTCTTTGGGGCACAAGAATGTCCTACAAAGGAGGCATCTCAGGGGATGCTGTGTATGTGAAGGGTAGAGGGTGGAGGGGTTCCCAAGGACAAGACAACAGTGGCTGTTGCACAACCTTGCTGGTTGTCAAAGCAAGCAAAGCTGTTGAATCTTTCTGCGAGATTTGTCCCTGTTTATCAAAGGAGAAAAAGAGTCCTTTCTGGCTGGGCCCCAGGCCCACTGCTTGATCAAAAAGGCTTTCCCTGAAGCCACCCACTTTGGGTGTTCTTGACTTCTGCCCACCTACATTCCCTGGAATAGGCTTGTCCTCGGTGCAGTGGGCACCCTCCTGAGATCCTCTCAGCTGGCGCTTGCCCCCAAGTTCAAAGGAACAATTAACAACACGAGTTCCCGCTACCTATGACCACCATGTTGGAAGGTGGGACACAGAGTCCTCCTCCTTCAAAGATGTTACAGGGAGACCTGTGGTCATCTCAACCAGCCCGTCTCTCCCCCAACATGCAACGCCACCAGCTCCTGGTGATCCTACCCGGGATGGGACGGTTCTCACCCTCCTCCTATGTCCTCTGTAGAGGGCAGAGATCCCAGCTGTTGGGCTCGAAGAAAATGACTTAACCTCTTAGCCTGTTACTTCAGCCACAAAATTGTTAAAGGGCCTTCTACCGCATAGGGTCATTCCCTGATTCTGTTAAAATGATACTCATGAAATGGCCCCTGGCGTTTACTTTTTACTGACTCTGAATTGCCTTCCAGACACATCTCTCTCTAGACCAAGGAGATTACATCCCCCAAAGCTGGGGGCTGGCACAACGATACCCCAAATCACTTGCTGGCTATGGTCCCAGCCAGAGGGCTTGGATGAACAGGCAGAGCCAAAGGCTGGTGGACCCCTCTAGGAACACTCTACTTGAGAAACTTCCAGCCAAGAGAGAAGGGGACACAGGCAGAGTCCTGGGTCTTGGTGGGCAAAGCAAGGCCCTGGGCAGGGGGACAGGGGGGAATGGTGCTAACTGGGGCTGCTGCCCCAACCACTGGAGTGGAAATGCCTCAACACGCCCACTGTGTCCCAAGGTCAGAGGCATAACAATTGGGTCTTTGTTACAGAGTTCAAAAGCCTCACTCACCACTCCTCCCAAAGCCAGCTTACAGGATGCACAACACGCCTCCCCTCCCCCACCTCAGCCACCCAGCTTCCTTGAAGTGGGACACCACTGTCCCAAGGATCTGCAGTTTGGTCCTTGTGCTTTCTCCTCTCCACCCACTTAGATTCTCTAGTTAAACTGGTTGTATACTCCAGGCCTCCCGGTTTCTGACAGCAATGGACAGTGTGGGTTTGCATGGTGGACACAGCACTCCAAGGTCCCTGTGCAGACATCTGCTGCTAAGCAGTAATCTCCACCAAGAATAAAGACACAAAAGTCCTAGAGAAGTCAAAAAGCCACCTCAAGGGAGGCTCTCTACCAGACACCTAGGGCCCTACACAGTCTCCCAGCCACAGAGTTCAGACCTGGGAGAGGGCTCAGGGAGGTCATTACTCCAGTTCCTGTTTCCAAACAGCCACCAAATTATCTCCATTTTACAGAAGGGATAACAGAGGCCCAGAGGAATTAAGGGATCTGAAGCTACCCAGCCTCAGCCACTGGTGGGGCAGAATCCTGCTTCTAGGGCCAGCAGCTCCCTCAGAGGGGGTATGTGTCAGATTGGACTGCTCTGGGGAGTCAGGCTGCTGGAGCCCCCCTCACACAGCCATCGGGACTCCTCAGAAGAGGAGGTGCCTCTACACTTTTTCCAGGTGCGCTCTCCCCCACGGCTAGGCAGGGCTTCCAAGCATTCCTAGGGTCCTGAGTGTGGGATGGGAAAGTAGAGGGAGGATGTCTGCCCCTGGGAATTAGTCTCGAGCATGTGGACTTCCTTTTGTGTGGGGGTCTTCCCCATCCTGGCCAGTGGCTGGTGTGCAGAAACATGGGGGCTCACTCCTCCTGCTGGGCTATATAGCCGTACTGGTGACACAGGCAGGTGAAATGGCACAAGGCTCCCTAAGCCAGAACTCTATTTCTGAGCAGCCCTGACCCTATGTAGAGAAGTGGGCCCATTTTTCCCCTTGGAGCAAGCTCCAGAAACATCTGTCTCAGCTGCTGCCTCCAATTCTACCATCAGGGATCCCTTCCTTTGGCTCTCGAGGTACTCAGGGTTTCCAGAGCCAGGCCCCTGTGACAATGCCTGCTTCCCTGGGGCAGGCATGGGAAGTGGGGCTGGGGAGGTAGGCCTGGTACTGTGACAAAGGCTGAAGACAAAACCTATGCAGGAAAGAGACCAGTGTGGGCACCTGGGGGTGAAAGGCTCACGCCTTAAGCTAGGGGTGTAGCTCCACGGGGTGGGGAATGCCACTGCCAACCACCTTGCCAATGACACCAGGTACAATGACAAAGCCTGACCTCTCTGAAGGGTCTGTGAAGACCCCAGACCCAGGAGGGCCAGGAGTCAGACCTGTGCTAGTATCACAGGTCTGTTCTCAAGGGAGCACAGTCCCTGAGCCTCCTGCAGCAGGAAGCTGAGCTCACCTCCCCCAGGAGGCCTGCTGGGATTTCCTCAGCATCTCTACAGCTACTTGCTGCCCATAGGCATAGGAATCGGGGGCCTGGGAATGCCCCCATTCTGTTCTGCTTTTGCCCTGAGGTCACTCACTAACTCACTTCCCCACAGTCCACCTGTGCCTCAGTTACTCTGTCTACAGAGGGAGTACAGTCACCGTTTGGTCGACCTTCCTTTCAGGGTTCAAAATATTGGAAGGGAAGGGAGTCGGACAGGAAAAGGAAAACAGGCCCCTCCCCTCTGGGAGTGTCCAAATACAGCCCAAAGAGGATCCTGTGCAAGGGACCTTCCCTGGCAGCTAACTGAAACCAAAACAAAACACCCTAGGAACCAACTGAAGCCCCAGCAGGATATGAGGAAACCGCTAATGGATGTCCCGGCCCTGCCCCTCAGACAGACCCAGGCCCTCCCTTTTTCCACCTGCAGAGATGTCTGCTGCCAAGGGCACCAAGGCACTTGTGTTCACCTGGTGAGAACCGTGCAACCAGGGGCCCCAGATAGCCATCGGCAGGGCCCGGATGAGACAAAGCCTCAGCTTGCAAGGACAGGGCGACTGCTGTGGGGCCCTCCCTGGCTCCCTTATCCCCTTGCCTGGGCCCTCTTCCCAGGTCCTGGCAGCCTTCAGCTCTGCACGGGCAGTCAACTCTCCACCCGGACACTAGCCAACCCCCACAGGCCTGGCCTTTCCTCAGACAAGGCGCCAGGGGCCCAAGAACCCTGGCCCTTACAGTGACGTCGTGGCCTGCTTTCCCCACCAGAGAGTCAGCGGCCACAGAGCCCAGTCTTTTTGCCTGGACCCTGGCTTGGACGATGGTGCCAACAGGGGACGCTGCCCTAAGGTGCCCCCGAGCTGGGAGCTACCTTTCCTGTGGCCTCAGTGGGCACGGGGACCCTGAAAAGAGGCTGGGAACCTTGCACCGGCGGCTGCCACCCTGCCCTTGCATGCACACAAGCCGGTTAATTTCCCCGAGCTGGAGAGACATTCTTCCACCACCAGGCAAAGTGCTGGCCTGCAGCCCAAACCAACAGGGGAAACTTCAGCCTCCTCGGCCCTCTCCCCACCAGATGGAAATAACGTACAGCTGCAGAGGTGGGGGAGGAGGTAGGGAACAAAACCAGCCAACCGTCAGTCCGTCTGTCTGTCTGTCTGTCCGTCCATCCATCCAGGGAGCCAGCGCGGCCGTCTGGGCACTCACCGCTCTCGTTCTTCTCGATGACATCCACCACCTCCCCGGCCTGCAGGCTCAGCTCCGAGTTCTCCTGCTTCTTATAGTTGGACACCACCACGTACTGTTCCAGGATCATGGGCTCGGCGTTGGTGTCGGCACCTGGCGAGGGCAGAAAGCACGCGGTGAGCCAGCGGCCGGCCATGGCCCCGCGGCCGGGGCGCCCCCTGTCCATCGGCCTTGGGGGAGGCTGTTCCGTCGCCAGCGCCGCTGCCGCTCCAAGGGGCCGCCCGCAGCCAGGGCTCGCAGCTCTCCGGGCCCCAAGGACAGGCCATATAGCAAGGCCCCACACCGGCCCGCTGCGCCGCAGGGACCGGGGGACATGGGGAGCCGGGCCGGAGTGGAGGGGGGGGGACAGCCGGGGACGAGCGGAGGCCCTGGAAACTCAGAGGAAGAGCCTGCCGCTGCGATGAGTCAGTCACAGCCCGGCACGAGCGAGCAGCAGGAGAGGCCTGGTGCGGACGTGGTCTCCCCAGACCCCTCGGCCGGCAGGGGCGGGACGGGAGGGCCGCCCATGAGGGCTGAGGCCGAGCCGAGCAGAGGGAGAAAGGCAAGGCAAGGCAAGGAGGAGGGCTCGTGCCTCTCCCCCAGCCCCTGTGAACCCAGAGAAAAAGAGAGGCAGCGGTCCTCCCCTCGGGAGGGAGAGGGAGCGAGCAGGAGAGAAGTCTCCACAGCCCGGGCCCAGGCGAGAAGTCAAGAGGGTTTGAGGCCGCCAATCACTGGGGTTTACTCGCAACCCTTAAATAGAAACACATGAGACCCATCGAATGAGGAGCCAGGGGTGGAGGCAGGGGAGGGGGAGGAGGGCCGAGACTGTTTACTTGAAACCCAAGAAGAAAGTCCCAGCGCCAGCAGCCGGTGAGCCCAGCCCGCCCCCTGCCAGCTTTTCCTCAAGTTCGGCTCCGTCTGCCCCTCGGCTCACCAAGGCGCTGCCACAGAGCCCAAGGGCCTGGTGCAGACAGACCAGTCTTAGGCCTGCTTCACTCCGGCCACATGCAGACTGATTCAGTCTCCCTCTGTCTTTTAGGGCTGGGCCTTGTGGTCAGGCTCCAGGAAGCCTCCAGCCACCCTCTCTGGCAGTTGAGGGGGTCAAAAGGTGGGGCTCTGCAAAAGGAGGGCAGGAGGGCTGGAGCTCCCAGGAGCAAGCAACTTCTCTGTCCCTCTCAGTCAGCAGACCAGTGCAATATTCATTAAGCAAGCACCAGGCTGAAAGGTGGACAGACTGGGTGCCCGTCTTGGCTTCCTGGCTGCGTGGCAGTGGACATGCTGCTTAAACCTCTCCATATCTCACTATTTCCATCACCACCACTAGGGGTGGAGGTGCAGATGAAACGCCTAAAACAGGACCTGCCCTGCCAGGAGCTGAAAGGATCCACAAACCAGAGACCTATTGGTTACCTCCTACAGGAAGCCTTCCCAGACCACCCCGAGCCCAAAGGGAATGTCTAGCACACTTTAACTATGTATCTACCATCTTATATACCTGCCAATCTCCTGGAAGGCTGGGGAATTCACACCACCTGCAAGGCTACAGTAATGGCTGAGGGCCCCTGGGTCCCATATGGTTCCCTGATGCTTTAGCCTACAGCCACATTCGTTACACACCTGAATCTAACTTGGCAAACGTTCTGTGTCAGGCATGGACACTGTCCCATTTTATCCTTTTCACCTTCCCATTTCACAAAAGACAACCCAGTGGCCCAGAGAGGACAAGACACTTGCCTTAGCTCACACAGCTGCCATGGAGAGAACCAAACAGTGTTTCAGGTTCAAGTCCATCTCTCTTTCCATTACAGAATGGCCGCTGATTTCTATTTCTAGACACCCATTCTTCTAACACAATGATCCTCAACTTGGCCCCACAAAATTGCCTGGGGAGCTTTTAAAGAATACTGATGCCTGGGTCTCACTTCCAGAGGTCCAGCTTTAATTGGTCTGGGGCATTTTTTAGAACCCCCTCCTCTCCCATGGTTCCCGTGCACGGCCAGGGGAGAGAAGCACTGCTTAGACCTTTGGGTCTTTCTATGAAGAAGGCTCCATCCAACCCAGGGCGGGGAGCAATGGAAGGAAAGAAACCCACTACCCCTGGTGGTTTCCTCCCATAGGGTGCGGGCCCTACAGCCCCAGCTCGGCCCTTTGGAGACCAGGAAGGGACCTTGTCCCTGCCGAGCCCTGCCACATGGATGTGTACATGCACAGCTCTACTAAAGCCAGGATTGTATTTCAGGCAGAAATGCGACCAACAGCTGGGCAGCAGGGCCAACCCATTCTGCACTCAGATGGGGCCAGCCTTTGAGCCTGTCCCTTCCCACCAGGCATGGTGCTGACAGAGGCTCCCTCCCACTGTGCCCCTGGGGGGACACCAGTGCCCCTGTGGCCAAGAGCACTTCTTCAGTGCACCCAACACAAAAAGGGCCAGCCCCTGCCCTGTGAGACACAGGGGCTCCCCTTCCAGTTTGTGGGAAAGAAAAACTCCCGATACAAACAGAAAAGAGGAGTTCCCGGAGGCTTAGAGAGCTTCCAAATCCCAAGAGCCCAGATTATACTGACAATTAACAGCAGGCCCTCAGTGCTCACTCACGGTCAGCACTATGCCAAGCACCTGACTGCATCATTTTGCCCTCTCACTGGATCCTCACAACAACTCTATGTGGTAGGATCTGTCAGACCCATTTTACACATAGGCAGACTGAGGCTCATGAAGGTAAGCAATTTTCCTAAGGTCACACAGTTGGGACTTGAACCCAAGCTCACCAGACACGGTCTCTTGTGTTCTGAACTTCTCTACCATTTGCCACCTACAGACAGCCACTGATCCTCGGTTTCCAAAGGGACCCTGCCTCACCCTATCTTCACACACCTGGCACAGGTTGGTGTTTAATAGAGACTGGAGTGTGGGTTCCTCGTTGACTGCTGCTACATCTGTTGGGCAGACCACAGGGTCCATCAGGTAGCAGGCATTCAGCAAGTGTTTGCAAAATGAATGAATGAAATGAACAAATGGGCAGAGATAGGAACAGAGTGATTTAGTGGTTTGTTTTGAGCCAATACAGATAAACCAGGCAAGGCCTCACCTCTGAAATTCAGGGAAGCTAGACAACTATGTAAAGGAAAAAGGGGAGATGGGGAAACAGAGGACAGAGGAGCAAGGAGTGACGAGCTTGTGGCCAGAAGCTGCTAGAGAGGACAAGCAGGGGTGATGGGGAATGGAGAGACTTCAGCTTATTTTAATCCAAGCCAAGGAAATCTGAGGCAAGATTTCAAAGAGGGGAAAAATTCCGCCCCCCTCCCCCCAACCCCTTGGAAAATTGGCCTAAGCTTTCTGAAGACTGACATTTTGGGACACAGGTAGAAAAGTTAAGAGAATGTTCTCCAGGGTTTCCAGAGCACAAGAAGACAGGCGATGGCACTTCCTGGAAGCTAGTCCAAAGGCTGTGGGATGGACAGATGGACACACAGACACTCTGCGCTCCTGGCTGCTCTCCCCTCCCCCAGCACATGCAGGCTCCCAGCTCACTCTGGCATCTGCCTCTTAGGGTGTTGCCTGCCCAGGGCTGCCTGGGCAGGCATGAGCTGGGAGCAGGTATCCAGATGAGAAACCACTCGGCAGGCGGGCCGGTGGGTGATGTCATCCCACAAAGGCTGCTTTGGATCCCCTCCCAGCCAAGGCCTGGAAAATTGGGGGCTGGAGAAGTCGGCCCAAAGGAGGAGGAAGGGCAGGGGCAGTGGATGGAGCCTCTGGTCTTTAGATGGGAAGGGTTTGACAGAAGCATGGTGAAGGGGTGTACTTCTTCTTCTAGAGAGAGACCCTTTCCCAGGTTGGAAGGGGACTTTGCAACAGTCTCATCCAGGGATGGGCCCCTTGTTATTCAGAGCCCCTAGCTGGATCTGCTAGGGCTCTGGCAGTTCCCTGGAGCCCTGCCTCACACCTGCATTCCTCCTACTACCACCTGGATGGACCCCTGGCTCTTGCCTGATCCTCGCTGCCAACTTAAACTTCTAAATGAGGCTTTTGCCAAGTCAGTCCTCTGCTCCAACACCTTCAATGGGTCCCTGTTGCCTCCAGAATAAAGGCCAAATTCAAGCTCAGTCTTTCTGACAATTTGAGTCCCCCAAGTTCCCTGACACATAGCTGCCCCCCCACCCCGGGCCATCCCAGGCAACATTCATGATTCAATACACATATACTGAGGGCACTGTGTGCCCACCACACGGCTTTATGTAGGTTTTTACTTCCAAGCCTTTGCCTTAGCTGTTCTCCCTGCCTGGAATGCCTTCCCTTCTTCTACCAACTCCAATTCTACCTAACCATCTCTGACCCTCCAGGAGTCACCTGATTTTTCCAGCTGCAGCGTTCACTCCTGTCCTCTGCTGGATTTCTTGTGGGGCACTGTGCCCCAATCAGACTGTGTGCTTTAGACCAGAGTCTCCCTGATGAGAGTACATGCCCAGGACTGGCACTGGCCTCAACTGCCTGAAATTCATGATGTGAAAGCACAAAATTCGAGTCTGAGATCCAGTCCTGCTTTGCCCTTACTAGCTCTGTGACCCTGGGGAAGACACTTAACCTCTATGACCTTTAGCTTCCTCATTTGTAAACAGGTACAGTACAAGTACCTACCTCAATGGGCTGTTCTGCGCATGGAATGAGGTGACAAGATTAATGTCCTAAGTAAACTACAGACAGTGTTTATAAAACAAACAGGAAATGGGATATTTGGGGGGAAGCGGGACAGTTTCAGATTCCCCTGCAGCCTCAGAATCAGCAGGCGGCTCAGGGCAAGGGCCACACGTGCCAGGAAAAGGGTGGCTGTGGTTGTGTCCCTGAAACATGCCTCTGTCCAACCCCACCTCCAGGCAAGCACTGTTTACTTGCCAGCTAGAGACCGGGTCTGAGCCCCCCGGGCCCACTCTGGGGGAGATGCCAGGCTATGCAGCCCGAGGAATCTTACCTACAAGGATCCCCCACATCTGCCCCTGACTGTCTCATGTACTCTCTGACATTCCAGGTGGGGAAACCAAGGCCCAGAGAAAGCTGGCAACTTGCCCAAGACTCCAGCCCTGAACTCCAAGTCTGGCTGGTTTTTCCCAGCCCACACTGCTTCCCCTCAGCTTCTCACTCCAAACAGCTGGGCTCATCCTGAGAAGCCAAGCCCTGTGATAGCCCCCACCCCAGGCTCCCCATGTTGTCCTGGACCCCCCCCCCTCCCCCCCCCCCCCGAAACCCTGGCATCCGACCAAAGGTCTCTCTAGCCCCTCACAACAGGTTCCTCTCAGGCTGGACTCAGCCTGCCGGCTCCTCCATAGGCCCCTGGGCGGCCAGGCTATACGTTTCATGAATAAAATGTATAGTTGTGGGCCAAGTGGGTTCTGGCTCACTGGCTCGTGGAGAGGGGAAAAAGGGACAGAAGCCCAGGGATTAGTCAGGCCCAGGCCCTCGTCACAGACAACACTAGAAGGATGGCTGCAAGGAGCGTGGGTCAGGGAAGGGGTCCTCCTGCCTGTTGCCTTTCTCCTCTGGCCCCCTCCCAAAACGTCGACCCCCCATGTTCCTACCCACAGCTGTGGTGGGGTGGGGCCAAGCCTCTGGCTGACTGACAGTGGGGGCTGGCCCAGCCCCTCTGACCCTTCTGCCTTGTTCCCCAGCTCCCAAGCTTCAATCTCTGCTACATGTTTGGGCAGAATGGGTGGGTGGGTGGGTGTGTGTGTGTGTGTGTGTGTGTGTGTGTGTGTGTGTGTGTTAGCACTCTCAGAAATGGAGGGGCTCCTAGAAGACCTTCTGGAATTCCCATCCCTCTGCCTGCCACCATCTCCCTCTAGCAGCTGAGAACCCTGCTGTCTAGGTTTCTCTCCCACTGGCCAGTAAGACCAGGGAAGCCCCTGATCCCCAGCCCAGCTCTGCCTAGGCACAAGGCACAGGCCCAAGTCCCTGAGGCCCAATCCTGGGCCACAAAGCCCAAAGCCTGGCAAGGCCACTGAGGCAGAGGCAGCTCTAAGCTCTGGGGCTCAGAGGCTGTGACAGCAGTCACAGGATTCCCTAACCTGCTGCAGCTCCCCAGTGAGGGCCCCTGGAAACCAGGCTGGGTTTGGGGCAGGGAGGGGCTGCTGAGACTTCAGCTCTCTGCCTCAAGGTAACTGCCTAAAGTGGGACTGACCATCTTTGGCTGGCCCACCTCACAGGGATGACCAGCTGAGTTCATGTACAGGATGATGGTAGCCTCACCATCCCCTGAGCACCTTCTGTGTGCCAGGCTCCCTGGGAGGGGGCAGTGCATTGCTAAGGGAGGTTAAGTTTACACAGCCAGGACATGGCAGAGCTGGGAACAAACCTGTACCTCTGGGTCCGAAATGCATCTGTTTACACACTGTGCTATGTGGTCATCGCCCATCTAAGCCTCCAAGGTTGGACTTGGGGCCTAGAGAGGGTTGTAAGGAAGGCAGCGAGTACGGCTAGCGGAAGAGCAAGAGGGGGCCCAGGGGACGGCCGGCATGCCGACAAAGGGCTGCTACGCATCACAGGGAAGCATGCGGACCGCGGCCGGCGGGCACCGGCTCCCACACGTGCGTGCCCCCGACACACATGCTCACACACATGCACTCAGGGCAGTACCTGTCACGTCCTTCTTGGGAGACTCAGCCCAGCTGGAGAGCCACACTTCCGAGTCCCCCGAGAGCAAGCAGCAGCAGGAGAGAGAGGAGAATCAGAGGAGGAGAGAGAACCGTTAGGCAGGCAGGAGGTCCACCGGGCAAGTGGCTGCAGGCGCCGCTTTGGGCTGGCGGCGGAAGGCGGGGGAGGGGAGGGGAGTGATTTCCTGGCCCTGGGCTGGCTGCTGGGCGTGGGCCTGAGTGATTACAGAGGCGCTGGGACACAGCCGGCTGGGACGGACGGGGATAATGAGGTGTCTGCCGAAACGCAGGAATCCTCTGGAGCACAGAGAATCCTACACAATCCCCGCCTGGAACTGGGCCCACGGGTTATCACTGCCTTGGAGAAAGCAGCCTGGACCTTTCTCTCTGGCCATGTGGGTGGGTGGCTGGCCGCACAGGGCCTGGTGGCTCCAAGGATCCTCACCAGGCCAGCAGGCTCAGCAGCTTGGACCTGGACCCTCAGGCATCAGGGTTGGAGAGTCCAAGGCCAGTCTCCAGTCTTGAGGCCCCACACCACTGAGCTCTGATGTCTTGTCCAGCTCTTGACCCAGCCCTACCCAATGAGGAAGACAGGCCCTGGCAGAATGGAAGGAAGAAGACTCATTTAGAGTCTCACGCCCCAATTCCAACCCAGAAGGACCGGGACCTTTAGTGACCATCAGAGATGGGGTCTCTATCTCAGGCTCAGACAGTCATGTCTGATCTGGACCTCAGTTTCCTTATCTGTGAAATGAGGTTAGAAGTTATCCTTCTGCCAAGACAGAGGAGTAAAGTCAAAGCGCCTAAAAGGACATATGTAATAAGATAACATTATAATGAGGCAGATAGCTCTTAGCCTGATCAACGGTGTGAACAACTCCAGAGTATCAGAGAGTCAACATGTTAAAAGCACTGACAGTCCACCCAGAGTATATAGTGCTTCATTCACTCGACAGTCCCTTGAGGTGGGTATGCATTTTTCGCCCCATTTTACAGGGGAGGAGACTGGCCCAGGTTCCCACAAGCATACAGTAACAGAGCCGGAAATGGAACCAGGTCTGGGATCACCCCGGGCTGCTGCTTTCTCTGCTGAACTTCTCATCGCCTCCGAAAGAGCACAGCGTTGGCTGCAGTGGGGCCAGTAAGAAGCAAACACTGAGATGCGAGTCTGAGAGGCACCCAGTGCTGGCCCGGAGAGCTGCCTGACCCAGTGACAGTAAAGATAATCATAACAGCAGCAAAAGTTCATGTAGCATTTATTGTACACCAAGAGTCAGGCTGAGCCCTGAAATATAGTAACTCCTTTGTTTTCCAGAATAATCCTACAATGGTTAGGTACTCCCTCCAGTTTGCAGATGAGGAAAATTAACCAGAGAGGTTAAGTAACTTGCCCAAGGTCACACAGCTAGTACGGTGTCCACCTGGTGTGGGGCTACAGACTCCAGGTGATCAGTTGATGCTAGTCATAAATTAAAGCACCTAATTCCCCCTTACTCAGCAAGTCACTTCCTGCTCTCATTGTAAACCAGCAGTAAGGGGCTCTGGTAGAGGGGTTTAGTGACTCCGGAGTCTGACTGTGCAGATTCTCCCCTTGGAGAGACTTACTTAACCTCCTTGAACCTATTCCCTCCCTTGTAAAAACTGACACAGATGACATATTTACTTTCTAGGTTGCTACAAGGGTTAAATAACGTAATACGCAAAAAATGCTCAGCGTAGTGCCTACCACAGTCAGTGCTCAACGACGGTTCGCTACCATCGGCAACATCTCCCAGAAGCTTCGTTCAAACCAACCTTAGGGCAACAGGAAAACCCTACTGGAGTCACAAGGACGAGAACCAGACGGTGTTCGATACTGGATGTGCCGAGAAGACGCTAGCACCCAGTCAGAGATGCCTTCCCATTGACACCCCCAAACACAAGGTCAGCTGGGATCGGGGGTGGAGGGACTCTGGAAGACTGCACCCCAAAGACAAACATTCCACGGCCAGAGTCTCTCACCTGGACTCGCAGCCAGCAGCTTCCTGGGCAGCAGGAGCTATGAGGGCCCGACTTTCATGCCCTGGTAGGGCTGACACAAGGTAGGCACACCTCTGAGGCTTGAAGCTGGTGTGGCCTGAACTCCAAATGGGGAGGGCCTCATTACCTGGTGCCACGCCTTGCTGGGGCTCTAACTCCCTTTTGCTGTACCCCAAATGCGGCCCAGTGGTCTGCCACCCAGCAAGGCCATCCTCACCACCCCGCAGGCCCAGCACCAGGCCCACTCCAGCCCCATCTGGCCCCACTCAGCCCTGTGCCAACCCAGCTAAGAGGGTCCACATCTCTACCCATCTCTGTTGCACTTGTTACTTGTACACCTTCCATTCTGGCTTCTTTTGGGCTGTCAGAAGGAAAATTTTCGGGAAATGTTAACCTCTTTCAGTGAGCCAAGGGCAATTATTTGGCTCAGGCCTTGAGAACCCAGGAAGGCTCGTTTTGCTAGAACGGGGGTTAACACTCTTCCTGTAAAGGGCCAGAGTCAACATTTTAGGCTTTGTGGGCCATGTGGTCTCTGTCAAGATTACTCACCTTTGCTGTTACAGCACAAAAGCAGCCCCTGACAGTCTGTAGAAGACTGAATGGGCTGTGTGCCAATAAAACTTTACTTAAAAACGACATGGCGGGCTGGGCTTGGCCTGTGAGCAGTGATGTGCCAACACACATGCTAGAAGATGAGGGGAGCTGCTGCTGTCTTCATCAATGGGGGGGGCACCCCCAAACCCTGGGCGGGAGAAGTGGGGGCTCTTGACCCACCTAAACTACATGCACATAAGGTCTCTGCTGCTTGGGTAATTTTTTCAGTAATCATCTGGAAGGGTCTGATGCCCTTCCAGGCCCTTGGGGTTTGGGCATTTGGGCAGGGAGTGGGGAGCAGACAGGAAAAGATCTCTCAGCCTCTGGAAACTGAGCCCCACTGCTAAGTGTGGAACAACCCAAGCTCATGCCCACCCCCAGCACCCCCCAGAAGCAGGCCTTCCCTTTGCTCTCCAAAGGAAAATGGGAAATGGACCAGAAACAAGCCTGTCTTTTTAAAAACATGATTTATTTCCCAGTCCCCTGGATCTGCAAAATTAATCCAGTTCCGCTGCTCCCACCCCAAATCTCTCCCCACTTTGGAGGGCCTTGTCTCCAGCCCACCCGAGCAAGCCCTCCCCCAGGGTGGGAAGGACACCCCCCACCCCACCCCCGCCTCCTTACAATGAACAGAGGAGACTCCAGCCAGGAGGCAGACAAGGCTGCTGGCTCAGGGCTGGGAAAGCAGAGACAGAGGGATGGGATGAGGGAGCAAGGGGCAGGCACAGCCAAGTGAGCAGCTGTGACCGACACAAACCAACCGCTTCCTGCCCTCCCACTGTCTCTCCCTCCCTCTCCCCTGGTGACAGAACCAAGGGCCTTACAGGGCAGCAGGGTCAGGGGCGGTGGAAAGTGAGTGGAGCCAGACTGGGAATCTGCACAACTGGTTTTGCTGAGAATCAGCTCTGTGACCTTGAGCAAGTGGCTTGACTTCTCGGGGCCTCAACGCTTACAGCTGTAAAATCAAGCATTTGGGCCTGGCGATATCCAAGGCACTTGTGTGATGTTCTAGACTCTTCTAGCAGAAACCTGTTAGTCTCCATGATGCAACTGCTCCACAGCTGAAACGAATCTTTCTAGAGAAACCAACCACCTTTCCAGGGAAAACCACTTAAACACATGCTCAATATATGGAAACTCAAGGGCAAAAAGCAACTAATTCAAGAAACAAAAAGGCAGAGAACAGAAACAAGAATTCTTTTAATATCTTGGTTCTTGTGCTTACCCTGCCACTCAACTCACTGATCCTGGGGCATTGGGCCTATGTCTGGGCCTCTTTTCCTCATCTTCTTTGTAGGATTGTTTTGAGAGTGAAATGACCTAATGCCTGTGAAAGGTTTTGGAGGGGTAGGGACAAGGCCCTTGGGGCAGAGCAGGAGTGGGTGATGGGGACAAGCTGGTGACTAAAGCAGTGTGAGCCTGGGAGGCAGGAGGTGGGGAGACAGGGTCGCTCCCTCGGCCATCCCATAGTGCTCCCAGATCAGCAAGAATCCAGGCCCTGAGAAAACCAGGTGCCTGCAGGTCCTGGCCAAATGCGGTGACCCGAGGACACTTAGATACTGAACCTACTTCTTGTCAGGTCCAGGTGATTGTGAGAAACCAAAGAGCAACAGCACAGGTGCCCCTGACTTGAAGGAAGCTCCCCGCCCCCCCCAACACACACGTGCCCAAGTACTACATAAACACACACCTGGATAGAGTGAAGTTAGGAAAGTGACGGGTTCCTAGCACGGTTAACCTTGAGTAACTCCACAGCAGTGAGAAGTGGGTTCAATTTGCCCAAATTGAGTCTCAAACCATGGTTTCCAGGAATCCTTCCCTGGTGTAAAGCGAGTCCCACCCATCCAAGCTAATAAATCCAGAGTGGGCTGTGAGCCCAGGTGGGAGAGACAGGAGAGCGGCCAGCAACCCAA
Source organism: Herpailurus yagouaroundi (assembly GCF_014898765.1). Lineage (NCBI taxonomy): Eukaryota > Metazoa > Chordata > Mammalia > Carnivora > Felidae > Herpailurus > Herpailurus yagouaroundi. The sequence continues at coordinate 42,346,567 of NW_024412404.1, forward strand.
ACTCCTCAGGGAGGGAGAGCCAGCCAAGGGCAGGGTCACCCACTGCATCAGCATCCACAGCCCTCCTCTGAGAGGGGAGGAGAAGCAGGGACCCCACCAGGGGCCTTGAATGGAATGAGCACCCCTGTCCTTTTTTTTTTTTTTTTTTTCATGTTTATTTATTTTTGAGAGAGACAGAGCGTGAGCAGGGGAGGGGCAGAGAGAGAGGGAGACACAGAATTCGAAGCAAGCTCCAGGCTCTAAGCTGTCAGCATAGAGCCCGACGCGGGGCTTGAACCCACAAACCGTGAAATCATGACCTGAGCCGAAGCCGGCTGCTCAACTGACTGAGCCACCCAGGTGCGCCCCCGTCCTTTTATTCTTCGGCAGTCAGTCAGTGCCCTTGAGCCCTCCAGACCCCTCCCTCCTCCGGAGTTCTGCTGCTGTTCTTCCCTCACTGCAGCCTTGAACTGGGTTCTAACATCAGCTGCAGCCCAGTCTTTCCTCCCCTTTTATACAACCAAACTTTGCAGAGGGCTGGATTTCTTGGGTTTCCTAGAGCCTCCGTGTTTCTTTTCCTTTTTGACTAAGCCACAGGGAAGCTCAACCACTGCTTTCAGGACAGGAGCTAACCAGGGCCCAAGAGCTGCTCACACTGCCACGGAACAGTAGTAGCGGGAGATGCTACCTTGCCAGGAGCGAACACACCCCTTGTTGGAGGCCAGGTGCTGTCTGCTCACAGGCCTGGAAGAGCTCAGATCTTTACAACCGCCCTCCGGGGCTAACAGTCCTTCACAAAGAAGGCTTCCTTTACAAAAAGAAGTCGTTTTGGCCTCTGTGATATCTCCACTTTAGAGGGCCTGAAATAGGTTGCTGTGCTCCAAGCAGCAGAAACCGAGGCACGACGGTGAAAGCGACAGGAATGCCGTCTGGAAACAAGCACGGCATTGAATTAAGACGGCTAAGAAAGAAAACGGCAACAGTTCAAACGTGAATAGCGATCGAAAGCTACGTGGGTGCGAGTTCGGAAGTATACAGTTGTAAGCTGTGTGAGCTCCTGCCCACGTGGTCAGCTCCAGGACTGGATCCTGGGTGAGCGGCAGCATGATTAAAAAAAAAAATCATGCCCCTGGACTGGAGCAGTGAGGGGTTCATGCGACAGACAGCTCAGACCCCTGGCCCTGCCTCCTACTCTCCCAGCCTCCAAACTGGGGCTAGCTTCAGGTGCATGTGATCCAGGGTGTCCCACAGGGCCCCATGCTTAGAAGGGACCCTAAGAACTCTGAGCTGAACAAACAGAAATACTCAAGAATAAATTTAGTAGGGCTGGATTTCTGACGCATATCATCTTGAAGACAGAAGGCAAATGCTAAATGGGAAGACTGGCCATTGTCTGTCTCCAGGTCCCTTCCCCACCAACATCTCTGGCTTCCTGGTGGTATTCCAAAGGCTAGAAGAAGCATGTGGGGACTTAGGACCAGAGAGGGCAAGAAATTTGTCTAAGAACACACAGCAAGTGAGTGGCAGGGCTGGGGGCTAGAAAAATCTTACCAGTTCCCACTCTCTAACACTCATGCTAGGCACTGGCTAGGCATTTTCTGAGCACTAATTTAATCCTCACAGCAGTCTGTAACTTACAGATGCAAAATGTGAGGTTCTTCCCAAGGCCCCACAGCAAGACTTGAGCCAGACTCGAGCCCAGGCAGGCTGGCTGGGAACTGGGAACAAAGCAGCCTAAAACAGGGGACTTCATTCTCTGGATTCTCCCCAGCCATTGGCCAATGGCTCATTATTTCTGTTGGGCTTTCCTTTGCACATGCAGCCATTATTCCTGTTCATTTTGGTCTCAATCAGAAGGGGTCTGCCTCCTTCCCCAGGAGTTGTCTTTCCCAGAATCCAGAGTCTGCGTGGGGGCAGCCCAACCCAGGGCAGGAATGTACTACTGGCCCACAGGCCGCTGAACTATGCAGTCAGAGAACAGTCAGTTTCCCTCCTCAGGTGGGGAATGGGGTAGGGTGGGGGCCGGGCTGGACCTGGAGCCATTCCACAGTCCCTCAGGGACTAAGTCCAAGGGCGCCTGCCTAGGCCCCGTCTGGGGCCAGCAGAGACAGCCCAGCCCTAGTGGGTGTGGGCAGAGGGGCCACAGATGCCTCTGGGAGGTGGTGGCGGTGGGGAGGGCTGCCCCTCCATCCTGTTGAAAAGACCCAAAGCGTCCTGGTGAAAGACAGGTGCCGTGGTTAGTCAGAGGAACCGTGGGTGGACAGAGGGGTGCTGGGGTGGCTGGCGGGGTTCTGAGCCCCACTCCCAGCAGCTGCTGCTCGACCCCACGGCGTCCCCTTGGGTTGCAGTCTCCCCCTCAGTTCTCAGGTTCTCACCTCTCCCCATGCTGCGGTGGTGGTGTGCAGAAAAGAGACAAACTTAACACTGTTCAGAGTTCCAGGATCCCAGCCACCTCCCCACTCCCTGGGGTGGTCTGCCTTGGTGGTCCTCTCCCACCTACTGGGATATCCCCCTCCCGTTGCCCCACCCACCGGCTCCCCCAGCCAAAGCCAGGATCTGTGAGGATGAGGCGGGAGCAGAGACAAGGGCCAGCAGTGCAGGATGAGGTGAGCAGCTGCTGGTTCCCAGCCCCCCCAGCCCTGGAGCCCGTCTGTCTCCCTGGCTCAGTCTCCATAAGAGCCATGAGTGAGTAATAGAGATCAGCAGCAAGGGACTCAGGACCAATATTCCCAGGGCTACAAAAAGTACAATGTCTTGTTTCCTCCAGACTGGACTCTTGCTTTCAGATGATTAGGTTATTAGTTTTTTGTTTTTTTTTTTTAACGTTTATTCATTTTTGAGAGAGAGAGAGAGCAGGGGAGGGGCAGAGAGAGAGAAGGAGACACAGAATCCTAAGCAGGCTCCAGGCTCAGGCTCCGAGCTGTCGGCACAGAGCCCAACGCGGGACTCAAACTCACAGACTGTAAGATCGTGACCCGAGCTGAAGTTGGACGCTTAACCGACTGAGCCACCCAGGCGCCCCAACTGCCGACTATTTAATGAACATCCGCCACGCGCACAGTAGGGCGCCCTTGGCTATGACAAACCGACTCTCCACCATCTGTCTCCAAGCTTGGGGGGGCACAGAGGCGCGAATATTTACCCAGGCGTTCCTGTCTGCATCAGGAGTCATGTGGGTTTGGGAGGGAGGCAGTGTAGCTGCCTGGCACTGCCAGGGCTGCCCTTCAAGTGTCTCCTCACTCCCTGAGGCTGCAGAGAGCCAAGTGCAGGGCAGGCGGAGGCCAGACACAGCACGGTGCACCCCAGGTGGAGGTCTGTGGGGGGCGATGCAGCAGGACGGAGTCCTGAAGGCCTCACATCTATAATGAGAACCCCCTCTGGGGTAGGACTCACAAGGCTGCAGCTGACATGTGGCTGGACACTGCCATCGACTGCAGCGGGACATGGGTGGGGATGAGGGGCTGGGGGCCAAGGCAGAGTTGACGCCTGAACTGAGACTGAGGATAACTCACTTTCCAAGGGGTGCCAGCCTCCCTCATCTTGCCCTGAGAAGGATCTCTGTAATGTTCACTGACCGTGTCAGCTGGCTCCAGAATATCTGCCCAGTGCTACGGTCCTAGCAAGTATCTGGCACACAGTAGGTGCTTAATCACAATTTGTTATGAGTCTCTCCAATCACATCTGAAGTTCCTTCAGGCTCTTATCCCGGTCAGCATCCTTGCAGCACCCTGAACACTGTAGGTGGTGCCAGTAAGTCTTGAGTGGCTGATGGAAGGGTGCACACTCACTGCACTCAGTCCCAAGGGCTTTGTGGGGAAATGGAGGCCCAGCTTACCTCACTGACCTGGGGTCCTCTTGGCACCCAGGGCCCTGCATATCTCTAGTCCAGGTTTTGCCTTCTGAGCCACAAATAGGCCTTCTCAAGACCCTGAGCCTAGCTCGTGCTAGGCAGAGAGGCTCACGGAAAGGCGTCCCCTCACTCCACCTCCCCCAGGCCCAGCAGAACATCCCTAAAAGGCTCTGGTCCAGCATCTGCTGTAAAGCCCTTCAAAGAGATTATTTTAAAAATGTATCCATAACCAATATGGTCTATGGCAAGATGGATGTTGCAGGAAACAGGCGTCTGAGCCAGAATTGGCTTATCTATAATGTGTGCTGGGAGCAGGCTCAGCAGGGCTTGGAGCAGCCCCCCACGGTATGTGCCAGGAACCCCTGGGCCTCTCCTCACCCCCATCTGTCTCGTGCTCTGCATGGGTCTGGACCAATCCCCCGAGCTCTCAGATGCCACGTCAACAGAGCAGTGTGTGCATACGCGCGTGCGTGGATGTGTGTGCCTGTGTGCCTGTGCACACATCACTGCTTGGGAAATCCCCACATCTGGCTCACACGTGACCAGGCTATTCCCAGAAGGCACAACTGGGAGGGCCGGGAGGACAGCGGTCAGGAGTGTGTGAGCTCTCCGGGGAGCACGGAGTTAACCCTTTGGCATCAGAGCTCAGGATCCGTGCTGAACGCTGACCTTCTACCCCCAGGGAAAGTCAGGAAGGAGATCGGTGCTCAGAGGGCCCTGTCCTGGCTCATTATGGAAGTGTGGGAAAACGGGACCATCCTCTGGGTCCCCCTGGTCTTCACTTGTGGTATGAAAGGGCTGCTCTTTCTCTGTCCTGTCAGTCATGGGCAATCACCAAACCGCCGGGGAGACTCGCTGGCTGGATATTCCTTCCCCAGTGGAGATGTCAGTCGGATATTTGGTGCCGGGCACCCGGCTAGGGCAGGCATGGCCCTGGAACTGTATGGAATCCAGATTCATGCTCCTCTCATAGGCAAGGACATGTGTCCCCCAGGGGGCAGCTGGAAGCTACAGTCCTCCTGATAAGGAAAGGGTCAGAGGTGGCTCTTAGGGCAAATTCTCCCCAGCCCAGGGAAAAGGACTAATTTTATAACTGGAACATTTTAAGCTTCAACAACTTTAGCAAGTGAGCGGCCATTTGCAACAGCATCTCTGAAGTAGCACCACCCAGTAGGCACTGAGGGCACGTGGATGACAGAAGACGTGGCTCTGCTGATGCCGAGGCTGGCCAGATGTCCTCTGTGCGGCCTCTCTCCCTCTTTTCCAGGCTGACTCATTTACAAACCTCAGAAAACCCGGTGTGGAAAGCCTTGCTCGGCACCCCCAGGCAGGGCTGTGTGCCTCCCAAGGGGAGGCTCCCTCTCACTCTGCCCCACCTCCATCACAACGCTTGGATGTTGTATCAGAACTGCTGTTTACTCTCCTACCTCCTGCACCCAACTGACAGTCCTGAGGACAAGGACCTCATCCTATCCATCTTGCTATCCCCTGACTTCTACTGCAGGGCCTGGGAGAGAGGTGCTCAGGTGTTCGTGGGAGAAATCTACAAGGCAGCCGTGGCAGAGCCAGTGAGGTCTGCTATGGGTATGGCAGGAACCATCTCATCCTAGCTGGGAAGTCTAGGACCAGCATCCACTCAGAAACCCACTTCCTATCAATTTAGCCTTTAAGGGCTCTCCCCCTACCCAGGGGAGAGCTGCCACTGGTGACTAAGCTGTGCACTCAGAGCAGAGAGCAACCGAGGTCATGGAAGCAGCTGTGGAAAGAGCCCTCCTTCATCACAACCCTGTGATCAAATGCAAGTGCAAACGGATGAGGGGCTCTTGGCATTAAAAGGCTCCAGGGAGGGATGGTGCACGGCAGGGGAGCTGACAGACCAGAAGAACTTGTCCCATTCTGAAAGATCTGCCGTAAGGGGTGTGAAAATCTGCATGTTTGCAAGCTTTCCCCAGGGGGCCACCACCAATGCACAAAAGACAGTCTTAGTTTGGTCTCTTGTCATTGGTCTGTTATCACAGCTTTGTAAGGACCTCACCCTCCTGCGGGAAACAGCTAGGCACCCAATCCTGACCCGGATCCAACACTCCAGACCCCAGACACCAATGGGGTCTCCTACAATGCTGCACCCATTAGCGAGAAGCAGTGTCGGGGGAAGGATCACCAGGAGGTGACCACTCTTCCTTCTGAGCACAAGAAAGTTAAGGAGAGGGGAGGGGAGGGGAGGGCAGGGGAGGGGAGGGGAGGGGAGGGGAGGGAAGAGAAGAGACTTTGACACCACCTAGTTTCCTCCCTCAGTGCACAACTCCAGTTCTAACATTAGCAAATACATCTTCATACCTTCATATGCTGTTCATACATCAACATACCAGGGCATGTTGTGGCAATGACTAGATCCAGGGGCAAAGCAGACAGAGTCAGGGAAAAACACTTTTCTCCCCCCTGCAAACGTCTAATTTTTACTGAAACTTTGGAAAATTTTCCTTTGTCTTCACATTTCAGAACTGACCAATTATAAAAATGCCACGAGCCAACAAAGTTACACACGCCACATTTCTATTTCTAAACAAAGTAACTTTAGATCAGAAAAAGGTGCTAAAACAATAAGTAATGCACATTTCCCCCAAATCTTTGTTTTTCCACTGGCTTCATCATTACTGGAAGTGCTGCCTCTTTTGTCACATGTCTATAAACCAAAAGCCGAAGCGAGGAGCACATTATTTTCTGGCTGACGGCTATGGTGGGAAGCATTTCTCTGCTGGACCACAACGTGGGTGTTTCCTACCCCCAAGAAGACAACCTTGTGGAAATAAAAGGCAGACGGAGTCTCGTCACTGCCTCCTGATGAGGCCAGGAGGGAATTCAGGGCTTGGGCAGGCCCCTTAGCCATTCTCCCAGCCCTGACTGCTGGGCCACGGTTCTCTGTCCTTGGACAGGTCCCCCTTTCCCTTGGTGGCCCACCCTCTGCCCCAACTTGGTAGACAACTGAGTGCATCTTCCAGGCGCAGCCCCATCCAGTCACAGTGCACCATGAGGACACCAATGCTTGTGCAGACTCAATGCCTGTCTACCCCCAATACCGCCATCAACCCACAAGGATGACCCATCTCAAATTCAACTCTGGCTCGATCTCAGAATCCCCGGAGAGCCCATCAAACCTGCATATTCCCAGGCACCACCCTTGGAGATGCTGACTCAGCAGATCTGGACAGGGCCTGGGGACTGGTACTTCAACGAGCAGGCCAAGGACTCTGAAGCACACCTCCGGCCTTTGTACATGCTGTTCGTTTGCAGACCGTCTTCCTGCTTTCCTGGTAGAGGAAGCTGGGAGACAAGAGCGAGGGGCAGAGAGAACAGCAGGGCAGAGGGAATCAAAGCTAGCAGGGGGGTGAGGCAGGTGACGCCAGGAGCCCTCCACGTGTGCCCGCCTAACTATGCTTCATGTCCAGGCCAGTGGGGCAGCAGGGCCACGCTGACTCTGGCTGGGGGAGTGGCGGCACAGACACACGTGAGCAGTGTGTTCACTTTCTCCATCCCATCACTGCCACATGGGCTGGCTGTGGGGCTGCCAGATCAATCAGCCTCCTTTCATTTACAATTAGTTGGCTTTGAACTCCAGGGTTGACATCAGGCGGAGGACCCGGAGCCATGAAAATAAGAATTGTTTAAAAACACCAGCCCGGGTGAGATGTGCCAGAAGGCGATGCCTTCAGGAGACACGTTCACTTTTGGAACAGTCCGCTGGAGGGTGCCAGGAATATCTTGGCCATGTTCTCCGAGCAGCCTGGGCCTTTCTCACTGAGGATGGGTGGCTCGGGCAGACCAGAAAGCCTTGGAAATTGCTTTCAAAAGTCTTGCTGATGTAGCCTCCAAGGCTTCCTTTCCAGACTCCTCTCCTGTTCTCTCCTTCCCCAGCCCTCTTTCCACTCCTGTCAGGCTAGACACCTCTCCTTCCCTCAAATTCTTCACCCTGATTCCAGCCTCTTAAGGCCTTGCTCATGCCCAGTCCTCCCACCAGAGGCACCTGCCCACCCCTCTGCTCCTCTCTGGCCTCTCCTATCTTGTCTAGCCCTGCCCCCTTCTAGTTGACTCCCACAGCTTGTGGATCACAACCTATGCTGTCTTGCATTCACTGATGAGTCCCTGACAATACCCTCCTTCCTCAGCTGAACCGTGAGCTCCCATGGGGCCTGGGGCCAGGGACCAGCAATCGCTTAAGAGAAATGAAAGCCTCAAGGAAAGCTGCTGCTGTCTGCTGTGACTCTGTCCCTCTTCCTGAGCGGCTGGTGAGTAGATCAGGCCCCAGCCTTGCTCTTTGCCCTACGGGGATCTTCCTCTGGGGGGAGGACAGCCCCAGAGGCCTCACACACCCACTTTCTCTGCTTTATAATGTCCCTGCTCACACCTCTGCCTAGTTCCAGGGCTTGGTGGCAGTGTGACCAGCAGACCAGTTCTGCCCACTCCCACCTTGGACAGACAGCAGCCCCTCTTAGATGCTTCCTCTACAGGAGGTGGGTAGATAAACTTTTCATAGTAGCCAATACTTATGCTTTAAGCAAATCTACTTCATTAAAAACCAAATTCATACAAAAACAAATGAAGAGTATATTAGTCACACCCTGTAAAAAAAAAAAAACCCTTTCCCCTTGTGGCCAGTAAGTTCCCTCTAGATACATCAGGCGTATTCTCTTGGGGCAGCCCCCATCCCAGTCTGCTAGAGGCCTTCAGAGCCCAAGTCCTGGTCACCCGTGGATCCCCTTGGGTCTTTGTTCAAGATGGAACAGACTTCAGTGGAAGAGGTTTGGATCAGGAGGGCCCGATTCAAATCCTGTGTCTACCTGGCTGGGTGACCGTGGGCGAGGTCCTTAACCTACCTCTGCTGGTCTATAAAATGAGGACAAGACCACCTGCCCAGGCTGTTACAAGATTTACCAACAATTATGAGATGGTGAACGCCCCACCTTCTCCCATATGACGGGGAGGGGTTCCTTCTGGAGGAGTGAAAACAGCAAGGCCAGTGGTCCCTCCTGTTTGACAGCTGGATACCAGTGGTGCTGCTTCCTATTCACAATAAAAATGGCTTGGGCGCCTGGGTGGCTCAGTCTATTAAGCTGACTTTGGCTCAGGTCATGGTCTCACAGTTTGTGAGTTTGAGACCAGCATTGGGCTCTGCGCTGACAGCTGGAGCCTGGAGTCTGCTTTGGATTCTGTGTCTCCTTCTTTCTCTGCCCTCCCCCGCTCATGCTCTGTCTGTCTGTCTGTCTGTCTCTCCTTCAAAAATAAACATTGAAAATTTTTTTCTTTAAATGGCTTACCCCTCAGTGAGTGTTGACTGTGTGAGGCACGGTCTGTGGAGTTAACATTTCATATGTAGTAGTTGTATTCAAGCCACAGACAATTGGATGAAGTGCTATCATCATTCCCATTTCACAGACTAGGAAACTGAGGCACAGGGAAGTTAAGGACTTGCTTAAGACCACACAGCTGACAGAGCTGGGACATGAAACTACACATTCTGGTTCCAGAATCCATGTTCTTAACTGTACAGAATACTCAGCAATGGTGGGGTCTAGGTTCTGTCTCCTCTGAGGCCAGGCCTAGGGCTTAGAAAAGGAAAATACATGTTTCAAGTGGGTCTTTTAACTCGTGGATCAAAGGTAAGACCAACTTCTCACCTCCTTTCAGGATCTATCAAAACTCAAAACAATAACAGTGGCAGCCGCTCTCTTTGGGAGTTTGCTTCGGGCCAGGACCTCTGCTACGATGATCCTTACATTTAATGAGAAAGACACTATTTTATCTCCCATATTCACTATAGGGCATGAGGATCTGAGGTTAAGCAACTTGCTAGCCACAGAGCAAACACATGGCATGGCTGGGGTTCAAACCCTATACGTCTGACCCCCAAACCTAAACTCTTACCTTCAAGCAACATGCTTCTATGCAATGACCCCAGAATAACACTGACATCATTAACTTTGCCCAATAACGCAGATTTTATATCAGTAAAATGGAAGTCGGACTGAACTTGCCACATTTCCAAGGAAAAGTATAAAGTAAACAGGATTTCAGGAAGAATATCAACACGTGCCCAAAAGAACAAACTTGAAACGCTCTTGAGTAACCTCATTTGCGTTTAAAGTAGCTGCAGGTCCTCTGCCTAGCAAGCATTCCCGATGCCGGGCCAAGAGGAAACCACAGGATCCGCGGCCACCTGCCCCCCCTGGTGGTGAAACTCAGATCACCGCAGCCGGGCTGTGGAGAAATGCAGCTTCCAGAAATGGGAGGGGAGCATTGGATCTTTTTCAGGTCTGAGAGGACCCTCTGCTCTGGGGAGCCTGCTCCAGCCCCCTCTCAGCTCCTGCAGGAAGCCAAGCACGACCACGAGCCACAGGCCCTCCCTACCCACCAGGCACAAAGCCCTTCACTGCACCACCTCCTTGACCTCTGCACAAAGCCCTTCACTGCACCACCTCCTCTGCACTCTGGGACAGGAGACTGCTCTGACAACCCCTTCACTTTACAGGTGTGACAACCAGTTTTATGTGTCAACCTGGCTAGGCTACAGTTCCCAGTTATCCCACCACACAGGACTCTAGGTGTTTCTGGGGAAGGTGTTTTACAGATGTGACAAAGTTCATCTGGGTGGCTCAGTCGGTTGAGCGTCCGACTCTGGCTCTCAGGTCATGATCTCAGGGTTCATGAATTCGAGCCCCACATTGGGCTCTGTGCTGACAGCTCAGAGCCTGGAGCCTGCTTCAGATTCTGTGTCTTCCCCTCTCTCTGCCCCTCCCCCGCTCACACTTGGTCTCTCTCTCTCTCTCTCTCTCTCTCTCTCTCAAAAATAAATATTAAAAAACAAAAAACCATGGCAAGTGTTGTCGTGCTAGCCAATCCCTATACCTCCTTCAAAACGCATAGCAACATCACCTCCTCTGAAATGCTCCCTGACCACTCCAGCCTCGGGCATACACCCCACTTCCCTTCTGTGTATTTATTTATAAGTCTTGCCTCCACCAGACTGAGGCTCCTGAAGTCCAAGAATTATCTGAAACCATCCTGTACTGTAGTTCAGGCCAGCGTGCTCTGTCAACATCCCTGGATTGAATGCGTACAAGGGAGGACCTCGTAGCCACGGGAAGAACTCTAAACACAGTTTCTTTTGAGGGACATTGTCCTAAAACTTGGGGTGGGGGGGTAGTGCTCAGTCAATCAGGCCTTGCAGGCAGAGCTGAGGCTTCACTGAGGAGGAAATTTCACCTGTGCACAGTGGCGCCAGGCTGGCCTTGGGTCTCAGACTTGCAAAGCGAGCCCCAACTACTGTGTGACCAATTCCTTGCAAGAAATCTCCTGCTACATAGCTCCCCCTGGGTTTGTTTCTCTAGTTGAACCCCGACCAACACAACAGAAAGGTGAGGCCGCCGAGCTCAGGTGGAGGGACCTGCCCAAGGCCACAGGATTGGCAAGTGGGACTGACTGGTGCTCCCCAGCACCCACAGGAACCCCTCGTGCCCCACACCCAATCACCAAAATCCAGCCACGGTGAGGGCATCTCCCCCTGCATTGCTGCTGGAATTCTCATGACCTCTCACCCATCTCCTCTCCTTGTCCACCTCCACTCGCCAGGCACAAGAATCCTTCTGAGATCTAAGTCAGATCATGCCCCACCCCTCCACCCCCTCCTCAGAATCCCTTAATGGCTCTTCATCTCACTTACAGCAGAAGTCAAAACCCTTGAAAAGGCCTGCAAAGGCCTATCTGCACTGGGCTGCTTCCCCCAGCCCCAGCCACCTCTCTGCTCTCACGTCCTACCACCTCGTCCTCCACTATCTTCCACCCTAGCCACAGACCTCCCTACCATGCCTGGAGCAGGCCAGCGTACTCCTACCCCAGGGCCTTTGTACTGGCTGTACCCTTGGCCTGGACGACTCTTCCTCAGGAAACCATGTCACTTCCTTGTTTCCCTCTAACAGGATGTTTTTTTTTTTTTCCTCCTTAATACTTATTTATTTATATTTATTATTATTTTTTAAAATTTACATCCAAGTTAGTTAACATATAGCGTAACACTGATTTCAGGAATAGAATTTAGTGATTCATCACTTACAAATAATACCCAGTGCTCGTCCCAAATGTCCTCCTTAATGCCCCTTGCCCATTTAGCCCATCCCCCCACCCAACACCCCACCAGCAACCCTTAGTTTGTTTTCTGTATTTAAGAGTCTCTTATGGTTTGTCTCCCTCCCTGTTTTTATCTTTTTTGCTTCCCTTCCTTTATGTTCATCTGTTTTGTATCTTAAATTCCACATATGAGTAAAGTCATATATTTGTCTTTTTCTGTCTTATTTCACTTTGCCAACTCCTCAAGGGCAGAAAGACACATCCCTGTAACCTCAACACCTTACACAGCACTTGGCATAGAGCTGGTGCTCAATGAGATCTCCAAACAAGCCATGCTTGGTCCTGCTGTTCCTCCTTTGCACAAGTGCTGTCTCTTGATTCCCAAAGTTTCCTGTTCTCTGCCCCCAACCAGAAAAAACACTCCTCTTCCCAGATAATGTCCCCTGATGAGGCTGCAATGAGCTCTCTTTCCTGACCGACAATGTTCGTCCATGCACGTATGAACTCCTTGGCCCGTTCAACAAGCATCAGGGGACCTGCTACTAATGCAAGCCCTGCAGCGATGGCTTCCCTCTCAAGGGGGTGAGACACAAATAATAAACAAGAAAACCCACAAAGAATTAGAATGTGGTCAGTGATGCGCCAGGTGATTTGAGGGGGCAGCTAAACACCGGAAAACTGGGGCTTCTCTGAGGTGACAATTAAGCAGAAATCTTGAGAAGGGGCAGCTATGTGAAAGATCAGGGAACAGCATTCCAGGCAGAGGGAACAGCAAGCGGGTACGTTGTGTGGAGAGAACGAGCTTGTTGTATTTAAGGAATGGAAAGTGACTGGTATGGCTGAGCAGAGACTGTTGGGGGTGGGTGAGCAAAGGAGGGTACCAGCCTAGGGTGGGACAGCAGGCAAGGGGCTAAGCACACAGGGCTTTGTCAGCTGGGATAAAGAGTTTACTCTGGGTGGGATGGAAAGTCCTTGGGGCAATTTAAGCAGAAAAGCACATGATTTGATACTTGCTTTGAAGAGCTCACTCTAGCTGTGGTGTAGAGGACACAGAGGGCAAGGGTGCAAGCAGACAGGCTGAAGAGGAAACTGGGGTCTTCCTGAAGAGAAGTGAGCTTCGAACAGGGTGTGATGGTGGAGGATGGGTTGGCAGGGGAGACAAAGGCAGGGGTGCAAGAACCACTTCTTGATGCTGGGCTCGAGCATCAGTGTGGATGGTGGGATGGGGAAGATGTGGGCAGGAGCAGGTTCGGTGGAGGGAAGAAAAGCAGAGAGAAGTCTGGGCTACACTGCCAGTTTGGAGGTCATCGGTCCTGCCTCCTCCAAGAGGCTATAAGCTGCCTGAAAACTTTCGTCCTGTTGCCTCTGCCTTCCTCAGGCCTGGCTTCAAGTCTTGGCTCTGCACTCAAGAAGAGATCCCTCCAAGGAGGAGCTAGCGCTTTGGTGACTAAAACGTGAACTGTGATGGCCAGGGAACAGCATCCACATTCTCTATGCAAGTGCTGCTGGCTGGAGTGACTCTGGGAAGCTTCATGAGCTTCAATGCAGAGCAGGGCGGAGCCCCGAACAGGGACTCAGCTCCTTACTTTGCCACAGACTGTGGGCGGCCACCCTCTCAGAGCCTGTTTCTCACCAGTAAAACGTGAATCCCACCACCCACATGCAATGAGCCTCTGGGCAGCAAATGAGAAAACATATGCAAGGTTGCCAGCCCATAGGAGATGCTCATGGAATAATCGTAGCTAGCACACTGGGAGAGCTTTCTAGGTTGCAGGCCATGTTCTAAGCATGCTTCCATATATTAGTGTGTACAACCTTCATTATAACCATATGAGGTGTATATTAGTGTTCTCCAGAGAAACACAACAGGATGTGTATATATAGAGAGAAAAATAGATTTATTTTAAGGAATTGGCACAAGTGATCATGAAGGCTTGGTGAGCCCAAAATCTGATGGGGTGGGCTGGTAGGCTGGAGACTCAGGAAAGAATCACAGTTCAAGTCCAAAGGCAGTCTAGTAGCAGAGTTCCTTCTTTATGGGAGAAGTCAGCTTTTGTTCTATTAAGGTCTTTCTTCAACTAATTGGATGAGGCCAACCCCTATTATGGATGGTGATCTGCTTTACTCAAACCCCAGTGATTTCATCTCATCCAAAACAAACACCTTGACAGAAACGTCCAGAATAATGCTTCGCCAAATATCTAAACACCATGGCCTGCCGTTGACACGTAAAATTAACTGCTGTACGGTGGGTATGAATATTGTACCCAATGTACAGAAGAGCAAACAGGCACAGAGAGGGTAAGGAATCTTCCCAAAGTCTCAGAGGAGAAAAGTCAGACTTGACATTCCTCCTGCCTGGCTCCAGAGCTTTTAACCATGACACTAAGTGGCCATTATCATAAGCAAGCCAACGTGAATTAAATTTCTTTCATCCTTTTCCTGGCTTGAGGATGGATGGCAGAGAAACCGGGGGAGGCTCTCCCTGGGCGAAGCAGCTTGGGTGGGGCCCTGTCTTATTTAGGAAGCAGCACAGAACCTGAGCCTTGGCGATGGAGGGTGGGGGCACCTGAGAGGTTATCTAGTCCAGCCCTTGACTTTATAGCAGGAAACTGAGGCCCAGAGAAGGGACTTGCCCAAAGCCCCAGCGCTTCAAAAATGATGAGGATGATGATAAACTTACACTTGCATAGCAGTTATTATGTTCTGGAAACTATTCCACGTGAACTTGTTTAATCTTTTACGTGTGAGGTAGATTCTATTGTCATCTTCGTTCAAAGAAAATGAGGAAACTGAGGCACTTGCCTAAGGTCACAAGGGCTGCCGAAATCGGAGCCCAGGCTCAACCAGTACACTACAGCTCTAAGGCCCAGGGCAAGTTTCTCGGGTAGCGGGCTGTGACAGAACACAATCCCAGGTGTGCCCCTCCTTCCCAGTTCTCCCTCGGGGGCTCTGACTGCAAGTGACAGCGGAGGCCATATACAATTCCTCCGGTTCATAATGCGGCCTCACCCTCCTATTCACGCAGGAAATACCCTCCTGCACTAGGGGGTGGGCATACCCGAGGCACCCCCTGCCCAGCTGACAGGTACATGCACACACACATCTCGTCCCACACCAGACACCTCCCAAACAGGTACACACACATGAACGCAGACTCTAACCAGATACACCCTAAACAGTGGCACACACACCTAAGCACCCTACCAGCCAACACACCCTAATAGCACACAACTATGAAGACCCACACACGTACACACAACCCCACATACACATGTGCCCCCCCAATACGTAAACCAGGACACAACCTTTCTGGTTCCAATACACATAGAAGCAAACACTTGCATACACAAAACATGCTAAACCATACTCAGAGGCACACACACCACACAATTACACCTACCCCTATTCACATTCTATCCATCACACAAGGGCACACACACCTCTACTGTGTGTAAGACATCTACTGGCCAACGCATTTCAATACAGGTATCTCTCCATGGGAGCCAATAACGTCAGCCACGTGTTTATACATACTCCCACATCCCAGAGGGCCAGAACCCCCAGATGGCTGCCCATCCCCATAACTCACCACCCCCATACGGGCAACACATATGCCAACACAGATAGCTCAAGTCTGCCGCCCCCACCCCCTCACCGCCCAGCCGCCAAACACAGCCCTAACTCCTAGGGACCACCCTCCCCCAATTAACTTCGCACCACCCCCACCTAGGCAGGTGCAGAATCCGCCTCCTCCATCCAGGGAGAATCCTTCTCTGACCCCAGTGGTCAGCGTCCAGCACAGTGTCTGAGGACCTGCCCCGATTTTCTTATTCCCACCCCCTTCACAAACTCTCTGTGGGTCCTGGCACCCGTCAGCCCAATGCCAGGGCCGGTCCACTCCCTCCCATCCCGGCCTCTTATGCGACCACCCAGAGCCCCCACCCCTGCAGCAAGGAGAACAAGCTCAGAGCTGGGGGAAGAAGGGAAGGTTTGCGTTGCAGGCGTTAAAAACTCGTAGTCACTCAAGTACGACCCCCTTTGCAGTCCAGGACCCCACCTTCCCACGGGGAAAACCCTGCGTCTCCGTTAACCCTCTCATCACCACCCCACCACGGGAAGCACCCAGGGAGAAGTCAAAGCAGTGCCCAGCAATAGGCACTGCAGTCCGGGGGGAGAGCGGGTAGGATCCGGCTGCCTGGATTGCGGGGGCCCTTCACGAGACACCCCCACATCCCCCATGCACCTATCCTCACTCCCACAAGGAGAACCCGGGAGAACCTGAGGCATTCGGAGGGAGGAGAATGTGCGAGTACCGGAGAGCTTAGGGGCCACGGGCTGGGGAGGAGGACAGGTGAAGGGAGCCCATGCCCCGCAGGACCAGGGCGGGCGGCAAGGACAAGCCCCCAGAAAGTCAGCTGCAGGATCGGAGACGCGCGAGCGCAAAGCAGGAGGGGAGGTTGGAGGGAAAAACGCCCGGAGGCTCCCTTACCTGATTTCCTCTTGGAACTGCCATAGTCCCTGAAAAAGAAGCAACAACAGATAGACATGGTTAGGGCCGGGCAGAGACGCGGGACTGCGCCGCTGCGGCTGCAGGGCACCCACGGGCCGGCTGCTGTCGGTCCCCGGCGCCACAGCTCATGTGATCCCGGCGGCTCGCCGCGCGCTCCGCAGCCGCACGCACTGCGCGCCGCGCCTGCCCGCAGGTCCCGCGCCAGTCCGGCCCCCGGCGCGAGCCGCCTGCCC
>NW_024412404.1:42363659-42397124 GCF_014898765.1 Herpailurus yagouaroundi
CGCCCCGCCCCGCCCCGCCTCCGGCACCCTTGACCCCGCCCCGCCCCGCCCCCGGCCGGCTCGACAGGAGGGGCTGGGTGGGCACCTTCCCGCTTCTCAGAGGGTGGGGGAGGGCGGGCCAGGTTCTCACTTCGTAAATAGGGAAACTGAGGCCCTGGACGGTGGTCACTGGAAGCCAGGCCCTGCGGGCGCTGGGAGCCTGCTCCTCTCTCCTGGAGAGGGGACCGCTTCCCCTCCCAATTCTTTGCACAGCTTGCTCATCCCCACTCAGACTTCAAGTCACGAGTGAAATGTCACCTCCTCAGCGTGTCTTCCTCAACATCCTCCCCATCTCATCTCCTATTGGCCTCTGCGTGACCACAGATTTGTATGGCCCTTTGATTAAAGTCTGCCCCTGCCCTAGACCCAAGGCTCACTGAGGTCACACTGTGCCTTGCTTCCTCCCATTACATCCCCTGGGCCTGGTGTAGGTGTGGATATATATCGGCTGTAGGCTGAATATTGAACAGATAGGTCTTTCTCCTTAAGGGCTCAGGCTGGGAAACTGGAGATTCAGCAGGGGTGAGGGCACAGCACAATGCAGGGGTAACTGCCAGGTCAGAAATAATAGGTATGGGAGTTGAGCTTCTGAGTACTGGGTTCAAATCTTGTCAATGGCAATAACTCAACACCTCCCAACCTTTGATAATCTGCTCTGGACTAACCCCAGGCTGGGGCCTGCCCCACCCTCCAGCAAGGAATTAACCCAGACTCAGGATGGGGCTGTCTCCCAAATCCTGCCCCTGCTCCTGCCTTTGGCCCCTCCCACAACCACTTCCATTCACCAATCCTCAGGGGAGCTTCTCAGGCCTCTGAGATGCTGGAGGTTCTGTTCAGTGTTCAGGCAAGGCTGGCTGTGGATCTATCTGGAGACTAGAGGAAATGCCTTTATTTTCCCTGGGGGGATCAAAGAAAATGCCAATTGCTGGACTTTGGTCTAAGTGAACTGGCCAGCTAGGTCTGCCAGCTGGAAAGAGGTGATTTCGTAGAGAAAGGGACGGCAAGTTCACAAGAAAGACAGTCAGCCTCAAGGAGACTCCCTGAGATTCTGATTCTGGAGGTCTAGGCGGGGAGCTTGAACTTCTGGGGAGTTTGTTAAGCACCAAAGTGATTTGCCCACGCAGCCAAAGATAAGTAAGGGGTTCTGCCTCTCCTAGGCTCCTAAGTTTTCTAAAGTTTGGGCTCAGACCTCAGTGAATCAGAATGCTGGCTGGGGCTGAGGCCCAGGAGCCTGCATTTCTGATACCTTCCCCCTACCCGCCCATCTTGCTTGAGAATTTCCTTAGCATTCCATGCTTTTAATCCTCACATCCACACTAAGAGAAGGTCCTATCACACCCATTTTACAGATGAAGAAACAGAGGTTCAGACACTGCCAAAAACTGCCCAACTTAGGGAAGAGCAATGGTATATACACCTATCTGCAAGAATGAAAACTACAGGGTGGGTGGGGTGGAGGAGGATATGTGCATCTGTTGCCTCTAAAAGGAGTTAGGAAGGTGGGGGAGTTCCCATTTGCTCTCCAATCCCTACCTGGCAGTCGGGGCATGCTCATTTCCCTTAGGGCAGAAGGGAAGACCAGGAGAGACCGTGTCCCAGAGTGCCTGCCTGGGCCCCTTGAAGCTCAACTGTGGGGAGGATTCTCAGGGAGGGTCAGGAGAGCATTATATGGTGGCTATGTTCTGCTTAGTAGACTTGCCACTCCCAAGGAGGAATTCATTTCTCAGGCTTTTTTACAGAGTGCGGGAGGCCTGAAGAAGGGCAGCAACCAGATGGCACTCAGAAGCTGTCCCTCCCTGCCCCACTATTTTCCTGCTGGTCCTGCAGGAGAAGACCTCTGGCCCTGGGACCACAATGGCTCACTGACCATCCACTGGCTGCCAGCAGTCCGGACAGGGGGTGACTTCCTCACAGTGATAGCCACCTACTTCCTCTCGTTTGTGCAGCTGCCCACTGCCCAGGATTCTCTTAGAGCCTGTCAACAGCACCAAGAGGGGAGACAGGCAGGTCATGATCAGGGACAGGGGAACATACTGAGGCTTGGGAGTGGGAGGGAGACATAACTCACAGGTGCTAAGTGCCTCTTCTGCACCATATGCCCAGGTCAGCAATACTTAGCTTGGTCATTCAACAGGATCATTGGGGAGCTGGTTATAAATTCAGACGTGGAGTCCCATCCCAATCAACCACACAATCTGCACCTCTGACAAGCGTTTTGGCCAAGAGCTCTACTCCTTCACCACAACCTGACAGGCAGGAGTGGCATCAGGGGCACTGTAGTTCCTGTACCCTTGTCTCAGAACCCCGGCCACCACTAAGAAACACTTCTGCTTAGTAAGGACAATGGGCTTGCAGGGCCAAAGAAGCTTCCAGACAGATCCCCGGCCTGCCTGTCCTTTAACCAAAGTATAAGCCCTTCCCACGTGGACCCCCCCATAGGAGGTGTGGCTTCCCGGTTTGCAGGTGAGGAGAGTAAAGCTTAGAGAAGCTAGACAACTTGTTCAAGGTCACAGGGTGGGTAGCTGAGGCTGGGATTGGGCACTGAGAACACAGGCCTTGCTCTGGGGCTCAAATCCTTAAACGCTGCCATCCCTGGAGCAGTGCATGCAAGGAAGGAAGGGGAGCACCAGGTCCTGGGGGCCTGAGAAGCACATGGGTCAACGGAGTGGAGCTCCCCCTGGCAGTGGCCAGGCTGTGACTGAATGGTGGGAATGGCAGGTACTGGAATCCTTCACACAGCATCTGGCTTCCAGCCTGAGCAGGCACGGCCCTAATATGGAACTTCTTGCAGGTGTCTGGTTGGGCAGGTATCCAATGGCTGGGACTCCCCCATCCCTCACATACCAGGGCATGGTGGGGGAAGGCAGGGCACACCCACCTCCGGCTGCTCTGGGCAGGGCCTCAGGGCCTTCTGCTGGGGTCCAGCCCCCTAACAACTCAAGATCCCCTCCTACGCTGGCTCTCCTAGCTCCAATTCTTGCCCTGAGCTGGTACTGACAGCCCCCACCCTGCCGGTGATTCCACTCTAGCAGGTCACAGTCTAGCCTCCTTCCTGCTTGCTGCTGAATCACTATATCCCAGGGAGCCACAGGAAGCAGAAGGGGAGGGGAAGGCCAGTCTCCCTCAAGCATCGCCAGAAGCTAATGTAATTGCAAAGGCCTCCCTGGCTGTGTCCTGACAAGGTTCCACCGAGCCACTCAGCCTCCTCTGCAGCTGGTCTGGAGGATGATTAAAGACCACAGGTACGGCGACCAGCCATCCCAGGCAAACCGGGGCATGGGAATTTCAGGGGTCAAACTGGGAAAATCTCAAACTGGGACAGTGGGCCACCCTCTGGTCCATGGGTCTGGCCCTGGCTCAGGGAGAGGGGTGGAGTTCTTCCAAGCCAGCACCACGCCCTTCTTTCCTTTCAACCGGACTCCTTGAGGCCTCCCACTTCCCCTCCCCCACAATCCCAGGGTATAAACAGTTCAGCTCCTGGCCCTGCCTCTGGGATGCCCAGTGAGGACAAGTTCTGGAAGCAGATAGAGCCCAGTTCAGCCCTCCACTACTTGCTAGCTGGGTGGTCATCTTGAGCCTCTGTTTCTCTATCTGTAGAATGAGGGTAATAATAGTTCCAAATCCTTAAGATTTAGGGAAGATGAAAAGTACAGTGTGCATAAAAGGACGAGCATAGTGCCCGGCACAGGAAATGCCACATAAATTGTCTTTGCTATTAGTCTTTCATACCTGCAACCGACCCAGGCTGCTACCCAAATGGCCAAGGTCTGCTTAAATGTACATCTGCAAGAGCCCTTCAGAAACAAAAGCAAGGGGCTTCTTGTTAAGGACCTCACCATGATGATGGCAGCACGGTACCAGGTAGGGGCGACTCCAGCCTCGTTTTCAGAGGCTGGGGCTTTTACAGACACAAAACAAGCACTATGCTCTCTGCCGACCACAGTCCACCCACGAAAAGCCCATTTCTACACACTGAACATTTGAACAGAGCTCATCTGGCAACAACAATCATATTTTCAGGGAGACATTGACCCCTAGGGATTGGCATGCCTAGACTCACTGATGCCTTTAACCTCCCAGAGTGGCCTAGTCTCTAAGCCCCAAACCATAAGATGTAAAGGTCCTGCATTTTCACACCAATGGCACCCAGGTAGGTCACTTTTTTTTTTTCCTTTGTTTCCATTTTCAGTTCTCTTGGTGAGATGCTGCACTCCTTCTGCAGACGTGCTAGTGAGAGCGCTGGGCTGGAGACAGTCAAGACCAAGAGGCTGGACGCAGGAAAGGCGGTTAACAACGCCTGCCTGCTGGACACCTATGTTTGCACAAGCTTCTCCACCCTCTACCCTCCCTTGAAAATTCCCCGCAGGCATTTGACCTTTAGTGCTCTCAAATAGGCCGAGGTGGTGGTAATCCATTTTACGAAGGAAAAGACTGAGGTCCTGAGGGCTTAAGTGGTTTGCCAAGTGCCCTGAAGCTCAAGTGACATTCTGATGCAGTGCCCCCCCCCCCTCACCCCCCACTGATGTCCACCAGGGAACCGGCTGCAAGAAGAGGATGCACAAGTGGCGGGGGCAGGCTCTCGCGGGGGAATCCTGCCAGTCAGGGATCCCAGAGTGAGAGGCAAAGCCAGGAAGCGCCGCTGAGGCAAGGGAGGGAATAGGAGAAAATGCCAGTGTGGTCGGGATGCTGAGTCCCCGCCAGGCAGAACTCTGCGTGCTGCAGGGGCCGTACCCTCCGCCGCCTGCCACCCCCTCTCCCTCCCACTCTCCATTAGAGAGTGCCCTGGCAGAGAAGGACACGCACGCCCGAACCTCCAGCCTGATGTTCTCACCCTCCCGTCTGCTGGCTGACATTGGCTGCTCGGCCCAGGATGCCCATCTGCAGGGCCTGCTGCCGCAGGGAAGTGCTTGAGAGGCCTGCTGGCTTGCCAGAGGGCTGGCCGTGGGTGACCTTGAGAGCCCAGTGGTCTCAGGGGACACGGGTTGGACGTAGAACACGGAGGCTGGAGTGAGGGTATGCAGCTGTGACCAGGGGAGTGACATGGAGCCCTTGAGATATGTAACAACGATCTTTTGACTGCCGTTATCCACCAGTAAGCACATTTTCAGCCCCTGCCACAGGCAGGAGAAACCTGACATTGTGAGACCTTCCAAGAAGCACAGGTGTGGTTCTACTTCAAGTGCAGGGGAAAGGGAGATCTGGGCAGAACATCTAAGACAGGCTTCCAGGAGCAGTGAACTTTGAGCTGAGCCTTGAAGGCCTGGGGAGTATTTGGATCCACGGAGAGGGTAAAGAGTAGAAAGCTCTAGAACCAGGAACAAGCATCTCCAAACAGGAAGAGTTAAACTGGGTGGATGAGCAGATAGAGGGGCAGGGAAAGGCTGGGCTGGGGGGCAGGGGGTGGGTGGGTGTAGGGGTGGGAAGCTGATGTCCCTCTGTGAAATCCAGAAGATTTCAGAGCCAGGGAGGGATGTGATCAGAGTGTGACTGGAGGAAGATTTTTGTTAAGAGATGAGGCAGACGGTGAGGGGGCAGGATGGGAGAGAGCTAGTGACCAGTCTGGCACTGACATCAACAGACCCCAGGTTCTGGGCCCGGCTCTGCCCCCGTGGACCCGGGCAAGCCACTTCAAAGTAATGCTTTTCAAATGACACGTTGCGACCTATTATATTAGTGAGTTCTGAAACCAACTTAGTATGTCCCAATAAGCATTTTAAAAAGACAGACAAGACGATGGAGTCAGTTTACAGTGAGGTAATTATTGGAACTTCTGTCTCAGATGTCTACCTACTTACTCGTCTGCCTGTACTTGTGATGGGAAGTTTGTTACCATGGCAGAAAAAGTTCTAAAGACACTAACAAATGCTCAGGACCTGTTTCCCCATTGCTAACCGAAGGTACTCCAGGCGCCCTCACAGCCTGTTAATTGTCTGTGAAACCAGTGCAGTGGGACAGAGCATATGTCAGTTCAGGAGCCGATCGAGGAGAGTCTGAGTGAAGGGACCTCAGGTCAGCTGAGGTCTGGAGAATGCTGGGGGATTTTCCCACCCCACTTAACCCCTAGCTGGGTTTCTGTTCTGGCTTTTGAGAGCCTTTGCACGGAATGGTCCCGAGGGGCAGCGACCTCTGGGGAAGACAGACAGAAGGGGCATGAATGCTGTTCTTTGCCCCCATTTGTGCCCTGATCTAAACTGTGGCACTGAGGGCCCTTGTGTCCAACAAGAATCCGTCCTTTCTCCACATGATCAGTGTTTTCCAGGGTCCTGAGAATGGGCCCCATTGTGGCCACGTGGACAGTCGAGAGAGGCCGGAATTCCTGCCCTGGGTGAAAAAGCTGAATTCCTGGGGAGGGAAGGGGTCTCGGGCACCCCCCAGGCTGAGTCCCGGAGAGGCCCGTGCCAGGGCTATCCCACACCCCAGCAACCTCCCAGGCCTTGTGCTAGTCTCCCGAACACCCCAGAGCCTCTCTGCCCCTGCTCCGTCCACAGAACAAAAACAAAGCACTCGCTGTCTGTCTGTCTCCTCTGAAGGGACTCACCATTCTGGGCAAAGGCCCTAGCGTCCTGCCAGCCTGGGGATGGCTCCACTGTATCCAGGCCTCAGAGCACAGGGTTAAAAGTATGGGTGGGGTGGAGCCCGGTTCAGCCATTTGCTGCTTTGTGACACTGGCAAGTTCCGTAACCTTCCTACACCTTCCCTTGTCAAAGGGGGGATACGAGTACCCTACCTCTGTTGTGGGGATGACCCGAGATAATGTGCAGAGCTCTTACAGCAGTACCTGGCAAGTGGAGAGGACCCCTGGCCAAGAGCCTGGTTTCACAGCAGGGGCTAGATTGAGTGTGGATGGTGGCCAGGATAAAGGAATTGCTGACTGGCCCATTCATGGGTATGGATTCATAAGAATCTGGCTCCATTGCCCCAGGAGGGGGGCCAGCTCAGGACCATGAGAACAACAGGCCTGGGTTCCCATTTGTGTGCATCCCAAGAAGTCCCACCCAGGTGTTGACGGACAAGCAGTCTGTGGAGGAGGGGGCAGGGTGGGGATGCAGGCACAAAGCTGGTTTCCTAGAGGGGAAGCCAGGTTGTTCAGCCCTCTGGCCACAAGGTGTGTGAGCCCCCCACAGGCTACCAGAGCTCCTGTGCTCTCTGCTGCCTAGCTGCGGGTCTCCCTGGACTTCTGGGGACTTCATGCCAGACCTGGGGAACCGCGGAAGGGGCAGTGAAAAATGCAGTGCTGGGGTTCAATTGCAAAGTTCCTAGACAGAAGGGCAGAGAGGGTGTTCCATGTGTGCAGGCCCTCCCGGTCTCTCGGAGAGCAGTGCTCTGTCGGTCCACCCACCCGTCCGTGTCTGAACTGAAGGGTGGCTGAAAGCCAGTCTTGAGTCTGAGCAGAAGGGTGGTGAGAAACACAGTTCTGCCCTCACAGAGTACACTGTCTGGTTGGAGTGACAAGACCAACACCCAGGAAAGGAGAACATACAGTCACTTTGTGATGAAATGTCCCAAAGCCTAGTCCAAAGGATTTGTTGTATAGGAATTCCCGAGAAAGGGGAGGTCAGAGTGGTCCAGGGCAGTTGGGAATGGCTGTCTAGAAGAGGGGGCTCTGGAGCTACCCTGGAAAGATGAATATTTAAAAAGAACAGAGGCAGGAAGGAAGTTTGGGGTGGAAGGGACGATGTGAGCAAAGGGGCAGGGATAGGAATGGATATGGGATTGTGCATGGGTGCATGTGTCTGTGTGCTGGGAGTGGAGGGTGAGAAGACCCCTGGGAGGCTATCTGCTTTTTGCGGTGGGGGGGGGGGGGCCGGGGGGGCGGGGGGCAGGACATCCAGCTGGGGCTGGACTCAAATGAAGGCAAATAGCTTAGATTTTAGAAGAAACTTGTTGGGAGAAACCCAGGGATGACACTTGTAATGGAAGATTTTCCCCACGAGGTGGCAGCACTAGCTCTGCGGCTGAGAATCCAGTTTCCATGCGGTTCTGCTCTTCCTGGTTCAGGCGCTGGGATGGCTACTTGTTTCAGGGCAGACAGAGGACCGCTTTGCTCCCCAAGCTACAGTAGCCCCTTCTGCAGGAGTGCGCCTGATCTGTGGGTGTGCCACACACTGGGGCCCCACTGCTGAGCAGAACTCTGGTTTGCTCCTTGGCGGTAACGATGCACGCTCTCCAGCCCTAGCCTAATTTTGAGCTGGGTTAAGGACTCTGCTTCTTACAGATGCCCAGGAGCCTGTCCAAGGCCCAGCTGTGCCTATTCCTGCCTCAGCCTCCATGGGAAAGAATGCTCCAAGCAAGGCCCCAAGCTTCTCCTAGGCACGCAGCTCACCTGCACCACTGGGGAGGGCCTGGGCTCTTGGGACCCATTTGGTGGCCTCTTACAGCGAGAGAACCCTGCATCTCCCAGACTTTCTCAAACTCCATCCACATCACAAATGCACAAGCACTGAGCACCCAGACAGGCCAGGCCCCCCCTTGACATCTACTTGATGTTGTCTCCAAGGCAGGTGCTTTGGGCCCATTTTACAGATGAGGCTCAGACAAGTTAAGTAACCTTCCTGGAGCCACACAGCTAGCAGTGGGGAAGCAAGGCTGAGAACTCAGGATTATTTGTGCTTCTAGCCTCTTCATGCACAGCCCTCCCCACCCCCCCCAACCCCCACCCTCTCTGGTGTTTCACAACCTTCCAGCCCAGAAAGCCCATTCTGATTTTGACTCCAAATGGCACCGAATGTCCCAATTTTGTCCCCAACACTTAGAGGTGCCCCACCTTGAGCTGCCCAATAGAGTTCTGTGATCAATGATGGAAATGGCCTCTATCTACACTGTGCAATCTGGTGGCCACAGCCATTAGGTCTGTCGAACACTTGGGATGTGGCTAGTATGACCCCAAAACTCAACTTTTCATCTTATTTAATTAAAAATTTAATTTAGGGGCGCCTGGGTGGCGCAGTCGGTTAAGCGTCCGACTTCAGCCAGGTCACGATCTCGCGGTCCGTGAGTTCGAGCCCCGCGTCAGGCTCTGGGCTGATGGCTCGGAGCCTGGAGCCTGTTTCCGATTCTGTGTCTCCCTCTCTCTCTGCCCCTCCCCCGTTCATGCTCTGTCTCTCTCTGTCCCAACAATAAATAAAAACGTTGAAAAAAAAATTTAATTAAAAAAAATTAATTTAAATGGCCACAGTGTATAACCTGATACATTGGACAGTGTGGCCTGGCTCAATGCACTGAATGTGGCTCTGGTGGGAAGGTTTGTTTTGGCTCATGTTGGGGGGTGCATATGTGTGCAGCTGCCTGGATTCAAATCCCAGCTCTGCCAGATTCTCTTGAGTGTCTCTGTCTTTACCTCCACTCTGTAAAATGAAGAGGCCAACAGGACCCACCTAATTGGACGGCTGGACGATAAAACGAGTTAACGCCTATGAAGAACTCCGTGCACAGTAGGCTCGGTAAAGGTGAGAGAATGCCTGAGCCTTCAGCCCATCCTGCTGTCCCCACACCCTAGTCACAGAGCCCTGCACAGGCCCAGTGGTTGGGGGTGGGGGAGGGGAGGGGCTGCTGGAGAAGGAGCTTGGTAAGGACATGGGGAGACTGGCCTGGCTGGCCCTAGTGGGGTGGGCCAAGGCTGGAGGTGCCTGTTTAGAGACAAGAAACCCAGGTTCAGAGGGGTGAGGCCACTTTGCCAAGACCCCGTGGCTGCTGGGTGGCAGAGCTGAGTGGTCTGAGACCCCTCACCATGTGCATGACTGTTACACTTCCTTTTCCCCGGGAATCCCAGGCTGCCAGGCCGCCCAGGCCCCTTGGCCTCACTGCTGCACCAAGTGGTGTTGCTCCACGAAGGGGCGGACGGCCGCCACACACTGAGCAGCAGGCACTGGGGACGCAGGACAGAAGGGCTCTGTGCCCAGGAGACCTGGGATGCTCCAGGCCAGCCTGGGCCCAGGGCAGGCTGGGGGCTTCCCGAGGGCACTTCCTAAACTATTGCCTCCCTGGGCAGCATGTGAGAGAGAGGGTCTACCCAGGAGTCTCGAAAGACATCAAACCGGGCCGCCCAGTGGCCGCGGGGGGGTGGGGGGGTGGGGAGTGGTCACAAGACTTGGGTTTCAGGCTCAGTATCTGAACCAGCAGCATGAGCTGGGGGATGGCAGCTCTCTCTGTGCCATGGTTTCCTTGACTGAAAAAGTCAAGGTATTGGACTGTTCTTTTTTTTTTTTTTTTTTTTAATGTTTATTTTTGAAAGACAGAGACAGAGTGTGAGCAGAGGAGGGACAGAGAGAGACATACACACACACACACACACACACACACACACACACACACACACACAGAATCCGAAGCAGACTCCTGGCTCTGAGCTGTCAGCACAGAGCCTGACATGGGACTTGAATCCACACACTGTGAGATCATGACCTGAGCCAAAGTTGGACGCTTAACTGCCTCAGCCACCCAGGCACCCCTGAACTGCAAAGAGACCTCCAGCTCCAGGCCGCAGACAGGCCGCGGGAGGGGCAAGCCCGGAGGCCTGGATGCCAGCTTCCTTCCCCAGCTTTCCTTCCAGCATTGAACCTCCTCTCTCCTCTGAGTCAGCCCAGCTCCAACCAGTGAATTCACTGCTCTCCAGAACACCCATTACAGATCCCAGTGGGCCAGCCCTGGGCCACCACCTTTATCCTTTGCTGGATAATAGCCTGAGCCTCTGCTGCCGGAAGTCCTCTGTGGTCCTGGAGCAGGCGTAAGTCCTTGGTTACCCCAAAGCATGGCGGGAAACGGGGCGAATGAGGGAGGGGGCTGGTCAGGCCTTGGTAGGAGTCACCACTGAAGAGCCCTCCCACCCTGAGTGAGTCCTTCTTTCCCAAAGATGAGTGTGTGTGTAGCGGGCTTGGGGGGGAGGGGATGGGATACTGCTATTATTGCCATTATTATTATTATTATACTATAATTGATGAGAATAGTACTTTTTCAAGCATTACCCTATACCAGGTACGAAACTAAGCCCTTGATGCCTAACAGCTCATTTTATCCTCAGAACATTCCTATGCGTAGGTTCTCTTATTTTCTCCATGTTACAGAAGAGAACTAGAGGACCAGAGAGGGCATGTAACCTGCCCAAAGTCACACAGTCAGTGAGCCCAAGCTGTCTTAGGTAGTGCTCAAATCATTTGCCACTTTGTGGCTGATAAGGACACCTGTAAAATCCAGATGAGCTAAATTAGGAGTAGGCGGGAAA
Source organism: Herpailurus yagouaroundi (assembly GCF_014898765.1). Classification (NCBI taxonomy): domain Eukaryota; kingdom Metazoa; phylum Chordata; class Mammalia; order Carnivora; family Felidae; genus Herpailurus; species Herpailurus yagouaroundi. Next base: position 42,374,917 of record NW_024412404.1, read on the forward strand.
GAGAAAGGTAAGGTGAAGGCAAAGCCTCAGGGCCAGAAACACCAAAACGACACCATTGACTTGTGGACACTTCCTTGGGAAGGTCACAACTTCAGCTCTGGTGTGAGCACAGCCTTGAGGAAGAGGAAACTTGGCTGCGACACGTGGTGCTGTGTCCCCGATCACCCGCTCAGAGAGGCACAGTGGCTCCTGACTGTAGCGGCCTGTGCAGAGAGCCCCGGGCTGCTTCCTGGAGGCTGTGCCGCTAAGTGAGCGGGCCCATGGCCAGGTGTGCGGCCCGAGGACAGCCCGGCCTCACGCACGGGCAGGTTTTACAGTCTCCAGAGGGGCTGTTTCTCTCAGCAGAGTGGCCATGAATTCTGGGAGCAGTGACGAGGCCTCGTGGCTGTCCTGGGCTCTGCCTCCCTCTGACTTTCTCTCCTTCCCGTCCCCACCTCCCAGCCTAATGCCACTTCTGACACCCCCAGAACCTGGTGTGGCACCCTCTTTTCCTCTGCAGCTCTCTCATTACTATGATGTCTTTCCTGTTTCCTCCCCTCCACTCTGAGCCCGGGACGGGGGCCGCATCTCCCCAGGCCTCACACAGGGCGAGGCACAGCAGGTGTTTGCCGAACAAATGCACGAACGTCCTGACCGCTGACAACCAGGCTCAGGGCTGCTTCTGAGGGGCTGGCGAGAGCTGCAGCATTATCCTGAGCTGTCCTCCTGGGGCCCTCAATCCCCTCCCGTAAAGCCCGGAGGAAGTGCTGCTTCCTTTAGAGGGTCTTCCTTCATGATTACGGGTGGGTCAGCGTGTGTGCATGTTAGTTTGTATAAAATGCCTTGAACAGTCTCCATGTGGGGAGTTCACCCTGATGACTCAGTGCGTTTCTCCTCCGTTTGTGAGGATGGCCTCGGAGTCTTGTGCTCCATCCCATGGCTGTGACATCACCCAGGGTTGCCATGGAAACTACTGGGCCCTCACAGTGAGAATGCATGCTCTTCCTGACATCCTGCATTATGCTGCAGGATGCATTATTGCCTCAGATGTGTCTCTCCCTTGCCCAGCTGGACCGCAGTGCCTTACTGCCTCCTTTGCCTGTCTCTCTGCGGGCCCGAGTCTGAGAACAAGGGCAGATGTATTGCTCAGGGAGTGCTAGCTATTTAAGGCTCTAGCTCAGTAGCGAGCTGAGATCTGAACCCAGTGCTGGCTGACTCCTAAGCCAGTGCCTGGAACTGTCAGGATCTTGATCTTTGCATCCTTTCTGTCTATCGGCCTTCCCACCCTTCTGCTCCAAAGCCTCCGAGCTTGTACTCACAGGCCTCCATCAGCCCAGGCCTTCTCCCTCCCCATCTGTCTGAGGCACCCCCAGGTGGAGGGCCGGCCGCTCTCAGCACTGAATAAAACAGACTCATCCCCTGCCTCAGGGGAGGGCAATAGACAATTAGATAAAACGAACTGGTAAACTGGGTTAAAAGCTCTGAAGAAGGAGCACCAGGGTGATCAGTAGGTTAAGCATCCGACTCTTGGTTTCAGTTCATGTCATGATCTCGTGGTTTGTGAGTTTGAGCCCCATGTCGGGCTCTGCACTTAACAGTGTAGGGCCTGCGTGGGATTCTTTCTCCCTTTCTCTCTGCCCCTCCCCCATCTCGAAATAAATAAACTTGAAAAAAAAAAAGCTGTGAAGGAAAAGGAAAGGTTGCTGAGATGGAGAGAAAGGGAGGTCTGAGGAGGTGAGGGTTCTAGGGGACTCTGAGGAGCAGATGGGATGAGGGGGGCGGGGGCTAGGGCCTTAAGGATGGGGATGGGGAGGGAACCAGGCCTGCCCAGGCCCAGGCCACCGGGAACCTTCTTGGAAGTCATCCTAAGCACAGTGGAAAGCCACGTCAGCGCTAGCTTACACAGGCTCTCTGGAAAGCCCCCTCTGGCTGCTCTTTGGAGGTGGACTGGAGGGGGTGGGGGGAAGCAGGAGAGCTGGAAGGAAGAAACCACAGCGGGTGCATAAAAGCCCAGCACCCCTGCCCTTGGGTGGGACCACCAGTTCTTGGTCAGCTCCCAGAGCTCCTGTGGGATGAAGCCCCAGTGGCCCATGAGCATCTGGTTGATCATGAACTACTTTTGGCTGCTTTCCCTCCCCTGCCTTACTTCACTCCTTCACTGGTGTCTCCTGGTGTCACCTCCCAAATAAACTGCGTGGGCTCAAATCATCCCCAGATCTGCTTCTGTAGGATCCTAAACTGAGACACCTGCCTTTCCCCGTCTCTAGTATAAAGTTTTCCCCTACTTGCCTCCCAAGATCCTCACAACCTGCTGGAACTAGCACATGACCAACACATAGTGGGGTCTTTACCCAGAGATATGACTGGTGTCCTCTGTCCTCTGGCTCTCAAGGTGGCTGCCTGTGGCACTGCAGGTCTCTGTGAGGCTCTGACCAGTAAGACAGGCTCACAGGTGCCCTCTCCTGCATGGGATGGGGGCCAGAGCACTCCCTGCTATTAACCTTGACTTCTCTGGCTTGGCAGGCATACCTTTCTGTAGTCAGGAGCCTGCTCCTGCATAATTTTATCAGGCCCAACCACGGCCCAGCCCCTCCTCCCTGTCCATCAGGCTGGCTTTGATCTGAGTCTCCATAAAGGTTCAGCTCAGGCCTCCAGGTGCCCTTCTATGCACCAGCATTCAGAATGCTCTGGAAATCAGCTGGGAAAGTTTCTGAGAGCCAGAAGGAACACGTCAAAAAACGTGGTATGAATCCAGTTTCTCTGGGTGACCTTAGGGAAATCAACACCCCACCCCCCAGCAGAACCCGTCAGTGCAATGTGAAGGCGGAGCCAGGGCTGGAGGATGTCTGGGCAATGTTGAGCTCTGAAGGCTGGGACCGGGTGAGAGGGGGCAGCCCTCCCCTCCTGCCTCTCAATGAGATGCAGCCAGGGAGGTAGGGGCTGCTTTGATGGCTCCAGAAACTGCCAACTCACGTAGCTGGAAGCTGAGCGGTGAGTGCTCTGTGGGCACTGGTTCTCCAGGCCTCTGGCTTCTCCTTCAGCACATATCAGCCCCTCAACAAAGGCGATGGCAATAATAGGTCCCATTTATTATGAGCATGCGCCATGTAACATGCTAAACACTTAGTGAGCTTTACTGAGGGTGAGAGCCAGGTCCCCCACTGGACTACCCGGATTCTGGCCATCTCTGCCACTTATCGGCTTTGCAAGTCGCATGACCTTGCTTTGCCTTAGTGGGTTTAACTGTAAATTGGAGAAAATAACTGCACCCGTCTCATGGATAGGTACAAAAATTAAATGAGCTAAAACGTGTCAATTGCTTTCTGCCAAACACCTGGGCTGCCTAGTACTCGCCCTGGCAGGAAGGTGGGCATCTTGTAGTTAGCCCCTAGGTCTGTTGCCTGTGCCCACTGGCCTTCTGACATGCCCTGGGGAAAGTAAGCACTGAAGTCACGGTGTAGCTGACCTGCAGGGCCAGACTGTGTGTGTACTTCCTGGGGATGGGAATAAAGTGCAAGGTGGGCACCCTCACCCCTCCACCCTCGGCCCCTACTCAAGGGCCAGCCCACTCGCTTGCTGTGCCGAGAAGATGAAGTAGGCCTTGCCCGCTTGCCCCTGGGCTATGGGACAATTTGTGCAAGGGCCAAAGCAGTTGGAAGTACCAGAAGGTCTAGAAATCAGAGCAGCGCATGATTGAGGAAAGAAGTCAGTCTCCAGACTGGAGAAGACAGAAAGGATGCTAATGGGTCTCCTAAGCCTTAGAGTTTGGGAAGAAATAAAAACCTCCTCTGGGATCTTTCTAGGGCTCTGCAAAAGCTCTAAAACTGGACTGTGGTGATGGCTGCACCACTCTCTAAATTTACTAATAATTGCTGGATTCATTGTACACTTAAAATGAATTTTGCTTTATGTAAATTATATTTCAGTAGGGCTGTTTGAAAATAAAATCTCCTGCCTAGCCTCAGGTAGTGAGCACCTCAGGCTGTGTGTCCTGGGGGTGGGGCAAGGGGAAGGGGGTTCACATTAATTCAGGGTTCCTCCTGTAACAAATGGGCCACATGCTACAGAGCGGGTAAGAGGCTGAAGGCTTGGTCTGGTGCTAGGGTCGCAGCTGGACCCAAGACCAAAGTCAGGTATCAGTCTGGACAGTACCTGGCTTCCCTTTCAGAAGACATAGTGAGTGGGTCTGGTTCTGGAAGCAACTCAGAGGTCTGATCCCACAGCAGGAAGGCCCTCCTGGGAACCCTTGAGCTAGGGGAGGGGTCTCAGTGAAGGCACCCTGAACTGGCCCAGGGGCTCCTGAGCCTTGCACCTTCTCAAAGATATGGGCTGACAAGAAGCCTGGATTCCCCTTAAAGAGTTCCCAGATATGGAAAGTGCCCCTCAGCTGTTCCTTCAACTGCTCCCATCTGTGACCACAGCAACCAGGGGGTCCTGATTCAACTATTCAGCCCTATGGTCAGATAAAGTGTCCCATCTTGCAATTTGGAGCTAGTCATCCTGGCCATGGCCCCTGTGCTTGTGCTTCTCCATCATACACCCCTGTGATGCAGATCTGAATTTGGAAGGGTTTGAATCCAGCCTCCGACAATTACTAGCCAAGAGGTAACTTAACCAATATGAGCCTAAGCTTCCTCATCTGCAAAAAGGAAGCATGAGTCTCACAGGACTATACTGATGGTTAAATAAGACAGGTCATGCTGAAGGGTCTGGCAGTTTTGGGCAGTATCCACCGAATTTACAGACCTCTGCCATGATGCTGGCAACTGTAATGCCCAATGTTGCCACAAGGTGGAGCCAGATACACACAGATCATGAACTAAGACACCCAAAGTCAAGTGGTGCCTGAACCCCAGTCTACAGGGCTTGTGAAAGGGGAGGGTCACATGACCTGCAGAATGCTTGTCTCTTCCACATCTGACTGTGTCTGTGACTTTCATTGCCATGGCCACTAGCCTCCAGATCCAGGTGGCTACAAGCTTGGACTATTGTAATAGCCAGCTGGTCCTGGTAAGATCACAGAATGTCAGAGCCAGAAGGGACCCCAGAGAACCAAATTCTCCCCCTCACCTGATGCTGAAGCGTAGAACGGGTTCATGACTGTTCAAGGTCACTCACTGGACCAGGCCCAACTCCTCTGGCCCAGCTCTGGTCAACACTGTCAGTCTCCAGGAAGACGATTCCTCTCAATTCCTTATAACTGCCCCAGTCTCAGGGAATCTCTCTGACCCGACCGCCCTGGTCTCTCACTGCCTTTCAGTGGCTGGCTCCTGCCTCACTCTCTGCTTGAATGCCACCTCTCCAGAGAGCCTTCCTTCCCTGACTACCTCACAGGAATAGCCCACGGGTGTGGATGGCCCAGCACACATACAATCACTTGTTTCATTTCTGCCACCTCCACTGGATTGGCAGCTGTTATGAGCCCCATTTTACAGGTGAAGAAACTGAGGTCTTGGTGTTTAATTTCCAGGCCACAGAGCAGGTCGGCGAGGAGCCAGGGTGCTAGCCAGAGCCTGGGCTCCTCTGTATCACACTCTGCTGCCTCCCACAGCAGCGAGCCAGGCCCCGTCCATGCTGTCTCCCCCTCAGACCATGACCTCTCCACAGGGAGGGTCGAGTTGTGTCCATTTCCATGGCCCCGTGTCTCATACTACAAAGATGATCAAAAACACTTGAAAGATAAATGCCTCCTGCCTGTTGCCAACAGAAGAAGCCCTATTCTAGGAGGCCAAAGACCTGGGTTTGAGGGTCAGTTCTGCCATGGACTCCCTGTGGAAGGGTAGCTAACCAGCAGACTGGTTACAATGGAAGGGTAATAATTACAAGGAGGGGGAACCGAGACACCCTTGAACATGACATAACTGCAAAGCAGGACTCCAGGGCTCTGTGGGGGGCTCATCCTGTGGCCTTGGGAGCAAGGGAAGGGGCCCTCGGGGGCCTTAGGCATACCGGGACCGTCCTTCTGGGGCTGAGGTTTCAGGGAAACACACACACCCTTGCACCCCTCTATCTTCCCTATCCCACCACCTCTTTTCCGCTCCTGCTTGAGCTTGGGAGCTGAAACCCTGTGCCAGACCTGAACACAGAGTAACCTTCTCTCCCTAGACGTGGCCCGCACAGGCCTTTGCTCTGAGCTGGGCAGTGTGGGTTGGCCTCCCTCCTCCTCCCACCCAGCACGACAGCCAGGCCCTCGGCAATCCTCGTTCCCCAGAGCTGACGCCCCTTTCAAGTGGGTTGGAACCAGCGTCCTGTGGGCACCTTTCTGCCACCTGCCTAGGTTAAAGGGGGCCACGGCAGGGGGTGGACAGAGTCTGTTTGCAGAAAGTTCTCTGCGTTCCCACCCCCAGTTGCCAGTGGACCCACAGTCCCTATGTCCAGCTGGCCCTGTTGCCGGTCAGTATAAAGAAGCTATTTGTGCAGCTGCCAGCGACAGAGGAGCTGGAGGGACAGTGTGGGCCACGTCCCTGGCCAGATAGGTGCTGGCAGGGCCTGATGGCAAGGGCCTAACTGGGACCGCAAGGCACAGGGCAGGTGGGTGGGCTTTCCACTCTGATCCCCAGGCCACCATTCCCCTGGGAAAGGCCAGCAACACGGATGCCTTGGAGTTCCCGATAGCCAGCGAGTGGCCGGGGCAGCTGCTCCCCACAATCGGCACCGACCCTGGCGAGAACTCCCAGAGCTGACCATTTCCAGTCCTGGAGCCTCTTCTGAGTGGCCACTCTGCACCCAGGCCTGGGCTTGTGGAAGAAAGGGAAGAACAGGACGTCCCCAGGAATGAGCTGTATTGGGTCAGGCGCTCTCGGGGCACTTGCACGCATTAGCGCCCTGGAACCTCCCCACCGCCACGTGGGTACTGTTGGCCACTTTCTCAGGCTTAAAGATGTGAAGTGACTCATTCAAGGCCAAAGGAGAGCTGGGAGTTCTGATGGGTTGTCTCTGGATTTCATTTAACTCCATTCAAAATTTTGACCTAGTGGCAACCTTGAGCCTTAAGGCCATCAGCCCATGAGTTCCTGGCACATAGTAGGTGCTCAGTGGGCACATGCTGGGGAGGGAAAGCACAGCAGGGACTCTCTCTCCAGTGCTCCTCCCTGTGCCTCCCAGGGAAGAGGAAGAGAGAGGGTGAGCACCTACTGTGTGCTCCACACACATCTCATTTCATTCTCAGCTCCTGGACAGGTAGGTGTGACTTACAGAGAAGGCTCTGCCATCAACCTGAGGTCACCCTGCCATCAGCAAGGGAGCCTGGATTCTAATTCAAGACATCAGGAGTCAGACACAAGCAAAGCAGTGATACTACCTCCCGAGCAGGCCTGACCTGGGGTTCAACGAGGACCAAGAATGGCAGGGGGAGGGGAACCCTGGAGGAGCCTCCCCAAATTCTCAGGGGCATCCTGCCTGCACCACCCCCACACTCTCTGTCTTCTTCCTGGCTCCCTGAGGCAGGGCTGGCTAAGTCCCTTCTGTCCCCCTGGACTGTTTTCCCCAGGGGAGGGCAGCCACCATGGCCTCTGTCCCTTCCAAAATAGAAATGGGAAGGGAGGCCAGGAGACTCTACAGACGAGTGCCTTTTCTTGGGTCTGCCCTCCTGCCCACCCCAGCCCCAAAGCATCTGCCTGCCTCTGCCCTGTCCTCCGTTCCTGGAACCCCTGCTCAGCGCCCTCTGGGTCAGCCCCCACTCCAGACCCAATCTCTGTACTCTGCCTGGGTCAGACCTCCTCGTGGGACAGCCTCCCTTTCTCACTGGTCTGCCAGGCTGTCCCATGACAGGTGGCAGCCATGCAGGGGTGGACTCCCAGGGCAGATGGAGGTTGATGCTCTGGGCAGGCTGGGGCAGGGACAGTTCTGACCTGATCTGGCCATGGGCCCATCGGCCTCTTACCCCAGGTCCCTCTGAACATTGGGCCATTGTTCCAGGCCACAACAGAGGGTAGCTCTGTGGCCCTGGGGCTGAAAAACAAAAACCTGTTTAGCAAGGCTCTGCTCCTCCCATGCAAGTTCAAGAATTTAACCAGGATCCTGGCTGGTTTCATGGGAAGAAATGAGCTAAAGGGACAGGTCTGGGCCTAGAGCTGAGAGGGGGCAGTGGGGAGCGGGAGACCCTCAGCCTGCTTTGCGGGCCCACCCCGTGTCGCGGGTGCTGCTATGTAGGAGGGGAGCCCTGCTGACCACATGCTGCGGGCTGGCAGCAGATGGACGAGTAGGAAGCCCAGCAACCCAGTCTGGCCTCTGTTTCCCCCGCTGTGACACGGGGGAGCCACTCTGTGGCATGAGGTATGCTCACCCTGCCCGTGGGCTCGGGTGGAGAGCAGAGGGCCAACCACAGCTGGGTGGCATGAGGAGGTTGCATCAGTGTTCTGTGGCCGTGAGTGACAGACCAGCTTCCCGCTGCTGTGCCCTCCCTACGTGGGTGATAGTGACAGCAAGCTCTGGCTGACTGTGTGCCAGCCTGTCCAGGCGCTTTGTGAGCAAAGGCATTGCCCTCCCAGCAACCCTTGGGGCTAGGCACCATTGTGATACCCACTTGACAGACAAAGAAACTGAGGCACAGAGAAGCAACAGGCAGAGCTGGCCTCTGAACCCAGACCAGTAATTCCAGAGGGGTCAAGAGCGCTCTTCACTCGCTTCTGTGACAGTGGGCAGTTCTATTTATAATTTTGTTAAATGGCCTCAACTTTGTTTTGGCTCATTTAGCATTTACCAGGTGCCAGGCCATGCAGATGGGAGGCCCCCGTGGTAGGAGAAACCCATGAACATACTCCTGCGGTATGGTCAGTGCCACTCCCGTGGCAGCCACATGCGAGCTACAGGTAGGGCTTTCTGGAAAGCGTGAAGGCTGAGTAGGACTCAGTCCTGTGGTGGGGGTAGGGTGGGGCAGGAAATGTTCCCGGTGGCGGGGGCGTGGGTTCAGAGGCTGGTGACACCTGGCTGCTCTCCTGTGACGGGAACCTAAGAATGAGGGCAGGGCTGGTGGGCCAGGTGGCTGGAGAGATAGAAAGGCAGGTCACAGGCCTCTGCAGGGGACTCACGGGGCTGGACCTCTTCCTGCCGGCTAGACCCTTTCCAACAGGCATGCGCTTCAACCCAGGGGTCTGCGGACAGGCCTCGCAGAGGTCCCTTTGAGAACCTTTGGGTTCACTCTTTCAACTGGATAAAAATTTAAACTCGTAAAAAGAGACATTTGTTGGGTCACGTGGTTGCCTCGGCCTGAGTCCCGCCAAGCCATCTAGGCCTGGCTTGGCTGCCCTTTGCCATCGCTGACACCACAGGGGAATCAGAGCACGGGGACCCCACTGCTTGGGGGCCTCCTGTGCCTGTGGAAGCCAGGCCAGGCGACACCTGGCCCCCCAGCCCAGCAGGGCGTCAGTCCTCACACAGCAGGTCTGTGAAGAGCATGTGTGGCTCCAGGCCTGCCCGGGGAAGGCCACGTGCACAGCCAGGGGTCACCTCAGGCACTGCAGGGGTGCCAGGCACAGCTTCCAGGAGGCCAGGCTCAACTGGTTGTCAGAGTTAAGGCTCAGGACCACCCGGAATTGGAATTCATCCTGCATTGAATGCCCTTGAGCTCCAGGGGTGTGTCTTTCTCTGCCTCCTTTAGTATTTGGTGACTAAGGCTGTCTCTACCCCAAGCCGGCCACACAGCTCTAGAATCCACAGAGAACAGCCTAAGAAACATCATCACTAGCTTCTCTTGCCCACTCCTGCCCACTCCTACCCTGGGGCCATGGGCTGGGGGGAGATATGCTCAGCTCCCTCCACTGGTGGGGCGGGGGTGACAGGACGGTGCCTCCCATTCCCAGGCACACTTGTTCGAGGCCTGCCTCCCCTGCCTCTCAGCTATGTGGCCTGGGGCATGCCATGTACAGCTAGAGCCTTTGTTTCCGTATCTGCTAAATAGGGATAATAGTACTGACTTCAGGGGTGGCCTGAGATTTAAATGAGACAATATGCAGAGTACAGGCGAAGTGACCAATCAGGCTAACGTCTTCCTTTTCCTTTTGGCCCCACCATCAAGACACACATGCATACACATGTCTATGTGCGCACACACACACACACACACACACACACACACACACACACACATGCACACACACACATCATCCTTGGAAAGAAAATACTTGTTCAAGGGGCCAAGGCCTATCTCCACCTGCCCTGGCTGGGCAGGGACCAGGAGGGGGCGCTGCTGAGGAGGTGGCAAACCTTAGGAGCCATGAGCCGAGTGACGGGTTCCGGCCACGGTTAAACGTGTCAGCCTGGAGCCAGCCTGCCTGGGGTTTGAATCCTGGCCCTGTTGCTTGCCAGCTGGGTGACCCTCGGTAAGCTACTTCACCTCTCTGGGCCTTGATCTCTGTAAAATCACGTCGCAGTTGATCTCCCGTGTAAGACTACATAATGAAGTCTGGATGATGGGTCTTGCCTTTGGCAGGCATTTCCTGAGCACCTGCTCTGGGCGCTGGGGATGCGGCACGAAGAGAACAGGTACAAGTTCCGAGTCTCCCGGAACTGACATCCCCGTGAGAGGGAGCGACCGTAACTGCAGTGAGGGAACAGAATGTGGAGCAGAGGAGCAGCATGGTCTGATGCATTACTCCTTCTGCGATGTTGAATAGGGACCATCGAGAGCAAGGACAGAAGCAGGGAGGCTGGGCAGGAGGCAGAATCCGTGTGAGGAACGGCGACAGTGCAGTTCCGGGTGGCAGCAGGAAGATGGGGAGATGTAGTCAGAGTCTGGAAACACTCCAAAGGCAGTGCCCGCCTGATGTGCTACGTGGATGGAGGGGTGTGACAGGAAGAGATGCCTCTAGAATAAGGCTGGGGTTTGGGGCCGACAAGGCAGTAGTGCATGTCAGTGTTCACAGGAGGAGGAAGGACAAGAGCTGCCCTCCTGGAGTGGCCGCATGAAGACATGACACCGCTTTGGCCACTCTGTGTCGGGCTCACCTAAAGTGTCTAGAGGGAACATCCTTTCTGTGCGGGGCTGGTGGTCTAGAAGTTTGGGGAAGGACCCTTCTCTCGCCCAGAGAAGCCAGTGAGCGGCTGGGGATCAGAGCCCAGGGGCTCAGGCCTCTGCTCCACCTCCCCCATCAAGGCTGGGTTGCCGCAGCCTTGTCTTTCCAGCAAGATGGAAAAGGGACACAGTCGCCCCACTCCAGGCCCTGTGAACGCTCGAGGGCCCCTGCGGCAGCACACTTGAAAGAGGCAGGGGGTTATCTGCAAAATTCCAATTAAATCCACAGGCTTTGATAATTTGATAAGCCACTCTACAGTCGCCCCTGAGTCAAAATACACTGTTACTTGATCCTGTGTTTATGTTTCAGGACGGAGGGGGAGGTGGACTGCGGTCTGGGAAGGTGCAGGCAGCTCTCAGAGAGGGGGGTGCAGGCACTTGGCTGATAAATTGTCAGTCTGTCAGGCCAGGGTCACCTATAGGTCTGGGCTCTTATGGCGAGCACAGAGTGGACTGGAACATGAGTCTCTTGGCAGGTCCTGGAGGCCGAGCGGGACCGGGGAGGAGAAGCCCTTCAGAACTGTCTGTCCACAGCTGACCCTACTTCCTGAGCCTCAGGTCTGTCTCACATGGGACGGCTTCCAAGCCATCTCTTGCCAGACCGGCTGTGAACCAGCCCAGGTGACTAGCACCACCTGGAGAAAGAGGCCGATAACCCCACTGCCATAGTGACTTGGAGGCAAATGCTTTATGACCCCTTCCTGCAAAAGCCAGGCTGTGATCTGTAGGGTGGAGTGTGCACTGAACCACATTCCATTCTGTTCTACAACCTTCCATGGATAAAACTGTTGAATACTTCCTACGAGCCAATAGCACTGACCAGGTTATCTTCCTACACTTGGTATCCCTCTAAGCCCTCTTCACCGTCCCATGAGTTCTACGTCGTGCTTTGGAGATGGGAAAACAGAAATACAGAGAGGTCGAGCAAATGGCCGGAGATCATAGAACCCTGAGTAGCAGGCTCTGACCCCAGAGCCTGGCTCTGCAAAGCCGTGCCCACTGCCCCCCCAATGCACAACTGTCTCCCCAAGCCCAGTTTCCTTGAGGGCTCTCTGGAGATGGGCACTATTGCCATGGAGAGGTGAAACAGGACAAATTTATTTAGCTGACTGGCAGAGAATGGGCTTAGGAGTACGAACGAAAGGCAGGCTCAGCGATTTTGTGGTGATGCAACTGCTACTTCACCCACCAGCAACGATCCCTCTGCCCTCCTGTGGGCACACAATCACATGTGTCTCCAATGACAACCACCTAGGGAGGGGCATCTCTTCTCTCCCCATGGAAGGACAGAGAACAGAAAAGGAAGGAGAGACTCTGTGAGACCATCACAGCAGGGGAGCAGCAGGGCCAGATAGACCAGGGACACTGCTGGCGCCTCAGGAGACTTCCTGTCCTGGGAGAGTGAGGAGGGCTGGGGCAGGAGCACAGAGAGGGGAGGACAGAGAGGAGCACTGAGAGGAGTCAGGACCATGGTCCCCCTGGCCCCTTCTAAACCAAGGAGGCAGGTGGGAAGGGTGGAAAGAGTACAGGCCTCTGTTTGAACCAGAAAAACCTGGGTTCAAGTTCAGGTTCCTGCTGTGAGTCTCTGTTTCCTCATCTGTAATGTGGGGATGAGAATATATAAACCCTTATGAGCCTGACATATAGTAGGTACGGTGAGAGCGATGCTTCTCCCTCTGGTGAGAACACACATTTCTGTCTCATTTTGTCATTTACAAAGCTCTTGCCCAGCCCTCATGTCATCTGAGTTTTACTGATGAGAAAAATGGGGCTCGGGGAAGCCATATGAATGAGCTGCCTTGCAGTTGTGTGGCTAGGAAGCAGCAGAGTTGGGGTGTGAACTCAACACTGTACATCCTATTCCCTGTAGCTTTCAAGCAGTCTACCCTGTGAACAAGTCACCGATGAGTTTCTGATGGATTGTACCATTTGCTTGTTTCTTAAGCCCACGGCAGCCATCAGGAAGGTGGGTTTTGTTGGGCCAAGCCTCTGGGCTGGGTGGCTTTTTCGCCCCCAAAAGGGCCTAGGCCATTTTAGGCTCTTGGTCTTATAGTATGACTGAAAAGAGAAGGGCCCCTTTAGGCAAGACTGCCATGTGTGGGTGTGCAGGCTGTGCGCTTTACAACCTCCATGGGTGCCACTCACAGAAAATGCAGTAAGTAGTGCCCCTGGAGCCATGTGACACACACCCTTGTCTTCAGGCTTCCCCTCCCCATCACCAGATGGCCTCCTGCCTCTTCCCACCTGTCCCAGATCATTCCTCCATACCTTTCTTTCCTTTCCCTCTGTTGTACCCACCCCATCTGCCTCTCTGCCACTCATCCTGGTACTTTAAGATTTTAGGGGAAAAAAGCTATTGAACGAAGGGATCTCTCAGCACTCCCTTTGGTCCTCTCCCCACCCTCTCCCCTGGCCAATATTTTCCCTGCTTGCCCTCTTCTGCTCATCTGCTCCTGGGCGGAAACCAGATTTCTCTCTCTACTGAGAACCTACTCTGGTGAGGATCTGTTCTGAGCAAGAGAGCGTGGCCATCACAATGGAGTCTGGTCATGTATGTGAGAAGCTAGCATGACTGGGTGGGTCATCTTAAACACCAGACCCAGAGCAACCTGATTCCAGAGAGAAGAGAGGGAGATCTGCTTGGTTCCCCATTCCTCTCTAAATATGGAAATACCAGCCAGCACTGGGCCACTAGGAATCCAAGAGTTGGGTTCAAGCCTCCTGCCTGTCACATCCACAACCAGCTGTGTGACTTTGGGAAAATCACCTAACCTCACTGGGCCTCAGTTTCCTTCTCTGTAAACGTGACTACTAATGTCTATCACAAACTAGCCCAAGAGTTATTCAGCGGGTGAGTTTTCAGCCTGGGCAGCACATGCCTCCCCCCGCCCCCTCTGAAGGCCTACATTTCATTTGGGAGCTTGGAAGCATCAATAATTAAGAGCAATGACTGCTAACCCTGGGCATCTGAACAGAGGGTCCATTATATTTTCTTTGATCTCATCTGCTCCTTACAGTAACCTGTGAGCTAGAGTTTGCAGGAAAACCTGCTCCCCAAATGCAGAGACAGCCCCACCTGTCAGCTCTGGGGTAAAGGGAAATGAGGAGCAAGCTTGGGCAACAGGGAACAATGGTCTTCATACCTTTGGCCCATCTCTCCCCGGCCTGGTTGGCCTTGCCAGCTCCCCCTTTCCTTGTGTGCCCACATCCTGAGCCTCTCCAGCCTGCCCTCAGCTTTAGCCCACACCTCAAAGTACACAGGAGATGACTGAGCTACCACTTACTCTTTTGGGGGGTTGACATCCTCTGGTCGGGCCTCAAAGAACCGAAAGACTTCATCACACTGTGAAATGTGGGGAGGCAGTCGGACAAGTGCCTGTGGAAAGATAGGAAGAAAGGGCATTAGGCCTGATGAAAGTCAAAAGCAGGGTCAATTCAGTCTGACGGTGACGGCACAGGCTCCAGGCCTGTGCCGTGGAAGACACCGTCATGCAGCCAGCCACCCAACCAGACGACTCATGAGCGACTGAACTAATCAGCTAACATGAAACAACTCTTCATCCATCCCATCAACTAGCCAACCAGCCAGTTAATCCACTAACCAACTAGTCAATAAAAATAATCAGCCAACCCCAATTAATCTATCAACCATCCAGTCAACAATTCGACCAACCAACCATTCAACTAGCCAGTTCACCAACTAAACAACCAGCCAACCAAGCAAATCACAATGAGCATTGAGCCCTAGGTCTCGGAGCCCTCGGAAGCCAGTCATTCGGCACGAACCCTGGAAGGATTCCCTCCTGCCCAGAGAGTCAGTCCAAGATCCTTAGCCTGACAACCCAAGGGCTTATTCTACCAGCCTCATCTCCCACCAGTCACATTCTGGACACAGCTGCTAGTCACAGCCCCTAAATACTGACTGCACAATTAATTATTTCATGACAAGCGGATAATTTTACCAATCACAACAGGGTGCTATGACAGAATCTGATAGGACCCAGGAAGATTAGCAGAGAGGAGGGGGGGCGGTTTCAGGAAAGACTCTGAAGCTGAGTTCTGAAGGATGGGTAAGAATTAACTGGTCAAGTGAGGGTGGTGAGACCAAGCATAGTGGCTCCGTGGGGCCTGAGCGCACTAAACGAGGGGAGAGGGACCACCAGTCTGGTCCAGCAGGGCTTTGTTTAGGATGCCTGGCAGAGTGGTATGAGCTGAAGGGGTTGGAAAGGCTTCTTAGAAGAGTGGCCATGAGCTAGCGAAGAGGTATGTGCAGTATTTGGACAGGCAGAGAGGAGAAGGCAGCCACCGTACAGGGGTAAGTGTCCAGGTAGGGGCATGCACCAGCTGTGAGCCTGTCACCCCAACAGGGCTGAGAGTCTGCTGCTGGAAAGTGAGGAGTCACAGTCAGAGGTGATCAGAGTTCCTGTTGCACACCAGACCAGCACATACTGCGTACCTTGCAGCCTGGGGCACCCGGGACCCCTGACCTGCCCCAGTCCAACGTGGAGGCCGCGGGGGAGCATGAGACAGGTGAAGCCCTGCTCCTGGCTACTCGATTCAGTATGTAGAGAAGACACTGGAACGATTCTTTAGCACAAACAGATGGGAGAGGTTGCTCCCAAGGCAGGGCTGAGGGACAGGGCCAAGGGAACTCTGGGATAGAGCCAGGAGAAGGGAGAAGAAAACTTGGGATGGTGTTATTGCAAAGCATTCAAGTGTGGCATCGAGCAGTAGGCATCCCAGCATGACGGCCCTTTTTGATATCATATCCACACCTGGGCAAGATGAGACAAGACCTGACTGTAACACTCTGCAACTCACAGCTGTTCTTTCTAGAGGCCAGGGCTTTCCAAGGGTCTCTAACAGATCACACGCCCATGAGCAGCCAGGAAATAGGAAAGAAGGGAAATTAACATGTAATGGGCAACTGCGATGCTTCAGGCACCGTCCTAAGTCCCTTGACTCCAATTATCCAACAAACAGAGAGGGCCTTTCAGTGCGTGCCTGACATGGGGCTGTGTCCGGTGTCACAGGGATGAGCCAGACACAGCTTCTGCCCTTGCAAGAGCATGTCTGACGAGGTGTCACTCCATTTTGTTCCGGAGGTGGACATCACTGCCTTTGTTTATGACGGGGACACTGAGACTATTCTGCTAAAGTGCAGAATGAAGCCCTGTGCTCAGGAGGTAGAATCAGTGCAAGTTGCCCCAAAGTGTTCAGGTTTTCATTTCAAATACGTGGCATGTGCTGTTTTCTCCCCCAGGAAGGGTAGAGGGAAAGGGAAAAGATAAACTGAGGAAGGCGAGAGAAAGAAAAAGAGAGACAGAGACAGAGAGATGCAGGGAGAGAGACAAGAGACAGAGACAGATGGAGAGACAGACATACAGAGACATAGGGAGACTGATACGGAGAGACAGAGACAGAAAGAGACGGGGCGGGGGGGGGGGTGGGGGATCAGGCCTGTGCACAGCAAGGGCTCCTGGCAGGAGAACTTAAGGGCTGGGCTGGGCAGGGGGGAAATCATTACCAGGGACCCAGGCTGTGTGCACGCTCGCTGCCAGGGTGACCTCCCTGAAAGGAATAGGGAAGGGAGCCAGGGCTGGCTTCCAGCGGGCCCGGAGCGCCAGCACCCTCCCAGCTCAGCACGCTGCCACCCGCCCCCGGCGCAGCCCCTGGCCAGCCACGGCTCGCGCCGCCCCAGCAGCGAACACAGGGGCTCTTCATGCCGACAGAGACCAGCATTCCGGGGCCAGAGGACGTGTGGGCCGTGAGGGCTTCAGACAAAGAGGCCTTTTGGTCGAACCACCATGGCATCTTGACTGAACAGAGAGCCCCGAAGGGAGCTGCATGGAGGGCTCATCCTGATTGCAGGCAGACAAGAGGCTCCCAGCTCAGCCCAGCTTCCATCAGCCCTGCCGCCAAGCCCAGATCTGCCAAAATTATCTGGCAAGAGAGCTAGGTGCTGAGCAGTCTGGCCCCCGAGGCCTGGGCTGCCAATCACTGCCAGAGCCGGGAAACCCCCAAATCCAGCCATTCTGAGAGGAGCAGGTGGGGGCCATACATGGGTATTTTCAAGGGCACCACCCAGGCCATTGAAATGCCAATACCATTGGGCATTCAGGATTTATGCTATGGGTGGTTAAGTCAGGGCCTCAGGGCCACCCAGACATGGGTTTGAGTCCTGGCTCTACCATTCATGGGCTGTGTGGTGCTGAATGCGTTACTGGCCTCTCTGAGCTCAGTACAATGGGTATGACATGGCACCTATTTGTTAGGAGGCTAGGTGAGATTGTAACTAGGAGGAGCCTAGCACAGTGCCTGGCACTGAGTAAACACTCCGTAAATTTTAGTTGTTGTACTGTTGTCTTTGCTGCTATGTTCTCTAGATGAATGGAGTGATGCATACTAGAAACAACACTGGAATGGGAGTCAGAGACCTCAATTCTAATTCCAATCCTGCCCTTATATACTTGCCCATGACCTTGGGCAGCTCACCTCACCTCTCTGGTTGTCATTTCTTCTAGGATAAAGCAGACTAACTCTGGAATCTCAAACTATCTCAAGGAAAACCTGTTGGGTGAGGTAAAGTGATTCTGTGGGTACAAGTGAAATCGTGCCTTGTAGATGGCCCACCTTGGTCTTAGAGATCACCATGTTCATTAGTATAGCAAAGGCTCTGAGAAGTCCTGCAGGGAAGAAACCTGTAGAGCTTTGTTCAGATCAGCATTTACTGATAATCATGGCATGCTGAAGGATTGGCTCATGTAATCATCACATTAACTCTAAGAGATGGGTATGACTATGATTTCAATTTTAAGGAGAAGCAACTAAAGCACAGAGGTTAAGTGATTTCTCAAGGCTGCACAGCCAGTAAGTAGCAGAATTTTCAATTGGGCCGTCTGAGTCCAGAGCCTGTGCTCTGTCCGGATCTAGTACTGCCTCCTGCACTACCCACGGGTTTCTGACCGTGGAGCAGGTCCTCCAACGATTCCTACTGACAGCCCATCAAACACAGCTGGGACAAATCCAGGCTACAGACATTCTGAAGTTTCTTCCATCTCTAACAGTCTGTGGCTCCAGCACTACAAACAGCACCATTAATAGTGAATTCGGTGTCTGACCTATCATTCTATGCGACTGAGCCTTTCTTGTTTTTTTTAATTTTTTGTAAATTTTTAAAAAGTTTTTTAATGTATATTTTTGAGAGAGAGAGAGAGAGAGAGAGAGCAAGTGGAAGAGGGGCAGAGAGAGAGAGACAGAATCTGAAGCAGGCTCTAGGCTCCAAGCTGTCAGCACAGAGCCTGATGAGGGGCTCAAACCCATGAACTGTGAGATCATGACCTGAGCTGAGGTCAGATGCTTAACTGACTGAGCCACCCAGGTGCCCCTAAAGTTTTTTTTAATGTTTATTTATTTATTTTGTGTGTGTGTGTGTGAGAGACAGAGACAGAGACAGAGACAGAGAGACAGAGACAGAGAAAGAGCGCACACATGAGCAGGAGTAGGGACAGAGAGAGAGGGAAACAGAATTTGAGGTAGGCTCCAGGCTCTGAGCTGTCAGCACAGAGCCTGACACGGGGCTCGAACTCACAAACTGCGAGATTGTGACCTGAGCCGGAGTTGGACGCTTAACTGACTGAGCCACCCAGGTGCCCCCTGACTGAGCCTTTCTAATAGGACTCTGATTCAGGTTAGGTGGGAAGAGCTGGAATGAGTATGACCTCATAGCCCTCGGCACCCAGGGAGGGGACAGTGCCCTGTGGGGCTGCTTAGAGTATGCAGGCCCCTGTCCAATGTCGGTTGAGCTGAAATCAGTCCCTTTTTGACCTTGCCATCCTGTAGTCCAGGGGGTCCGTGAACTAGCTGAGAGCAGATATGGAGAAACAAGGCAACGGAAGGAGTCAAGGGCAGGGGGTGCCTAGGAATGGGGGAGACCAGTGAAGACGTGAAGAGCCACCCAGGTGTGCCACCAGCCCGTCCCTCCAGTGCCTCCCTTCCCCAGTCCTAAACTGCCCTGAGGTCTCCAGCTCCTGGCCTGTCCCGACCATTTTCTGGGAGCCAGTGACCTGGGCCACCATTTGGTACCATGTCATCATTCTAGAAGACACGGATTCAGATAAGGGAGAGGGTGGCTGCACTGCATGCCTCTGAGACCTCTACCCAGATGCTGCGGCCACAAGCCTGGTTTTTCAAGTGCAGTGGCATGGGAGGGGGCCCCAGGCAGACTGAGCTCAGACCCGCTTTGAAATGACCCAATGACTCCCTTCCATGAAGCTTGCCACTCTGGGTAATGTCTGCCCAAGGACAAAAAACAAACTTCTGCATTTGGCAAAACAACTGTGGATGCCCTGCTATTTCCATGGGATCAAACATTTTCCTCTTTTTAGGAGCATCATTTTGATTTCTTTTTTTAATTTCAGAGAGAGAGTGTATGAGCAGGGCAGAGGGGTAGAGGGAGAGAAGGAGAGCATCTTAAGCTCAGCGTGGAGCCTGACGCCTGAGAGTGGAGCCTGATGCAGGGATCAATCTCATAACCGTGAGATCATGACCTGAGTCAAAATCAAGAGTTGGACACTTAACTGACTGAGCCACCCAGGTGCCCCGGGGCATCATTTGATTTCTAATCAATGTAAATCTTCTGGGTAAAAGCCCAGGGACTTAGGGTCGGGTGGGGGTGTGACACAGGGGGCTGGAGTCCTGCCCATCTGGCCACACGCCCACTCTCTGCCCCCATCCCCACCGCTGGGCTGCCTCTAGCCTGCCTGGAATGTTCCTCCTGGATCCCTGTCTAGGAAGCTGGGAGCTCATAGAACTTCTCTGAATCAAACGCAGGAGTTCTCTTTTTGAAGGATGTAGCCGCAAATCCTTCTAAAATGGAAACAGCATCTAATTCGTAGCATTTAAGCCATTTCACAAGGGATCCTAGTACATTGGGGCTTCGGGGACATGTCACCGTCCTCACAGGTTTCCTCTGCTTGTGTGTGATCCTTGCATTTTATCATCAGATACTGGCTGGACACCCACATGAAGCCAGGCTTCCTGCTTGTTACTGAAGACACAAAGATAACAGATGTGGCCCTCCAGCTGCTCCCGGTCCAGAGAAGGTGGACACACAGAAATCACCCTCCTACAGAGGATAGGTGTGCTACATGGAAGCAGGCACAGAGTTTTCTGGGGAGTGGAACAGCAAGGGTGGTTGGCTTTCCCTGGGGAGTCAGGAGGCTTCTAGGAGGGGCATCATGGGAGCTGAATGTATCTGCAGGAAAAGGACTAGCAAGGCCTGGGCGTGGCAGCCTAAGGGACTCTGGCTAGTTGGGAACGGCTGCACCTCTGGCGGACTGGCCTGCAGAGCCTTGAGGAGAGTCAGGTGCTGAGGCCTGAGCAGCACTTAGAACGAGCCCACAGAGGGCCCAGCCAAGCGCCCAGAGGTTTTTGTGGGCAATGGGGCTCCCCTGAGGGTCTTCAAGGAGAAAGGGACATAATCAGCTTTATCCCAGGCTGGAAATGCTTTGCCTGGGTCTATCTGGGCCTGTGGAGATGGAGATATTCTACCAGTTGGGTTCCCCCAGAGTACCAGCCCACGTGGGAGGCAGGAACAGATCAATCTTCGCTCTCTGCCTCCGTGTCCCCATCAGCAACACTCCTGACCCAGGCTAGCCCTTAGAATGGGGCCCATAAGAACAAAGTCTCCCTGTATCTAGGACTGACTATACCAGGAAGTCTCGGTGCTTCTTAAAGGCATATGTTTTGGTTGGGACATGAACCTTCCTCTTTATTAATTAAGGTGAGAGCCAATGATGGGCCAGGCATGGTGGGAGGGAGATGCCTGGGACTAAGAACTACGTCCCAGAAATAGCCTCAGTTTTCAAATCTGGGAAGCGGGAATAAAAATGAATGAGTCTGATAGATGTGGAGGATCACGTGGAGAGATCTTTACCTCTTCAGGGGAGATCCTGCCTTGTCCCCCTCCCCCAGTCTGACTACAACCAACGCTTCATCCCTCCCACAAAGAAAACCATTGATCCTGAAAACAAGTCTATCTTGGACGGCGGAATAATAGAAGCAATCTCAGCTTTTTGGGCAGCAAAAAAAAATTCTAGTTGCACCCACCAGGAAATGGAGACTTGTATAAACGTCATTACCATGGCAAAGGGTGAGTTGATCATTCTCAAACACTCTCTCTCTCTGCCCCCCACCCCACCCCCTGCCCTGGGATATTTATTTTATCCCCTAGACAAACACTGCAAACATGTATTTCACACGCAGGAATGGGGTAAATGGAGTCACTTATAAAACTGTTAGTCGGAGCTCCTAAAGTATAGCTCTCGCTTGTTAGTGAGATGAAAGTCTTCGACGTTTTGAGGCCACAGAATCATTAAATATTAACCGCATAACCATGTTGCCCATTAAATTAATTTATGGAGCTAAAGAAATGCCTTTGGAACCCCTCTTGATAGACACCCAGCCCTCAAGTGCCACATAAAACAATCACCCGACTGGTGCTCGGTCAATTTTCCGTGACGCTCATCCAATCTGCCCCATATATGTTTAAAATTAACACTGAGATTTGGGCTGTGAAACCACCATTGGGCAGAGGGACTGGCTGGCCGGCGAGGGCAGGGAGCCTGAAGTCTGGGGAGGTCTACTGCGCGGTCAGACTTTCCGCGTCTGAGTCCTGGCACAGGAGCTGGCTGCTCTGTGCACAGAGCCAGCTTCACAGTTTTGGGTGCATCTGAATGCCCAGCAAATCCCAGACTGGGAGCCCGCGTTGGCCAGCAGTCCGAGGAAGATGCTGCCCAGCCAAGCAAAGCTGCATATGGAAACTGGAAACAAAAATCCCAGAGGTTCCCAGCAGTGTGTCCAGGGACAGACATGAACGAGGGAACGGCTGGCCATGCAGCAGACCATGGCACTGACCATGGAATTCATGGTGGGGGCCAGTGATGAGGAGTGACACTCGGATCCTGAGTGGCCACAGATTGGACAATCGGGAGGCAGAGCTGTGAAGCACGATGCTGGGTGGCAGTGGCCATGGACCGTTGCTGGCTTATCTATCCCTAATGATGATTCCAAGGTCATTCCCAGGTCTCAGACAATCATATGACAGGCCCCAGCTTTCTAGTTCCGAAGAATTAAAGGCCACTTCTGCACTGCCCTCCCCCCGCCCGCGTGCGCCCCGCGGCGGGGGGGGGGGGGGGGGGGGGGGGGGGGGGGGGGG
>NW_024412404.1:42397224-42447012 GCF_014898765.1 Herpailurus yagouaroundi
CCCCCCCCCCCCCCCCCCCCCCCCCCCCCCCGCCATTCTCAGAGTAAATTACAGCCTGTGAGATGGCTGGCTGCTTGGTGAACCCATGACATTCCTCTGCTGCCTGGCTCTGTGCTAATCAGGTTAGGAGGCCCCTCCTCTTGCAGACTCCACTTAAATGGCTCCCCCGGCCACCAACTGGGCACCACTGGGGCCCCAGAGCCCCCCTGAATCTCATCCTGATTCAGGAGTCCTGTTCAAAGCCTGATCCCAGGAGATAAGATGTTATCAGTTTCCTCCTCCGGATGGCCTAGGATACGGCATTTCCACTGCAGATGCCTCGGGCTCCACCAGCTCAGGAGGCTGAGGCTGATGTGAGCCATAAATCCCCAGCTGGGAGAGGCCTCCCCCCCTCTGCCCCCTCCTCCATTAGCTTTGCCCATTTATTTAACTTCTTGGGAGAGGAATAAAGAGAAATAAAAGCTCGGGCGGCAGCCATCAACTGAACTGGAAATGGCAAATGCTCTTTAAAGAGAAAAATGAATATTGATCCGAAGAAGAGGAGCTTCTCGTGTCAGACAATTCATCAGCGGGAATTCTCTTTAGGTTAAGGCAGACAGTGTGACCGAGTATAACTGGCACAGTCACAAAATGGAAACCTGGGTTGATGGAGACTATATGGGAGTGTTCGTCTTCCTACGGGCTTGGGGACACCAGTTAATACCTCTAGCAACTTGATTCTTATTTAAACATTTCTATTGCCAAACGTAGTGTTTCTGAATCGTAAAACACTAGTGCATCAAGGGACTGTGCAGCAGTGATTCCGTGCAGGGACAGAGCATTTCAGAAGTGACAAACACTATGATGCATATTCTCTTGTGCAGTGCCTCTCGTGAACTCTGCAAGAGTTGCCTTTACCCTGGTTTCCAGAGGAGGCAACCGGGACTCAGAGAAGTAAAGTAACTCGCCCAGAGTCACAGAGCTGGTGGGGGGTAGTGGTATTTGATCCCAGCTCTTCCCGTCCTAATGCCAGCATTGCAACTATCCCATACTTGCTTCTCCTCAAGGGTCTTGAGTCAGACTCCACAAGTTTCACTGAACTAAGAAGTCCCATTTCCATCAAAGCCAGTGGTAACAGTGTATTGTTTACGCCTTTTAATAATAATCATCAAAAGCCAGCGTCTCCTGAATGCCTCCTCTCTCCCGGACACTGTGCTGGTGCCTGGCCTGTGCCTGCTCCTTTCATCCCCACGACTACCGTCTGTGGAGCCACTGTCCTCCTCCCTATTACACAGGTGTGAAAATTGAGGCTCTGGAAAGTTAAGTGACTTGCCCAAGTTCATGCAGCTAGTGAGGGTTTTGAACCCAGGCAGCCTCGCTGTCCAGAGGTCTGGTGCCCAGGCCGTTTTCGCTGCCGAGATCCTGGGCTCTAATCAAAGTGGAAAGAGGAAGGGACTCTGTTTCATGACCCCGTGGTCACTCTCCCATCTGTTCTTTGGCATTGGCTGTTTTTTTTTTTTTTTAAGTTTATTTATTTATTTTGAGAGAGACAGAGACAGCAGGAGCAGAGTAGGGACAGAGAGAGAGAGAGAGAGAGAGAGAGAGAGAGAGAGAATCCCAAGGAGGCTCCACACTGCCAGCACAGAGCCCAATGCGGGGGCTTGAACTCACAAAACCGTGAGATCATGACCTGAGGTGAAACCAAGAGTCAGACGCTCAACCGAATGACACCCAGGCGCCCCTGGCAGTGGCTGTTTTGAGGCGCCTGCGCACACGCACCCGTGTGTCTGTGAGAGTGAGGGCTTGCATCGATAAAAACGTGTGCACAAACATCCGTGACCATCAACACTTCTGTGAATAAACAAATATGCATTTCCGATATTTCAGATACTATTGAACTCAGAATTGGTTCCAACAACGTCCTGAAAGGAATTCACAGAAACAGTTCTCCTGTTTCAAGCAAAAAGTCCCATACAGAATCCCTTCAGCAGGAGACCCCTTAACTGAGCTCCCGAGTGGGTGGAAGTGATTTAAAATAGTGTTTTGTAAACATGGACATGTCCCAAAAGAAGTCTCAGCTGTGATCCCAAGGCCCATGTGCTCCAGGGGGTGGCCCAGTCACGAGCGACCCCTCCCTAAGGGACAGTCATACCCACCTCTCTGGCCAAGAAATGCCAGGTGTCAGGATGCATCTGCTAAACCACAGCCAAGAGTTTTATACAGATGGCTCTCCTTCACAGATGGACAGACTCTCTGGCAGACGGACCGGCCCCTCCCCGCCTGCAGACGCACCCTTACCCGGCAGTACTCGTCGATGGGCTTCAGCCTCTTCACAGCTACGTCCCGGATGTGGCTTCTCCGGAAGAGGATTTTGCCTGGAAGAGACACACGCTCGTGAGCCGGTTGATTCTGGGGAAGGCTGCCATGGGACCTGGGCCACCTACACTCATTCCCCTCTCCCTCAGCTTCTCAGCATTTTAGCTGGCTACCAAGTGCCACCACCTCTGCCCATTG
This sequence comes from Herpailurus yagouaroundi, assembly GCF_014898765.1. Classification (NCBI taxonomy): domain Eukaryota; kingdom Metazoa; phylum Chordata; class Mammalia; order Carnivora; family Felidae; genus Herpailurus; species Herpailurus yagouaroundi. The sequence goes on from NW_024412404.1 coordinate 42,399,718, forward strand.
TCAAGAAAACAAGAGAGGAGCAATCACCTCTCCCAGGGGGTAGGAGGCGCCCAAGGCTGAGGGCCCAGGACCTCTGGGGCCCAGGAGCCCCAGAGGCTGCCATCTTGGCCAAATCACCTTGTCTGGGTCTAATGGCAGAATCGATGCCCTGACATGGGTGTGGCTCCCAAGTGACCTCACAAATAAATACAAAGGACGGCCCAACCCACACGCCATGTTTGGTTTTCAGGCCCATCCCTCCTTGAGAAATCAGCATTCCTTCCTGCCAGTCAGGCAGGAATTCCTATTCTTAGTTTAGGTGGGTGGCTATTTCCAGGGCGGGCACAGGCCAATGCCAAGGGAGCACGGCTGCCCCAGCCTGACTTTTCTCCAGCCTCTCTGTACACACAGCCTCCAACAGTGCAGGCCACTGTGCAGATGGGCTGGTACACCCCTCTGCAGGTATGGGCAAGGCTTACAGGAAAGGCCAGCCCCTCAGACTTTCCCAGCAGGCTCTTCTGAGCTTGCTGAATTCAATTTTAACAACCAGATCAATGTATAGTCCTTTTCAGCCAGTTCAATTCAGAGTTTGATCTCCTTGGTCTGACTTTCAAGTCCTGACATGGTTAACATTTCTATGCCCCATGGCCATCGATGTTGAGTCAATGCCCCTTTCATTGTTTTTAAAGTTTATTTATTTTGAGACACACACACACACACACACACACACACAGAGAGAGAGAGAGAGAGAGAGAGAGAGAGAGAAGACAGCATGAGCTGGGGAGGGACAGAGAGGGAGGGACAGAGAGAATCCCAAGCAGGCTACACTGTCAGCGCGAAGCCCGATGTGGGGCTTGAACTCACGAACCATGAGATCATGACCTGAGCTGAAACCAAGAGTCTGACGCTTAACTGACTGGGCCACCCAGGCACCACCAATGTCCCCTTTTTAGAAGGCCTTCCTTGATTAGCTGAGCTAGGAGCAACTTCCTCTTTCCAGAACATCCACATACTTTGTCCATTCCTAAGTTACTCACCTCATTCTGCTGCGTGTTACAGATATGTGTGAGCCCCCTTCCATCAGGGGCCTGACACATCCTAGGACACACACAACCCAGCCCATAGCTGTAACAAACATCTGTTGTTCAAGTCTGCCCAGTTTCCCTCTGGAGAGCCTCCCTCCTCCATTCCTGGTCCCTGGGGTTTTCTAACCACACCCCCTGGCAACAAGAGTAGGCCCAGCCTACTGGGCTGTGACCCAGCCCAGCCAACCAGAATCACAGTGATTGGCTCAGAGATGGGCAGGGGACGCCATCTGGGCCAATGAGGGTCAGCCCTGAGACTTCTGCTGGAGGGTTTTTTCTCCCACAGTTGCTAAGCTGGCAGGATGAAAGCCTGAAGCTTCTAGTGGCCATATTTATTACTGTAGGAATTACTCAGTAGGAAACCTACTGAGAGAAAGGATCTGTGCCTGGAACGAAATAGGGGCTCAGTAAATGCTTCCCGAATGGTTCAAAAGCAGAGCAAAGAGAAGAACAGCAGATTCCTTTGACATCATTTGAAAGCTGGATACAGCTGTTTGGAACCCAAGGTCTACCTGGTACTTTTCACATGTATGAAGCAATAAAATCATTTTTTAAACTAATTGGAGATGGAGTTTTACACTTGCATTAAAGGAGTTCTAATTAAGATAATTGCCATTTCATGTGAACAGATACACAGACTGCATGTCAATCCACTTGAGTTTCTTCTATCTGGGCCCCAGGGAAGTACGAAGCATTGCCTTGGTTTAAGTTGTTTCCCCGGTGGCACCCAGAGATGAGGCATGTAAGTGGTTTATTTGGGAGCAGATCCCAGAAGATAGCAGGAGGGGAGTGGAAGGGAAGACAGGGAAGGGAAGGAAGAATTGCCCAGCCAGTTCACCCCTATGGGTAGCCACAGCTCAGGTCTGTTGGGGATAATATGGACTACACCTCAGAGGTATCCCAACTGAGGGTGAGGGGTATTTGTCACCAACTTCCTGCTTGTGAACATCTGAGAGTGCCAGGACATCTCTGGCACTTCCCGCCGAGTATGCTCCTGTGGCTACAGCAAAGCTCCCAGTCCTTCCCATGAGCAGCCTCCAGAGACAGAGGTCAAGGGCAGTGGACCTCGGAAGGCTAGAGCCTGAGTTCCTGGCCACCAGAAGAACTGGTCACCAGCCCTGCTCCAGTCGGACCGGGGAGCATCTAACTCATCTCATCATGTGTGACTTGCTTCCCATTGGGCCCCTCATCTCCCCACATCAGATGTGATCACCTCCTTCCTCCCCTTGGCACCCACACCCCACTCAGCACGAGGCTTTGCATACAGCAGGCGCCCCATAGGTACTTGCTGGCCCATTCACTTCCCTCTCCTGGACTGTCCCTCAAGCTCTCTTTCCTCCCTTCCTCTCCGAAGCCAGGCAGACAGGCCATCTCCCCGTCAGAGGGACGATGCTGTGCGGACTGGACAATGTCATCAAGATAAATCGGCTTTGCCACGTGTTCCTTTAGAAAGGAGATAAAACATGATTTATCAAGACACTGGAGATAGCTTCTTTTCCTTGGAGGAAGATGTCACAGATCTGGTATTCCTGGCCTCTGTGCCTCCTACCCTTTTTTGGTTGCCTGTCGCTTTATTGCCTGCGTGCTGCGGGAGCATATGCGCACAGCCATGGGGACAACATGTGCAAATAAACGCATAGCGTGAGGAGGCCTGCTCTCGGGACTGACAAAACGACAGAACTCCCTGGGTCAGGGTTTCTGAGCCTTCTACCTGAGCCTCATACATCAAGAGCTGGAGATCGCGCAGTCCCAGTGATGCCAGTGGTCACATGGTAGCTCGCAGGAACCTGGAGGACTCGTCTATGCAGCACAGGAAACCAAAGGAGAGACCACAGTAGGGACCCGGGCCCATGGACCTGGCTCTGCCATGCGATCCTTTGAAAGGAGATGAAACATGACTTATCCATCCTCCAAAAATAGCACTCCTGCCCTTTCTCATCCTGGCAAGGGACAAAAAGGAAAGGGAAAAGATGGTAGACAAAATCCCTCCATCTCCAAACAAGCCCCTCTCAAGGCTGGCCAAACCCCTGAGTCTGGTACCCCTGAGATACACAGATACAGAAGATACGCAGATCACATAAGATCACCTGCAGAGATCACCTGATCCAGCTGCAGACAGAACCACCATAAAGCAAATAGTTGAGGAAAAGTTAAGGCTTCCACACGGTGCAGAAGACTGGCAGAGGGGGGGATGGGGGTAGGTGAGGTGGGGAGATAGGTGGGTTCCCACTCACATGAGTACAGGACCCCCACCTTGCCCCTCACACCCACTCCCTGCAAATGAGGCCACCATGCCTCTGGGACCCTTCACAAAGATTGTGGGTCTGTTGCTCGGGTGCAGCGTCAGAGGAGAGTTTCTGTACAAGCCATTTCCCAGCTGATTTTTTGGAATCCCAACAGGGCTTCTCTCCTTCCCGCTGAAATCCTGACAGGAGCAACGTTTTCTTTTCTTGGGGCTTTGGCACAAGCGGCAGAGGGTAGGAGGGGGAAAGAGGGAGGGAAGATCTGGAAGGGATTCTATGGTCTTGACTTCTCTGTTAGGAATCCAAACCGCACTCGGAAAGCCAAACCGGTGACTGTATTAAAAGGGAGAGAGAAAAAAAGGAGCAGGAGGAAAATCCCCATTAAGGAAGCCGAGACCACAGGGCATTGAAGGCCTCTTGTAAATGTAATTCAGCCCATTTATAGCTCCTGCCAGAGTCTTCAAAGCCATGCAGATGCTGCCCCAGAAATATGATAAGCATCGTAAGGAAGATTACACACAGGGCATAAAATAGACCTCAGGACATAACTCACTCCTGAAAGTGGAGAAGGAAGTTGTCGAGCCTGACAGGGTCCAAGCACATAAGTGTAGGTCCCTGTTGCTGCTGCTGCTCTGGGCTGGGCTGAGGAGGTGCGACCAGCAGAAGGAGCAGGGGCCTTAGCAGGAGTCCTGGGTTCAAGTTCTGCCTGGGCCACAGGCTGGCTGCATGACCCTGAAGCAGGTTCCTCTGGATTCTCATCTGGAGACCAAAGGGCTGTGGCTCCATGGCTGCTCCCTCTAGAAGTCCTAAGATTTGCACAGCGGGCATGGTGGAATTGAGAGGGGCAGAGGAGGGGCGAGACAAGCGGTAATAGTAGCCAAGTGCTTACTACGTGCTGGGCACAGGCTAAGAGCTTTTCATTGGGTTCTCTCACTTCATCCCCACAATGACTTTGAAGCAAGTAATTTTATTATCCCTACCTTGCACAGGGGATGGTGGCTCAGAGAGGACTGTCCAAAGTCACACAGCCACTAAGTGGCTAAGTTGAGATTTCAACCTGGGATTTTACAGCTCATATAGTAAGAGGGAGACAGAAGGCAATGAATTCAGAGAGGTCTTTGGGGTCCAATCAAGTGAGGCCTTGAGAGCCATGGTGAGGACTTAGGATTTTACTCTGCGTGTGATGGAAGCATTACTAACATTTCCTCCATACTAGGTGCTCTGCTATGATGTAGGGATCAGCCGCCTTGGGGGATGACTGAGAACTACATAAGCCATAACCACGGACGGTGGGACACGCCATGGTACCCCACATACAAGCGGTCCTCCCAAGGTCTCTGCCTACCAGATACAAATGACCCAGTGAATGAACCAGCAAAGTGGGAAGGAGCGGGAACCAGTGTCTCATGGACTTTGGAAAGAAAGAGCTCCCTGAAACAGCAAACCTCCCTGTCCTTCCTATGCCCCCACCCCTGCTCTGTGGGCGGGTATCCGCCACAAGTCAGTGGGCATCACCCGAGGGAGATCAATCTTTGCCCCAATCCCCCATGTCGCCTGACCTTCTCATCAGCAGTGTCCACTCTGAGCCAGGACACACAGCTGGGGCCTTGACTCAGGAAGGTCCCCATGCTTGGGTGGCAGAGGGATTTCTTCCTCCCGCCCAGGACACTATGCATGTAATGAGGCATCTCAGTGGTACTTGATGGGTCTTAGTAATTGGCACTTGCTTCTGCAGAATGAACTGTTTCAAGAAGTTGAGAGAGGAGGACATGGCTCAGCCACGAAGAGTCTGGCAATTTCCATGAACCGGGTATGTGTTCCTACAGATGGGCAAGCACCCATTGTACGGGGGGCGATTTGAGAGCGTAGGCTCCAGAAGTAATAGGAAAGGACTAGTCTCAGGGCCTCTTTTGGTCTGTCCAAACTGATGTAATCTTGGCAGCCTCTCCTCATCAAGATTCACAGTGTGTATGTGAGCACCTATACTTCCTCAAAGGACCCCCTCTTCCTTGCTTTTTCTGCCACCTGGAATGCCACCCATCCCTCCATCACCATCTTGATGCTCCAGGTGCTAAGACCGCAGCGAACAAGACAGACAGGGCCCTACTCTCAAGGTTTTTACATTTAGATTGGGGACAGGATGTGCATGGACGGGACACAGTATGCAATTTTCATATCTAGTAAGTAGTTTGGTTACACATATGTGTCTCCTCCCATCTCTAAAAAAGAATAAAAAGGGGAATGGGAAGGGGCCTGCCTAGGGGGCAGGAGAATTCAGCTAGTGGTCAGGGAAGTTTGGTGGAGACTTTGAGGAGAGGGAGCCAGTCATGTAAGGTTCTGGAGCAAGAATGCTCAGCCAGAGGCAACTACAGAGCAAAGTTGAAAGACAGAAGAGAGGCCGTGTAGCTGTGTTGTAAGCCACAGAAAGGAGTCTGGTGTTCTTTGAAGTGCCTTGGGACTCCTTCTCCATCCCAAGGCCTCCTCTATGAAGCCTTCCTTGAATGTCTGTCTTGCCCTCCTTGGCCAGCCTCTAGGACCCTCTCGCAGTCACCCCACTCTTGCCCCTGATCTCTGCTGTCCTGGAGAATTTGTCAGGGAGTCACCATCCCAGGGCCCAGTCTCACCTTCCCTAGGGGTTCCCAGATACATAGGCCACCCTGGCCTCCCAGGGTGCAGATGCTCTCAACCCTCTCCCTTCACGGCTGTCCAGAGAACCTGGACCATCACAGGGGACTGGCCTTAGAAACAGGAGAGGCCACAGCAGGCCCAGAGGCCCCAGAGCACATGGTGCAGAGGCCTCATTCTCCATGAACAACGCTCCCACCAGTCTAATTGGATCTAAGGACAAAAAGGGAAGGGGTGCATTAGTCTCCCAGGGCGGCTGTAACAAATTACCATAAAGTTGGTGGCTTAAAACAACAGAATATATTCTCCCCCAGGTCTGAGGCCAGAGGTCTGAAAGTGCCAGCAAGGCTATGCTCCCCCTAAGGCTTTAGGGGACAATCCACGCTTGGCTCTTCCAGGTTTTGGGGGCTCCAGGCATTCTTTGGCTTGTGGCCACCTCACTCTGGTCTCTGCCTCTGTCTTCACACGGCCTCCCCTCGTCCATCTGTGTCTCAAACCTGCCTGTGCCTTTCTTCAATAAGGACACCTGCCTTTGGGTTCAGGCGCACCCTAAAGTCAGGATGATCTCATCTCCAGATCCTCAACTTGACATCTGCAAAGACCCTTTCTCCAAATGAAGTCATACTCACAAGTTGGGGGTTAGGATGTGGACATAGGGGCCGCTCTTCAACCCGCTACAGGTGGTTATGGCAACATCTACAGAGTTGTCCTGACTCATGACAGTCTTGTATCCCTAAACGGGCCACAGTCACCCTGAGGGCAGGGATAACTTTCTATACTCCCTCTGTCCCTGGCAATCCCTGGCACTGAGCGAGTGCCATGCATGTGGGTGTTGACTGATACCCTCAGGAAGGTCAGAGGATTGTCTGGAGAGAGTGGGTGGAGAGTCTCTGGAGCTGTCAGCGGGCAGGCAAGCTCTGTGGGTCAGAGAGCCTACTGAGTGGAAAGGGGGTCCTCTCTGGCTCTGCTGGCTGATGCGGCACCCAGGAGAGCCTCTTCTTTGCCAAACCAATTTGGGGAGAGAAGATGAAAAGGTTATTGGAGGAATCCCCACCCCTGCAAAAAGTGACATGTATGTACGCTCATGGGGTGTGCTATGGTCTGAATGTTTGAGCCCTTCAAAATTCATGTTGAAATCCTAATGCCCAATGTGATGATATTGGACATGGGGCCTTTGGGGAGTGAGATGGTATTGGAGGAAGAGCCCTCACAAATGGGATTAGTTCTTTCATAAAAGACACCTCCACAGACTCCCTGTGGTCTCCATCATGTGAGGACACAGTGAGAAATCTGCAACCAGACCCCCACCCGAACACCCTGGTCTCAGACTTCCAGCTTCCAGAAGTGTCGGAAATAAGTTTCTGTGGTTTATCAGCCACCCAGTCTGTGTGTTTTTTGTTACAGCAGCCCGACCAGACTAAGACAGAGTGATAAGACGCAGGCAATGCCTGTAGGGAAGAAAAGGAATAATTAGCTTCCACCCCACAGCTCTGGCTTAGAGTCTCGCATGGCAGGCATCTGTAGGTTTGCCTGCGAGCGTCTGTACTGCAGTGTCCTGAGCTTCTTCTGAGGAACAATCCCTCCTTCATTCTCAGGCTGTGTGAGTTCAGTGGGGCTCACTTCACCCCAAACACCTGGAGTTACCAATCTGTATAGTCCAGCCATGGGTGTGTGACCCAAACTGGTCCAAGGAGAATCGGCCTGGGACTTTTGCGGGAACTACCAGAAAGAGAAGTACTTTTTCCTCAGGAGCTGCTAACTCACACACTGTGAACCCCAAGTTGCTAGGATGTATCTTTGCAAATCGCCACCACCATTTGGGACAGCTTGTCTGGGAATGAAATTGCCAAAGAAAGCAAAGCTGAGAGCTAGAGAGATACACGATTTGGTCACCTACATCCAGCCATGCCTGAAACCACTACCCTTGAAGTTTTCAATTACATGAGCCAATAAATTTCCCCATTTTTCTTACACCAGATTGAGATGGATCTAGTCCTTGTCACCGAGAGGTTCCTGATTAGTACATCTGGCCCTGCCATTTACTGTTATGTGATATGGGACAAGTCCCAACCTATTTGAATCTCAGTTTCCTCAAAATGCAAAATGGGCACAGTAATACCTAACTCAGAGGATTATTGGGAGGAGTCTATGAACTGATGTACAAAATCATTTAACACGGAGCCCAGCCCATCACAAACGTTGAGCAAATGGAATCTCTTATGAGCTGACAATCCAAGGTCACATAGGTGGGGTAGCATGGGGGTGGGGGTACAGCCTGGTCCCGCCTACCTCCTCACTGGCTGCTTGGGATCTGAGCAGTATAGTGTTTCCCTGGCACCCTCTGTCACTTATCTTCCCACCCGAGGCCAGACACTAGCTCCCTTCAGCCTGTAGCAACCTTTCCTGATTCAAACCCTCGCCCCCTAAAAACACTGTGTCTCCCACGCAGCTCCCATTTCTCTCCTTTGGGACGCTCTTCCATTAGTCCAATGCAGAGAGCAGAGAACAGAACACACAACAGAGGCAGCGATTACTTACTTGACCCGGCCACCTGGGGGCGCTAGGATGACTCCCACAGGCGAGCCTCCCACACGGCACTCTCCGCCCCCTCTCCCACAGGCTCAGGGAAACACTCTTGAAAAAACCCAGGGGGCTTTCGCCACAGATGGAAACCTTAACTCCTCTTGCAGCCACAGCATGCTTACAGTAAGAACCATCACATCCAGGAGAGAAAAATGATTTTCCAAATTCTGATTTGGAGGTTCCCATTCCCCAGTGCAGAGCCAGTCTTAAAGGAACAAAATCTTTTATTCCCCCATCCTCAATGGGGCCCCATGGGATTTATGGGTGTCTGCTACAAAGAAAACACCTAGTCCTGGCACATCAGAGGTTTTAATACATCTTTACTGAATCAAACAGAATTGAAGTCTTTTCGAGCAGCCTTACAGAGCTGTGACCAGAACAATTTTTTCTTTCCTTAAAAAAATTTTTTTTAATTAATTAATTTTTTGAGAGAGAGAGAGAGAGAGAGAGAGAGAGAGAGAGAGAACAGGGGAGGGGCAGAGAGAGAGGAAAAGAGAGAATCCCAAGCAGGCTCCACACTGTCAGCGCAAAGCCTGGTATGGAGCTCGAATTCACAAACTGTGGGATCATGACCTGAGCCGAAATCAAGAGTCGGATGCTTAACCAACTGAGTCATCCAAGAGTGCCCCTACCCTTTTAAAAAATTTTTGTTTTAGCTTTCCTTCCTTTTTCAAAACTCCTTTCTTTTTGAAGTATAATACACACACAGAAAAGTACACATGCATGTGCATAGCTCAATGAATTTCACAAATGGAGCCCACGTAGGTAACCAGGGCCCAGGCCAAGAAACAGAATCACCTGCACCCCGGAAGACCTTCACTACACCAGAGCAGATTTTAGCTGGGGTTTGTTGGTACTTCTACACTAGTATGGATGTTGAAACTCTAGCCTGGGTGGTATGTGTCACAGAGAAGGGGGCACTGACACATTCATTGTTTCAGTGGCATTTACTTTTATTTTCTCCAGACTTACTTAAAAATATATGCTTTATGATTTGATTCAAGTTGCAGCAAATTGAAGGGCACAGTGAGTCTCGATCCCTGGAATGAAGTCCCTTTTCTGTGAAATGTGAACATACTTGTATTAATTGTTGTCAACAAGGGTAAATGCTTACCTACAGCATTAGCTTTGGGAAGAGCCGTGTTCACAGAAACAAACCCTCTGAATTTGTCAGCTTGTTGTCCCTTGTTTGGAGAATGCCCAGGGTTGGTCTTCGGCCCTGATATAGACTGGAGATACTTCATTAGCTATATGTTCTCACTTTGGAGAGAACGTATAGTGAGCTATATGTTCTCACTACACGCTGCCAGACAAGGGCAGCTCAGGTCTTATGAATCACCTAGAAGGAAGCTGGCATCTAGGGATTCCCAGTAGATATCAAATTAGGGAAGGATGTTGGCCACAAGAGCACCATGGGTTGGCAGGAAATATAGGCTGGCCTGGCCCAGCCCAACCCTGGGAGGTAGATAGAGCATTGTGGATGACCTCAGACGTGCCAGGGAGCTCCAGGGAAGGGAGAGGATTTGGGATTAACTATAACAGTGCTTAAAGTGGCCACACTTGAGGACAATTGCCACTTGGATGCCACTGGGGTTCCTTAAGGCAAAGACTGTGGTCTCATTCAGAGCTCAGCTTGGACACGGCTGAGCACAGCCTAGAAAGTGCTTGGTAAACCGGTGTAATATGTATACTAATGGTGGGCCAGGTGGCAAAGGCAAAAGGCACTGACCTTCTCAGCCACAGTCATACTGGTCTGATTTCACCTTCCAGCTGTGTTTTCCTATTCTTGGTCCAGTGAGAAGGTTAAAAAAAAAAATCAAAATCTAGGACCATTCATCTGCCAGCAGTAGGATCAGAGGGTGGGTCACAGAGCTGAGAGGCCCGGGCCTTTTGAACCCGTGTCCTGGGGACATTAACAGGCCCCAGCATCAGCCTTCTCATCTGCCATGTGGGATTACAGGGCTGAGACACCAAGTGGAAGCAGCACGCAGGACAAGCACAGCACACAGAGCGGGGCACACAGGAAGGGTCCGACACAAAGTGCCTGTTGTTACAGAGAAGGGAAAGGCCAGATCACTCCATGTCTGGCTAACAGCCCGTGAGTCGTACTGTGACCTTTCGTCTGTCTGACTCCCAGTCCATTTTCCACCCAGTAGCCCAAATAACATTCTTAAAATGAAACCTTGCTTAAACCTTTCAGTGACTTCCCAGTGCACGGAGAATAAAATCTAAACTCCTTTCCGTGCCTCCTTCTGCAATCAGGTCTCATCATGCCAGCCATGCTGGGCATCAGTTAATGCCACAGACACGCCCAGGTTTCTCCCATCACGGGGCCTGTGTGCATACGTCCCCTCTCCCAGGACACAGTCCCCATGGCCCTTTGCACAGATATCGCCTTCCATACTTCAGATGAACGCATGAGGAGGCCTCGGCAGTACTGGGTCTCTCTGCCTCTCTCCCAGTCCTCCACTGTCTCCTCCCCAGAATTCACTGCGAAGTGTAACGGTCTCACCTCTTTGTATGATGTCTCATTTACTATTGTATCCTCAGGGCCCAGCACAAGGACTGGCACACAGTGGCCCCCAGTTGACATTTGCTGAATGGATGTATGGATGTGTGTGTGTGTGTGTGTGTGTGTGTGTGTGTGTGTGTGTGTTGACGCCCTCTCGCTCTAGACTGTCTCTCTCATTTACACAGTCACATATACACAGACACACACCCCTGAGGGGACTAGCACGTGTAGCTCACCCTGCCCATGCTGGGGGCCACAGGCGGGATGGGCTCGCCCTCCAGGACCCAGACAGAGTGGGGCCAGAGAGTGTGGTTAACTCAGAGCCCAGCATCAGGGCCAAGCTGTCCCCACCGTGTGGATGTGGGTGTGGCGGGCGTGGTGGGCAGTGGCTCAGCACCCTCCCTGTGAGAACCAGAGAATAAAAGGCCCTATTCAGCCCCAGCAGCCCCAGCTCCTCCCTGCCAGGGGAGGCTGCCCTCAGGAAAGGGGACGGTGGGACGCTGGGCAGAGCTTTCCGGCAGCCTCTCCCTGTGGCCTGGCCCACAGCAGGGGCCAGTGGTGGGGGGCAGGCCAGGGGTACTGGGCCTCCAAGGCACAGTGACACAACAGAAAGGCCCAGCCAGCCCAGGAGGCTGTGGACAGGCAGGGGCAGCCCTGGTCCCAAGAGTGATGCTGAAAGACACAGTTTACTTCTGATGGTCTGTAGCAGAGGAAAATCCCCAGGATGTAGAGGCCCATTGGAAAACAGCCGCACAACCACAGGCCTGGCCGTGCCAGCCAGAGGGAAGTTTGCCTGGCTCCCTCTGGGTGGACACAGTCCCCCAAAGACTGCCTTTCTTGAGCTTTGGCTCTGTTGGCAGAACTGAGCCCAGTCAACTCTCTTCAGCACCCTCCCACCCACACAGTTGCTGTGGTTCCCCGCCCTCCGGCGAGGGTAGTGAGCGTCATAAAAGTAATAGGTAACATTCACCAAGTATTTGGTGTGAGATAAGCACTGTGCTATGTATTTTATATTTATTCTTTTATTTGATCTGATGACAATCTATGACCTAGGTACTGGGTACTGTTGCCATTCCCATTTTATGGATGGGTGAACTGATTTTTGGAAAAGTGACCTGAGTTACCTGCCCAAGGTCACAAAATGAGTAAGCGGCAGAGCTGAAATTTAATGTGCCATGGCCTCTTTCTTTAGGCCGTCTGGAAGCGCCTAGGATCTTAAATGAGTTTGCTCTATTCCTTCTTTTCTCTGTACCTTTTCTCTGTGTATCCTCTTGGTCTGCCTTCCCCAAGAGCTACGTCTTTTTTTATTTATTAAAAAAATTTTTTTAATGTTTATTTATTCTTGAGACAGAGACAGAGTGTGAACAGGGGAGGGGCAGAGAGAGAGGGAGACACAGAATCTGAAACAGGCTCCAGACTCTGAGCTGTCAGCACAGAGCCCCACGCGGGGCTCAAACCCACGAACTGTGAGATCATGACCTGAGCTAAGTCGGACGCTTAACTGACTGAGCCACCCAGGTGCTCCCCCAAGAGCTACGTCTTAACCCCAGCCCAACCCCATGAGCACGGTCACCCAGCACCACTTACACACTCACCGACAATCCAGCCTTCCTGAATGTAGGTGCTGTGCTGGGGGCCGGGGTGTGATGATGCACCACGCAGACACAGTCCCTGCTTCTCAGGGGATGCAGTCTGTGTGGGCATTGCGTTGCAGTGTTATCTGTTACAACGGGGATACACAGGAGGCAGGACAGGCCTGAAACGCGGTGGGAATGAGCCAGGGCAAGGGAAGGGGAAAGAATGTTCCAGAAGGAGGGAAGAGCCTGAGCAAAGGTCCAGAGATAACAGGATCCAGCTAAAGTAAAGTGAATGCGTTGGGAGGTTACAGGTGCAGGTTACGAGTGGCACTAGAAGAGACTGAATGGGTGACTGGAGTTTGATCACATGGACCACACAGAGAAAAGCAGAGCCATTCAAGTTGTACTGTTTGAGAAACACCGGAGCTCCTGCACCATCAAGGCCAAGGACCACAGTGTCTACCTGGGGGAGTGGGGGGAACACAGGCACCATCAGCCCATTCTAAAGCACTTCTCCCTCAAATCTTAACGCTGAGGGTCGGGGACGGCACGGCAGGGGGCGGGCGGCACACTTGGGCCTAGTCGCTGGTGGGACACTCATAGCACAAGCTCAAGCCCGTGTTCTCACCAGTGTCGACAGCCACCACAGTCCAAATGGATCCTGGGGTTAAAACCAGGAGATCAGGTCACCATGTCCAGACCCCTTACTCTCTGGGGTCAAGGCTGAGCTCAGGGAGGGCCATGGCTTGCCCAACTTCACACAGTGAGTTAGCAGCCAGGCTGGGACTCGGCAGGGCAGCTGGTCCAGCAGCCTGGTTCTGGGGTGGATTGTGTAGCTCTTGCATCGACAGGTTATATTCCCCTGGGCCCCGTACTCAGCTGTCTTTCCTACTTCTAATTTCTACCCCAATCCTAACCCCACAACAAGAGCTGCCACCATTGACACCATTTCAGAGGAGCCTGTGGTAGTCAGCCTCCAAGGTGGCCCCTGGTGACGCATACCTCAGGGTCACTTACTTCACACGGTCCCCTCTCACACTGTATAGGGCTGATCTGTGAAGCAGCAGGACCCTGGGTGTCCTCCCCGTGGACAGGGTGACTTCCATGGCTAGGTTGTAAAGGACATCGCAGCCCCCTTCTTGTCTTGCTCTGAGATCATTCATGTTGCAGGAAGCTGGCCACCATGTTGTAAGGACACTCAAGCATCTTATGGAGAGGTCCATATGGCAAGGACCCGAGGTCTCCTGCCGGCAGCCAGCACCAGTCTGCCGGTCACGTGAGTGAGCTGTCTTGCCCAGTGAGTCCCCAGTCACGCTTTGTGCTGACATCTGGACAGTCACTTCCCAAGAGATGTGGTATGAAAACTGTGCAGTTAAGCCATTCCTGAATTCCTGACCTACAGAAACTCTGAGATAAGAAATGTTGGCTATTGTTTTAAGCTGCTAAATTGGGGGCGGGAGGATGTAATTTGTTCCACAGCACGAGGTCACTGACCCAGGCCCAGCACTGCTCATGAGAGAGCCCCTGGGTTACCTGAATCAGACATATTTGGAGCATTCAGGCTGCTTTCCGAGAGGAGGGAGCTTTGTTTTCTTTTTCTCTTATGTTTATGGCACGCACATAGCAAAAGGCTACACCATCGTTGGTCTATGTAAGAGCTGGCTTTGCTAGCAAAGAACTTTGCCGGCACTAAGCAAAATGCGGGTGTCATGCTAAAAAGGGTATGGGGGATGAGGTTACGCAGAGAGGCTGGTGCTACTGTAGAGCAATGCATCAGAGCGAGCAGTTCTCTACCTGCCAAGATGCACGAGCTCCAGGCATTTCTCCCAGGCAAACAAAATGCAGCGTGTCCAAGGCAGAAATAATGGATGAGGACAAGGAGGGACTGTACCTAACTCCTGCCAGACTGCCACACCAGCAGGTAAGAATAAAAACCCCACTTACATTTTAAAGCATCCTGGGCTTAGAAAGAACTGACACACAATCTTATTACATTACCCTTGTTGACTCAAGATAGGCAGTTCTGGTCCCATTCAGTCATTCACTTGACAACTTTGTTAAGCAGCTACTACTATGTACCAGGTAACTCTTTCTTCCTTCCTTTTCCTTTTCCTTTTCCTTTCCTTTCCTTCCTTCCTTCCTTCCCTTATTATCACCATTATTTTTTAATGTTTATTCATTTTTTGAGAGAGACAGAGTGTGAATGGGGGAGGGGCAGAGAGAGAGGGAGACACAGAATCCAAAGCAGGCTCCAGGCTCTGAGCTGTCAGCACAGAGCCCGACGCGGGGCTTGGACTCACAAACCACGAGATCATGACCTGAACTGAAGTCGGATGTTTAACCGACTGAGCCATTCAGGCGCCCCTATTTCTTTATTTAATAAACATTTATATATGTTTACTATGTGTTAGGCATTGATTTAAACCCTTTGAAAATATTAACTCACTTACTCCTTACAACAGTTCAACAAAGCAGATACCATTATCCAGCGATTTAACAAGGAGATTGAAGTTATACAGGTTAAGTCACTTGCCCAAGGCCAAACAGCTAGAGGCGGCAATACAGGGATTGGCACTAGACTCCACCCTCTTAACCAAGATAAAATCAGGCGCGGTTCCTGTTCTTCAAAACTCCAGTTTTGAAAATCCCCATGACCACAGAGGAAGAAAGCCCAGAGATACGTTCTGAATTTCCCCAGGTCACACAGTACTGAGACTAAAAGCTAGGGTCCGATTCCAGGCAGCTTTACTTTGCTCCACTACATGTATCTGCTCACAAAGCAGGTTTAGGAGAAGATGGGTGTGAGGGCAGTGAACAAGGAAGGCGTTTCTAGAGCCCAGAAAGAGACAGGGTTTCTCTAGGACCCACTGGCAAGTCTGGAGTATCCCGAGAGACCCCAAAGCAAATGAACAAAGCTCACTCACTGTCCAGGCCGTCATGATTTGTGACTGTCCGCTGTCTGCCGGTATTCATGTCTCCAGATATTTTGGGGGCAGTGTTATTTATAGACCATGTTTCTATTTATATTTTCATTGAATTCCTGCTAACCCTAGCTAGATTCTCCCCACCCCCACCGAAACCTAGAGAGAGAAGGATAAAAACTCATTCTCACCAAGTAAGTCAGGGGTTCAAAGGTGAAGGTCAAAGTCTTGGCTGTGTGTGTGCAGTCTTTCAGCAGGAGCCCTTTGCAGGGAAGCATTCAAGACAAGGGGGCTTTCTGCGCTTTCCAAAGGAAACGGGGGGTGGGGGGAAGGGCACAAAGCTGGCCTTATACAGAGGAAGCCATATTCTGTCAATGCAGTGGGATGTGAGGTGGGCCTACGAGACCTCTGTTTCCCTAAATGTTTTCTCTTTTGTATGATGTTTCATCATTGGACATTTATCCCTTTGGTCTTAAAAGCTATTAGATTGCAAAATATTGGGACTATGAGAAAACCCAGACAGTATCAAGTCCAATCCTAGTATTTCCCAGATGTGGAAACTCAGGCTCAGAAAGATCTAGGACTTGTTCTTATGCCCCCATGAGAACATATCTGAATGAATCTACTACAATGCACAGGAGACCATCCTAATTTTGGAGGAAGAGCTGTCAGGAACAGCTAAGTAGGCTCAGAATTCCTCTCACACCAAGTTTTAGGAATGAGCAAGTAAAACCATGTGATGTTTCCTAAGGTTCTATTTGGTACCCCAAATGAAAACTCTCTGGTTTAGGGCCACAGAGAGAAACAAAGGTAAAGTAGGATTTCTTTCTTCCTCAATTTTAGTTCCTTGTTGAACCATGGTTTACTAAGCTGTGATGACTGTTGCTGCATGGTTACTTTATGGGTATGTGTTTACAAAGCCTGCAATTATTCCCTTCTGGTAACTATGCCTGCAATTCCAGATTTGGCCACTAGGTGGCTGGCTAAACTTGGGTAGGTTAAGTGAAAAGTAGCCGAAAATAATCTAATCTAGGCAAGACCTTTACTGTAGGAATGTGACACTTAATTAAGTGCCCAAAAAAGGACAAAGCTGACCAATGTCTAACTGATAAAACCATACAAAACTTGAAATATAGTTTAAAGAAATGCAAACACTCTAGTATAGGTAGTATTCCCACATTTCATATAGCAAACCTCCAGGCAGTACATCTTTGGTCAAGCTCACTCTGCAGCAAGCACAGCCAGGACATAGAGAATAGTGAGTGGTCAAGAGCTTGGAAGTGGAAGGACCTGGGTTTGAATCCCAGTCCTGCATCTTACTAGTTGAGTGGCCATGGGCAAGTCATATACCCCTTCCAGCCCATGACTCTTCATATGTAAAGCGAGTAGCTGTCATGAAATGAGGCAATATAAGCACAGAAACACTTTGCACGATATCTGGCACAAGTATGTACTTAAATGGTAGCTATAATGCTTAGGGAGGAATCTTTCCTTTATAACCAACTGTTTAATTTGCTAAACGTTCCAAGCGGCACACCACTTCTCAGGAAGCTGTTTGCAACTTTTCCCCTATACCCAATTCCACAAAAAGTGATCTCTGGGCCACCTGCTAGTAAGAGAGAACAGCTTTGCCAGCCACATAGGCCTTACTAGCCATCTTCACCAATTACCAACTATTAAAGTTGCAAATTCATTTTTCAGATCAGAAAGAAGCAGCTGGGAGTACAAACCTTGCCAAGCAGAGAAGGCACCAAGTTAACAGTCACTCATTCATCTCAGTCCTCCTCCTTTGGCTCCCTTATTGTGGAGCTTAGGTTTGCTATAATTGTTTTATAGAGAAGAGCAAAACATTCTCCTTTTAAAAACCAGGGCCTGTTTGTCTTTGTTTTTGTCTTAACCCTTTTGCCAGGGACTTCTTCAGAGAGACCCAAGCACTTTTCCTGCTCCTAACCCTGCAGTATAACTGGACAGACAGACTTTAGACATACTTGTGCCGTGCCATCTTCAAAACCACAAGGGATTCACAAGACAGTCTCGCCCACCCCCAATCCAGACAGACTTCTGAAATAAAAACCTTAGCATCTTCTTGGCCCCAAACTTCACCCTGTCTTGGAAGAGTGGGGACTTACAGAGTCCTGACTTAGAGCTGATGAGGGAGTGTGGCTGGGGCCAAGTGTCCTCCAGGTTAGACTGGTGGCGGGTGACAGAGGCTATGCAGTAACTTACACCCCCATCCCACAGGGTGCCAGAAACAGGTGGGCAACTCAGGTCTGCATAGCTCTTACCAAGTTACCTGTGTGAAGCTTGGGTCAGAAATTAATTCACCGAAGGAGGTTCAGTGGTTTATATTACATGGATGGACTAAACATAGCCATACACCAGGGAAGTCCTGAGGACAGAGTCAGCCTATGGAAGGGCGTCACTGGACCTTAAAACAGTGCTTCTCAAACTTTCCTGTGCATGCCAGCACACAGCAGACTGTGATTTGGTGTGTCTGGGGTGGGGCTAAGACTCTGCATTTCTAACAAGCTCTCAGATGATGTTCGTGCTATTCGCCCGTGAACCAAATTCTGAGCGGCAGACCTTGAAACGCACAAGACTGCGTGCACAACCTCACTCCTGGAAAGGCTCCAAGAGACAGCTCAGCCTTTTTTGTCGAGCTCCATTCACCAAATCATCACCACGTATTAAGTGCTTACTGTGTGCTTAACAGGTAACATTTCATTCAATGCTCTCAATAGCCCCAGGGGAATCTCATAGATGAGGATTCTGAGGAGGTGCAGAGATGCTGAGTAAAGCTGGCCCAGGGTCAGGCAGCTCCTGGGAGGCTGAGCAGGGATCTGACTCAGGTTCATCTAGCTCTGAGGCCTCCAGTGCTGAAAGGTGACGCCTACCTGCCTCCACCGTGAAAAAAGCAGTTTCAAGTTCAGACAACCAGTGCCACGTAGAAAGCCCCGGTGTGAGTTGTGAATCTCGATCTGTCTGAGCCCAAGGCCAGGTTCAGGTCTGTCAGAACCACCATGCTGCTCTAGGGCTGGCCGAGCTGCGGAGTCACACGGCTTCTTTTGGCAACGCAGCTTTGGAAATTTTCCCTGAGATGTGCCTCGATTCATTCTCGCTAAGGTGAAATCTGGCCCTTCTGCTCTGGCCCAGGGAGAAGCAGACGTGTCACCCCTCTCCCTCAGACCCTGCCCCTGATGGGTAGAGGAGACCTAGAGCTGCCAGACAAGCCCCACCCACCCCATGCACTTCCTTCTCTGCCTTGTGAAGGTGCGTTCAGGGGAACAGACTCCACCTTCAGGCCATGCCAGTCCCTCTGGCCCACTGTAGTCTGGAGGCCAGGCGGCCTGGGATCTGGGGGCCCCTCAGTGGACATCAGTCCTTGGAACAGTGCAGGTGAAGGAGAGGAGGTGTTTTCAGGGCCCAGAGCTACTGTACTGCTCGAAGCCAGGCAGCCTCTGGATGAATGGTGTGTCAGTTCATAAGCGCCTGGGGAGGCTCCAAGGGTCAGCTCAGTTCCTGCCAGGGAAGAGCTCTGGCTTGAGGCTCCATCCCTGGGCCGGGGTCCAGTTGGGGTGACCTTGGCGAATGGTGGAAGGGTCAGGCCAGGGACACTGTGGAGATCTGCCACCAGCGCCCCTCACCTCTGAAGGAAGGGCCTTGAGCTCCCTGTCAATGGGCCTCAGTGTTCTGCCTCCTCCACCACCCAATGACCCCCTCGCACTCCCCACTGAATCCAAGACCCAGAAAACAGAGTGTCTAGTGCCCAGAGGCTCCTGGGAGGGAGGCTGGTGGCAGGCACTCCCCACCACAAAACATCCTTCACATGTGCCGGAGGCTTCAGCTATCTCAGAATGGAGGGAGGACATCATCCCCTTTCACTCCCAGGGGCGAAGTCCAAGGCGGGGATGTGGGGAGGGTGCTGGGAAGCACCGGTTGGCCATCTTGGCCAGGGTTGCCCTCAGCAGAACCATGCGCATCATCATTCTCTACTTCCCCCCTCACCCCCGGCCCTCAGCAAGGCCTCTAGGATGTTCCTCTAAAATAGGTCTCAGACTGACTTCTCTCCACAGCATCGTCCAGCCTAGGCCCCTCAGCTTAAAACCTTTCAGACACTTCCCACCACACGTGACAAATCCTCACCCCTCAGCGCGGCCCATGACAACGGCACAGCCTGGGCCTGTGTGGCAGCCACACTGAAAAGTTCACACGGCCTCATTGGTCAGGCTTCTCACGGCACCACCAGGGGCCCAGAACCTTCTTCCTTCTCCCGCCTCAGTTGCCCTCCTGTTCTCACCTCTGTCACACCTGGGCTCAGGGAACTGGCCCCTCAGTCATCCAGGCGTGAGTATGTGTTTACTGACAGTGCCCCCCTCCGCCCCACCCAGGGCACAGCAGTCCTCTTAAGCACAGAGTGAGGGCATCTGACCCTCATAAAAGAACACTTAGGCATCAACTAAGGAGATGATTTATTTTCACAGGGAAAGATCAGGAATGTCGCAGCCACCTGAAATCACTGGCATCTGGTGATTCTGCCAACACGCAAGGTGATCCCCAGTTGTTCTGGTTTAACTTCCTCAATCCTGTGCCTCACTGACTGGCAAGAGAGGCACCCGAACCCAGCGTGTGGACTCCCAGGTCTGGGCACATTTTACTGCACGTGAAATTAAACGGACTGACAGGCCCGTGGAAAGACACACATTTCTGCTTAGATCAGAGTCCTCCTGAGGGAGGTGCCAGTCCATTCAGGGCTGAGGGTGTGGGTGGGTATTCAGCAGGTTGATTCCCTTCTGGAGTTCTCTGGACGAGGAAGACAAGTTATAACGAAGCGGCCTGACCCTTTCCTGGTCTCCAAGTGTGGGGATGACACAGGGGAACAGCTGAGGGACCTGATCCATGTGTACTTTTGAAAGCCATCTTCCAGTGGTGGCCTGCTCTGCAAAGCCCCTTATTCCCGGCGAGAGCTGGCAGCCCTAGAGCTGAGAGCCTGTGAAGCTGGTGGCCCTGCCGTGTCATCACGGTGAAGGGGCCAGGGCTGCTCAGGCCCCTCCCCGCCTTTCATCCCAGATCAGCCAGCTGGGTTGTCAGCTCCTCAGAAACCAGCTCCTTATGACCTCAAGTTACCATGGGCAAGAAGCAGCGAGAGGTGCCACCGGGGCTGAGATGCGATGCGTAGGGCTGAATCAGCACAGGGAGGGAGGGTAGGCGGTGGGGGGGGGGGGGTGAAGAGCAGGGGCAACCCCACAGCTGTGTCCTGCTGCAAAGCCGTCTGGAGGAATGGCAGGTGCACAGCACCAGAACTTCTCCCTTTGAGCCACACAGCACTTGCTCTGCACTAACTGCTTGGAACGTCAAGCCAAAGCATCGTTAACCCATTTGACAGATGAGGAAACTGACTCTGGAAGCCGTGTGCCTGGGCCAGGGTCGCACAGTTTATGCAAGCTTATGGAGCTGTCTCTTTCCTGGGTAGCTCTGCCACGAGAGACACGCTTTGGAGCTTCTGGTTTCCACAGCTCCTGTCTGCCCAGCTCTCTGTGGTGACTCCGTTCCCCCACATCCCCCACATGCCTCATTCGCTTCTTGCTAATCTTTAAACACACGCCTTCAGTTGCACTCGGGTCATTGACCTTGCTGTCCCCTTAGCCTGGCGCCCGAAGCCCTCATTGCCCCTGTCACCTCTGCAAAGAGGCCCTTTTGACCACTAACCTCAGATGTCCCAGATCACAAGACCTCGTTATTTTTCTCCCTGGCACTTATCACTACTGGGAATTGCTCATTTATTTGTTTGCTTTCTGACTGCCCCACTGGAAGGTGAACTTCCTGAGAGCAGGGACTGGTCTACCTTGTTCTCAGCGGCATCACCAGTGCCTCCAGCTAGGCCTTGGAACACAGTAGGTGCTCAAGAAATACCTATGGCAGGAACGAACAATGCAGCTCTTTCTCGTAGCGTTCGGAACCAGCTGCCAACAGCAGGCCCCGAGAACCACCCACTCCAGATTACAGAGTGAGAGAATGACTTTGGGGGTGGAGGCAATAATTACAGCAAGAGAGGACCCAGCACTCCCAGAGGAGGTTAGAGGAAAGCCACGTTGAAAACAGTACACAGCGCCTCTTAGGCCTGTAATCTTGTCCATCTTCTTAAAGCCCTGGCATTACCAGCAGACCCTATTTTTCCTACTCTATCACGTAGAAGGTTTGTCTTTTCCTGCCACTCAGGTCATCAGTGAGGCTCAGAAGCCTCTTGGGCACTCTTCCCCCAGGGGCTGCCGTGTCTGCCAGTGTCTGTGACACGCTGCCTCCCTCCTGGCTTCCAAGGCCCTGTGGGGAGGGCTTTCTCAGGCTGGCGCCTGGTGCGGACACACAGAAATGCCTACAGCCCAGGGAGAGAGCCAGCTCTCCCCCACGCCACAGCCACGGACCAGCTCTAGCCAAAGACATCCCTTCCCCCTGCTTCCTTCTGTGCTTGAACAAACACCGGATCTGCAGTGCAGGGCCCTGGGGGGCAGGGAGAGGAAGGCCCCAGAGACTGAGCCTGCAATTCACCCAGCACCCTCCTGCACTGTGGCTCCAAACTGCCTCTTCATTAAGGGGCCGGTATGTAAACTGGCGAACCAGTAGAAAAGAGCGTAGCATGCCTGCTGTCTAAAAATACACCCCTCTAAGCTCAGAAGATAATAAGACCGGTGGCGCCTACTTTGATTATGGCTCACTTTTATTCCTAAGCTACCCAGCTTCTCCAGGATCCATCAACTCAGGAGCACTGATGGCTATAGGTGGGACTAACTCAGCTATTAGGAGGAAGGGGCTTTCTAGAAGCTCAGAGGCCCAGTCCCAGCCAGCACAGAGACACAGATGGCTTGTGAGTGGGAGGAAACCTGCAGAGTGAGCTCACCTCTTTCTGCTCCACTGCATGGCTTCTGAAGCCCCTTGATCCCTGGTCACAGTTGTTTGCTTTTTACATCAGCAGCTACACTGTCTATTTCACTCTGTAATGACCATTTCCTCCCAGGGAGCCTCCTTGGACTGACAAACTCAGGATACACAGGAAATCTACTCCAAACCCAGGATGGGCAACAGGAGATGGATTTTCCACAACAGTCTTTTAAAACAAGGCAGAAAGTTCCATGTAAACAGTAGGCTGCCCTGAGAGGCTGCTGAGCCCACCATGCTTGGCCCAATGTCCTAAAGATCACCATTTCTGTCCACCCCTCCAAAAAGCAGGAGACCCCAGAAAGCAACTAATACACTTGCGAGATCATCTCCCTGGCACTCCAGCATTTCTGCGTGTCTTAACAACAGGGCACTAACTGCCTTTTGTTCTGGATTACCTTTTCAAAGGTGTTTGTAAAGAAACAGATTAATTAGAGGACAGAGATAGTGTCTTGCTCCGGAGTAAACAGCAGGTTTGCATATAGCCTTGGGACAGAGATAGGGCGTGTCTCCAAGGAAAACAGGGTAGGTTTGCTTACTGCCCGCTATAAGAGATGTGGGCTCCCTGAGATCTGGCTTCCTCTCCTATCATGTAGCCCTCAGGCATTCGTCTGGGCACACAATTCACCCCCACAGGGCCTGGAGGCAATGGGATCTGACGCAAATGTGCCATAATAAAGCCTTTTGTCTGACTTGGGAGCCTCATATTTTCTACTGGCCTCCACGAAAGTAGGGAAGGCTAACTGTTTGGCTTGCAAATGTGATCAAATCTCAGATCTTTCACCATTCTTGAGCAGAGTTCTTCTGCTCCTCCTGGGGGTCAATGCTGCTGCCCCAATACCCATGCTCCAGGTCTGCTCTGTGTCCAACAACCTCAGAAGGAGCCCAAAGTTATCCCAGTATATGGAAACCATGGAAAGAAGAATTTATTTCCAAAGAAGGGGTGCTCTGCTTTGCAAAAGGATGGATCCCATGACTCTTTTAAATAGAATAGTATTTAGGACAACTGAAAGATGATGTGATTTGTCCCACAGAACTAAATTTGCAGAGATTCTCAGGAATATGCCTTAATGTAAAACAAGACTCACCTCTGCTTTCCACTTGGAGGTAGGAATGCCAAGAAGTCAGGCCTGGGAGTGGAGCTTCTCAGGGACTATTGTCAACCATTGCCTCCTTCTGAAAGACCAGCCAGCATGCCTGCCCACTAGCACTCACCAACCCCTTACAATAAAAATCCTTTGCTCACGTCTTTAGCTTTGGGAACTGACTCCTGCCAATATCAATTTCCTCGCTTTGATAATGCACTGTATTTACACAAGACATTACCACTGGAGGAAGCTGGGCACTTGGTACACCCCTTGGTGGCTGTGTGATGGTAGAAGGTGACTTGACTTCTCCTTAAACTGGGAATAGAGTCACCTACCCTGCAGTGTGGTGGTGGAATTGGAGGGGAGGAATGTGGAGTGCCTAGTAGTTTTGCAACATCTTGTGAGTCTGTTTCAAAATACAAAGTTTTAAAAATGCTGTGACTTAGGAAAACCAAATAGGTAATCTTGGGAGACTCATAATTAAATGAAGACCGTGCTCTGAAAGCCTGGGGCTATCCTGTTTGTAATTGTGTTAAGATAATAATAAACTAAGCTGTTTACGTGTGGGGAAAAAAATCAATTACTCAGCTGCAGTGACCTCAGGACACTCAATAGAATGAGAGCACTTACGGGTCACCTGAGTCCCCATGAGGTTCAGGTCACTCTCTGCCCCACGTAGTGCACTCTTGAAGCATAAGATAGCGATGGAAGCTGGAGGGACCACTGCGGTGCTGGGTCCTTGGGCAGAAACTCCCAGGTCCCTAGTCTGGAGGATATGGAACCAACAAAGTGGGTGGGGGAAAGTTTCCAGCTGAGGCTGGCTGGGGCAATTCCTCCCTGCCCAAAAAAGGTACAGGGCAGGGCAGGAAGGAGGACAGCACTACTACTTAATGGCTAAGTAGTGGGGGAAACTGAGTTGACTTCTTTCTAAAATGGGATAATGTCCCCATACCACACCATAAGGACTGGAGAAAAGGGTTGTAAGAGGGCCCAGCACAAGGCCAGACACACAGAAGGGGCTCAATAAAAGGTATCCATACATAAGGGAGAATGTCCAATTTGTGATCAACCAATGAGTCTTAAATGTTTTATTTTTTTAAGTTTACTTATTTGGGGAGCCAGAGCACAAGCAGGGGACAGGCAGAGAGAGGGAGAGAGAATTCCAAGCAGGTTCCCCACCGTCAGCACACAGTCCAATGTGGGGCTCAATCTCACGAACCGTGAGATCATGACCTGAGAGGAAATCAAGAGTTGGATGCTCAACCGACTGAGCCACCCAGGGGCCCCCAACCAATAAGTCTTAATAAAGCACACACTATGTGTCTGGCCCCATGATAGAAATGTGAGAGAACTAGATAGGGGCCTTGTCTCAAAGGGAGGCCACAAAGGTCAGTGAAAACAGCTAGGGGTATCTCCCTCTTTCTCACCTAATGTGGGGTTTGGAGGCCCAGGCATGACTGGAGGGATTCCTTCCCCTTCACCCCTTCACTCACTCCCAGGGCACCAGGCCCAGGCATAATTCTCTGCCTCTTCCTGCCTGAAAAACCACCTGGCTTTTTCCCAGAGATGCCTTGCTGGAGAACCACCTGTCCCACATGAAGGTCATAACTTCTCCATGCCCCTCCTGTGGGCTCTGCAGGCCTCACAAACACACAGATGGGCCAGGGCATAGTGGCTCTTCACTTCTAGGTCCAGAAAGCAGGTTCTAGAGCCAGTGGAACAAGTGGGTTGTGGACAGTTCCCCTACAAAGCCTTATCCAGGATTTGGTCGCTATGCAAATGTGAGACCACTGGTCTGGCAATTGCACTGGCTGTCTGTCATCACCTTGTTGGCCCTGTTCCCAGCCACCCTCCCCCTAACCCAACTCTAGCATGGTGCAGGACAGTCTCCTGGGATGGAGCCTCTGCCTCTGGCCACGGAAACCCCAGACGCTCGCCACTTTTCAAACCCACAGGCTGACCCTGAACGCAGGCCGTACACTACTCAGACACACCACAAACTTGTGTCCTAGATCCTGAGATTTATGGCTCATGTGTGGGATTTTTTATTTATTTTTTTTATTTTTATTTTTTGCTAGGATTTGACTGGCAGATGAGGGCTTGTTAACCATGGGAAGCCACAGATTCCCTCTCTTCTCTCAATTCCTTTGCTTTCTCTGTCACTTCCACCAGCCAGTCAAACTTCTACGAGCCCCCTGGGCCAGGCACGACAAAGCAAAGCAGCTAGCTAATGCTCCAGACACATCCCCCTGACCCCAGGCCCCAGAAATGCCGATCACATCTTGGCACCTGGGAAGCTAAAATCGAGACTGTTCTGGAGATAATGGGTGTTCTCTGCTTTCTCCCCCTGGGTGTTCCTTGCTCTGAAAAAGGGCTGGCAGAGCTGCTCCCGAGGCTGGCTGCTAAGCCTCCTGAGGGTTGGAAGAGTGAAGGCAGCTGGTGTGTGTGTGACTCAGGTTCTGCTGAGTCACGCTGTCAGGGCTGAGCCTGTGGGAGTCAGCAGGTGACCTTGGCTGCCTCCCCAAAGGCAGGACGTAGAAACAGAGACTTAACTGGTGTTAGATAATACAGTAGATGTTGGCCCCTGCCCACAACCCCCTTACTAGCACATGCTCTCATCCCTCACTGCTGTAGGTGTTTGCCGCTGGGGGCTCAGAGCTGCCCCTTCTCCAAAGGCATGTCCCCTGCCCTCAGCCCTCAGGGGCTATTTGCCCACACTCCACGACCTCTGGGGGAGAGGAGGCCTCCAGAAAATGGATGACCTATGGGGAGTATAGAAGGTGTCTCTGACACTGGGATAACTCTGGTGCCATCCACCTTGGGCTTCTTCCCCTGCCCTGCCCTGCTTCTCTCACTGCCTTGGGATGTGCACCTGAGAGCAGTCCTCCAAGTCACCCGGGTAAGAATCCTCATCTCAGTCTCTACTTTTAAGGAACCTGACCTAAGACAGGAAACATTCCACATTGCGCTTCTCTCTTCCCCTCTCCTCTTGGGTTTGGGCAGGTTGGGAACCCTCGTGCCCACGCGGCTCTCCCTACTTTGGTTCCGATTGCGTTGGCTTCTTTTTCCTTGCTGTCCAAGTGAGGGAGTGGAGCATGAAAGGCTTAGGTAGTTTCTCATGGGCAGGGGGGAGCAAGGCACGGGCCTGGGAGCCCCAGGATGGGATTCCGCACGGCCAGCAATGCCCATGCCAAAGTCCTGGAAAGTGAGTGAACAAGAGAGAAGCATCGGAGAGGAAACCCCACTGTAGGCAGAGGAGAAAAGCAGCAAAACAGGGGAAAGACAAGTTCCCTTGGATGGGATGGGGGCCAGTCAACCTCATTCCTCTCTACAATGTCACCCACTGCACACAGGTCCCATCATGTGGGGGCCAGAAGGGATCCTCTGTTGGCCTTTCCCAGGAGATGGGGGTGGCCATGGGGGCAGCAGACTTTCTTTATTCACAGCTGCCATTTATTGAGCAGTTACTATGGGACAGGCTCTGTGCAAAGTGCTGCCCATGAATTCTTTTACCCTCACCACAATCCTTTTAAGAGGAAATTGAAGTTCAGAGAGAGCCCCAGTGCCATAGCAGTTGTGGGTTATCCTCCTGGGGTGGCTGATGGGGCCTGAGGTCAGAGATAAGGCTCTGGTGCTGGTTACACCTCCTGCTGTGTGGCCTGTGTGAGTCTGTTAGCCTCCCTTAGCCTCAGTTCCCTAGTCAGTAAAATGGGGATAATAACCTCACTGGGAGGAGCAAATGAGACTACACATGTGAGTGTGCTGTGTGAAACACTAGGTGCGTTTCAGGAATTGGCAATAATTGGGTCCTGCTAGAGGCTAGCCACGATTCTGAGCCCCTGAAACGTATGAATTCATTCTATCCCGCCAACAGCCCCATGAAGTAGATGCTAGTATCCTCCCTATTCTCCAAATGACAAAGCTGAGGCATATACAGAAGTTAACACATTTGGCAACTGACAGAGCCAGACTCTGGAGGGGAAGGTCAGGCAGGCCGTGTGACCCCTCCTCCCCACCAGACGTTGGACTCTGGTAGCGGCAGGACAGAAGACTTGCACTTCCCCCACCCCTCCAAGCCACCGTCCTTGGAGGTCAACTCCGGGGCCCCCTCCTTTAGGAGTGCTTTGCTTTCTTCCTCAGCTCACAATGACACACTCCAGACACTCAGAACAGCACCGTGCTAGAGAGGGTCACTTCCTGCCTGCACTGGTTCCCTGATTATGGAGTAGACTCTGCCTCTCTCATCTCTCTTAGTAGCTTGAAGGCTCCTTGGATGAAGGCAACACAGCCACATCTTCCCTTGACTCACCAGGCTATCCCAGCTCCTAGCCCCAGGTAACTTATCCCAGGGCCTGTCATAGGCTGAGCCCCTCACTGCAGACAAATGATGACGAGGTGATATTTCCCTGGAGAACTGGCCACCAGTGGGAGAAAAAGCCCATCCCTCTCGAGGAAATAAGCAGCTTTCATGCCCCAAGGCCAAGCCCACCTCTGATACCAGGGTGCCGCCCTGGCCTCATGTTGGCTCTGGGACACTTGTGTCCACAGCATCCCAGCTGGGCTCCCAGGTCCTTGGGGCGGGGGGGGGGGGGGGGGGCAGAGCATCAGGAGTGTACTGGAGCAGCATCTAAGGTCATACAAACCTAGGTGTTGAACTTTCCAAATTCCCTCAGGACTCAGTGCAAAGCCAGGTAGGACATGGAAGTCCCCTCCGTTCACTCCTTGGCCAGTGACGGAGAAGCAGTCCTCTGCCTCCATGGAAGAAGCCTAGGGATGAGATTCTCTATACCCCCACTGACTGGTTCCAATCTTGCCCAAACCGTGGGATGTGGAAGGGCAGTTCTTCCCCATAGCTAAAGTGATTGTCTGCAATTTTAGCACGAGACTCATAGGACTGCCAGCAATGCGTGTTCTTGCCTTCCACTGCTTTAGTAGATGTGGGTGTACGAGGACCACCTTTCAGAGAGGACCAACTCGCTGAGGGCAGTGCCCCTGCATGTGTTTTCAAATCACCAAGTAGGTGCTGACCACAGGCTGACGGGGTGTCAGAGAGTAATGAGACAGAGACCCTGCTCCTTGCGAAAGTCCCACTGACTTTGCCATTGCCGGGCCCAACAGCAACAGGGGCGAGGCCCACTGTAACCCAGCCCTGCTCACTGGCCTGGGGAAAGGCAGAGGATCTGGGGTCAGGTTTAGGGCAAAGAGCCCAGACTGGAGAAGACTCAGCTCTGCCACATTTATGAGGAGTTACTTAATATCTTTGAACCCTAACATCTTTATCCCTCAAGCAGAAATCAGAATATATACCTCAGTATGGACATTTGTATACAATAACAAAAAAAGCACTTTGTAAGCTATAAATTGTACACCAATTTAAGACATCATAGCAAGAGTAGATTATGACACATCTGGGAAGTTTTCCTCTAAATTATACATAATCAATTACCTTGAACATGTTCCAAAATGGTGTAGTGGTTAATGGCCTTTATGGCCAGAAAGACCCAGGTTCAAATCCTGGTTCTGCCAACTCACAGGTTGTATTATGTAAGCGCTCAGAGCCTCGGCTGGATAATGTGCCAGGAGGACCCAAGATCGGACATGGGGAGCGTACTTAGATTAAGGGTCTCTATGATTACAATGGGATTAGTGGAAAGAGTTCAGCCTGGAGTTCTTCATCCTCTCATAGAAGACTTGATCTGTCTGTGCTTTCTGGAAAGAGGAAGCCAAAGTCCCAGAGCCTAAGAAATTGCTTAGAAGTTGCATGGCCCGGACCCAATAGAGGTGGCCTGGGAACGGTGGGAGAGGTCCCTGTGGTGGCAGTGGCCTTCACAATCAGGGGCTTCCCATCTTCTGGGGAGTTATTAGTATGAAGATTCCTAGGCCCACCCTGCCTAGAATTTCTGGCTTAGTAGCCAGCTTTTCTTCTTCTTCTTTTTTTAATGTTTATTTATTTATTTTGAGAGAGAGACAGAGAGACAGAGAGAGAGCAGGGGAGGGGTAGAGAGAGAAGGAGAGAGAGAATCCCAAGCCCTGACTCGGGGCTCAATCTCACAAACCATGAGATCATGACCTGAGCCCAAGAGTTGGATGCCACCAACTGAGCCTCCCAAGTACCGTGTAGCCAGCCTTTTCTCAGCCTAAGAAATACTTCTGTCCAGGTTGCCTCCCATCCCAACAGTGGGGCCATCCAAAGCTTACCTGGAAGGAAGGGGATGATTCTCTGCTTGGGGTCCTTCTGGCCACCTTCAATGGGAAACTTATCCAAAAGCTGCATCTGAGAAGCCAGACAGACAGAGGTACAGGATTCAGAAGACTGGAAGAGCCCTCAGAGTCCCTTCCCCATTCCACTCCACTGCTCCAGCGCCCCACTGCCCTCACACGGATGAGTGACACCTCAATCTCCTTTTCCACAGACGATTAATAAACCACATGGGGCATGAGAGAGAGGAGGCCAGAGCTCTCTATGCATCAAAGGGGTGTCTGAACAATCTCAAGGAGGCGTGGGGGCATAGAGAGAAGTATCTGAAGATGCCCCCTCTTGAGACCAGGGTAGAGACCAGCAGGCTTTCCAGGCCAGGCTACAGGTGTGGTTTCCAGAGCCTTCCTTGGGCTCAGCTTCTTTCATACGTTATCTGCTAGGTGAGCCCTTTAGCCACTGGCCATCTCAAACCATCTTGGGCCAGGACAGGGGAAGGCCCCACCTGATACTTCAGACAGACCACCCACCTTCCAGAACTGCTCTGCGGAAACAGACTCAGATGTTATTTTAATTATAAAACCAAACCCAGCCCCCCTATAAAAGCAAACCCGTTGCCCCCACGCTGTAAGACCCCCTCCTCCATTTCCTACCTTCCCACCCTGAGATTGCTGCTGTTTTTCCAGGGACAGACCCACCGGAAGAGTTTCCAGGGTTCCGGAGGAACAACTATTTTTTTCCTCTGCTATTCTGGGCTGAAATTCTGCATAAACTGGAAAAACACACAGGAGACAGGATGGACGAGGCCACAGCCCCTGTGTGCGTGGTTAATCTTCCTTCCAAGGCACAGGCTGAAGCAGAATGACCAGGGCAGGATCTAGCCCTGCTGCCCCAGCTGTGTGACCCTGGGCAAGGCGTGGAAGCTTGTTCAGTAGGGCTTCAGGCCCCTCCTTGGTCAAATGAGGAAGACCAGTCACATGATATCCGAAGTCCATTCCTTCCTTCAGATATTTATTGAGTACCTACTTAGAGCACTGAACACCAAAAACATGGCCAGAAAGAAAAGCAACAAAGTCCCTGCTTTCAGGAAGTTAACATTCTAGTGGAGGGGGACAAACAGTAAACAAACAAATATGTATTGATAAATGTTATGAAGAACAATGAAGCAGGGTAAGGTGTTGGAGCACAACAGAAGTTGTTCCTTGGTATGGCGTGCTGAGAAAGGTCTTAGGAATCAGATGGCAATCTGGTAGAGACCGCAGGAGGTGGGGAAGCAAGCCACAAGGAAGGGAGAGAATGTTCCAGCAGGGGAACGGGAAGTGCAAAAAGAGCCTGAAAAGGCCAGTGTGGCTGCTGTGGAGTAGAGCGAGCAGGGGCTGAGGTACAGGCAATGAGATCTGAGAGGTGGGCCGTATCACGGGGAGGACAGCTTAACTTCACGGTGGTGAATGAGCCATAGGGTGGAAGCAGGATACCAGGCAGGAGCCTAATGATGGAGGCTTGGACCAAAGTGCCAGTATGAAGGTGGCTAAAGTAGTCCTGTGCTAGATTTCACACGTGTGCATGCACCAGCGCTCATTCCCATCCACCCCACCCCTCACCCTCACCCAGCGCTAACACATGATTTCAGGATGCTCTCTTGCACAATCATCATCCAATACACACAGGCACGCAGGCTATTTAGAGCCCACACGTGAAGGGCGGGTCATGGTCGGATTCGATTCAAAACAAGACAGAGACTGCACCATTATTAACTTTCACTTCCTGAGTACAGACTGAAATTTAACAAAAGCTGGCTCATGAGTTTTCAAACCTTAATGTTGTAAGTCTATCTCTCAAACATCTAATAAGTGCCTACTTCATGGAAATATACCCACCGGGACACAACACCATAAACCTGTACTTAGGATTTTTTTCCTTAATTGATACATTTTCAAACAAATTCAATACCCAGTAGAATTCCCATTTTCTCCTTTTCCCATTTTTCTCACCCATATCCTGTTTAGTACATTTTATTTCAGTATCACATAAAAATTCATGTTCACTGAAGGGAAAAACCAGAAGTTACAGAAGCAGTGGGTGATCAAAAGGAGAATGAGAATCACTCATAATTCCTCCCCTGGAAAAAGTGACATTAATGTTTTAGGGTATATATCCTTTCCAGACATTCTTCCATGCATGTAAATAAAATAAGCTCCTCAACACTCTGACACTCTATAGTGAACATTTTTCCACGTCAATGAATACTTCCATATCAGCACCACCATAACTAACTGCAACCTAGAATTTCAGTCTTTGGATACACCATAGTTTATTTATCTACCCTCCTACTGTGAATATGTAGGTTGTTTCAGACTTTACCATAGGTAATCGTGCTAGAGGAAACCTCCTTGTCCATGCGCCTATGCACACTTCCTTACTACTATTTCTATTTTTTGTTTCATTTTGTTGGAATCTGTGCATATTTAGAGGTGCCTTAAATCTTTTCTGGAAGAAGACTGAGAATAAATTGATGGATAACTAATATGTAGAGGCCAGGCCTACGGTCTCTCCGAGCAATGGCTCTATAGAATTTCTGAGGAAGAGTACAGAGATGTCTGAGAAGGAAGGCAGGCCCAGCAACGCGCCCTGGTGTGGAGTGGTCTGCCCTCACTGAACCGCTCTTGTCCTGAAAGAAGGTGGCCCGTGCCCAACAAACTGTGGGATTAACCCAAGTTGGGGCTCGAAGAAGTTAGGCTCTAAAAACTTTAATGTCCTGTCAGCTCTGACATACACTTGTTCTCTGATTCCTAAGATTCTGAGACTCTCACAGTGCACAGGGTATATGGGGCCAACGGGAGTGAGTAGGGGGCAGGCAGGGTTCATGCATTCATTCCTTTCCTCCAAAAACATTTGCTGTGCGCTTCCTAGATGCCAGGCCCTCTGTTAGATGCTAGAGATAAGGTAAATTATAGTCTTTACACTACGAAGCTCACAATCTAGGTGTAGAGCAGGGCATCACACCTTCAACATGCATATGATGTACTCACCAACCCGTGAAAAGGTATGTTCTGATCCAATAGGGCCAGGCAGGGGCCTGAGAACCTGCATTTCTACCAAGCTCCTAGGTAATGCTGGACCTGCTGGCCCGTGGACCGTACTCACTACACAGCTCTAGAGCTGTTCTGCCTATGTGACAGTCACTAGCCACGTGTGGCTGCTGAGCGCTTGAAATTCGGCCCATCCAAACTGAGATGTGTAGTAAATGTAGAATATACACCAGGTTTCAAAGACTTAGTGCAAAAGAAACGTGAAACGTCTTTTTAACAATTTTTGTGTCGATTGTATATTGAAATGATAATATTTTGGATATATCATGTTAAATAAAAATACTTTTAAAATAATTTCACCTGTTTTCTTTTATGTTTTTAAGTGGCTACTAGATAATTTAAAATCACATGTGGTTCATATTATATTTTTACTGGAGAGGCTCTACTGGGGCAAGATGGTTCTCAAAGTGTAGTCTAAAGTCTGCAGATGCCAGAACCATCTTTGGAAGGGGGGGCGTGGTGTTAGTTAAAAATGCAGTTTCCTGGGCCCCATTCGGAAGTTTGTGAGGTTTTGCTGTGGTGCTAGAAATAGACAAGCAATTTCTGGAGTGACAGAAAACAGTGAGGATGTATGAAAAGGATCCTGTAGGCTCTGAAGGGGGAGGTCAGGGAAGGCTTCCTGTAGGAGATGAAGCCAGCTTTGTCCTGGCAGAGTCACATTCCCTGGGCCTTCCCTGCGAAAGAGCAGTGAATTGCCTCAGTGGGTTCACGTGTCTCCTGGAAGGCAGGGGTCATCTAACAGCCCCACAGATTTGAATTTCCCCTCAAAAGGCCTGTTGGAGGATGCTTTGCAGCTGGCCTCTCTCCACCTCCTCCTTCTCTAACACATTTTCTTCTTTCCTCACTCTGGCTTAGTCTGGGCCCTCCAGAGGCCAAGACAAACCCATCTGCCCAGAGTACTGGGTCAGTGGGTCCTCTCCAGAGCCATGAGTGCCCGGCAGGCCTGCACCGCTCCTCCCCAGCCCCCAGGAGCTGAGTCCAGCCACACCTGGCACCAATCCCCACCAACAGGGCCGAGCCACAGAGCCTCAGCATCTGCCCTCCCTGCCATCCCCAAGGCCCAGCGGCCAGGCAAAAAGGAAACACCAGCTGAAGGTGACATTTTCTCTGCCCACAGGTCACCTTTCAAAGAAAGCAGATCCCCTGGTTCAGACTCCAGAGCAAACCAAGCAAAGGCGGCCCAGCTGAGTTTACTCGGTATTGAGGGCTTGCAAAGCTGCGCGGTTCGTCATCTCCGTGCAGGCGCAGTATGGCAGAGTGGCGGGCGATGGAATAAACATCTGGGCCACGTGTGATATACAATCTGAATGTCACCCCCCCGCCATGCCCTCCCCCCAGGAAGCCAGGCAAAGTGGGTCTGTAGCCTGGTCAGCACCCAGGTTTCAGGGCTGGCTTTGACAGATAAAACACTCACATGGAAGGCTGAGGGGGCTGCCTCGTGTGAAGAGGCCTGCCCAGGACTGAGTGCGTGGGCAGTGAGGCAGGAAGGCCCCGCCCAGCCTGGAGTTCACTGCGACCACCTTTTCAGGCAGGAAGTGGATTCCCCTGTCACTCCAGCAAGGGCTTGACTCAGCTGGAAGAAAAGCAGGGCCCACTGCCAGGGTCCTTCTTAGAGGTGTCTGGCTAATGCAGCTCTTTGCAGCCACATCAGAACTTCGCGGCGTGTGGAGGATGCTGGGCTGTTTATCTAAGGGGTGGATAGTGTGAGAGATACAGAGCAGCTCAAATCCAAGAGCTGGCCCAGCCAGGGAAGCTGACTCGGCAGCTCTTCTTGGGCAGGGTTGAGCAGCAATAAACACTGAGGAGAGAGAAGGGTGGGCCCGAGCCCAGCTGGGGCACACGTGTAACCCAAGAGGCCGACTCCTCACCCTTCCGCGAGGGTGGGGTTCCCGGCCACTCCCGCTCTGGGGCTCCAACCCTCAAGCCTTAATCCTGTCACCATTTCCAGTTCAGGAACAAAGGGGACATTACCACAAGAGGTGGTGGGTTTCTTAACCTCCCCTCAAAAAGAGGCAAGGCTACCCAGTATCACCGGGGACCATGAAGGATCAAGGGAAACCTGAGAACTGGTTTGTCCATTCTACTAACTGAGGGCTTACCAGTCCCTGGGTTAGATGCTGGGGACACAGCAGGAGGATCACAGAGACAGAGAGGGACAATAAATAGCAATACGTGTGGCTTTCCTTAAATTTCCCATCCTCTGTGGCCTGAAATGTACTTTCCCCTTCCCTTCCTTCACTGATGGCCTTATCAAGAGGCATCTGCTCTGGGAACCCTTCCTTGACCATCCCAGACGCAGGTCACCACCACCTTTCTTTGAATTCTAATAGCATTCCTGGTTTGCATTCCCTATTAGAGTCCTTCACACAGACTTTTGTGATTTTTTTGGTACAAGTTCATCACATTGCCCAAGAGGAAGCATACTTCCCCTTGAATGGTTTTGGTACCCTGTAGAAAATCAGTTTATCATAAGCATTTAGGTTTATTCTTGGACTCTCAATTCAATTCCTTTGATCTGTACATCTATCCTTCTTGCCGTCCCATACCATCTTGATTACTAAAGCTTTGCATTAAGTTGTTTTCTTTTTTGATTTTTTTTAATGTTTATTTTTTGAGAGAGAGACATCATGAATGGGGGAGGGGCACAGAGAGAGGGAGACACAGAATCTGAACTGAACTCCAGACTCTGAGCTGTCAGCACAGCGCCCGATGCGGGGCTCAAACTCACAAACCACGAGATCATGACCTGAGCCAAAGTTGGATGCTTAAATGACTGAGCCACCCAGGCGCCCCCTCTTTTTTCTTTTTAAGTTTATTTATTTGAGAGAGAGAAAGCATACACATGAGTGGGGGAGGAACAGAGAGAGAGAAAGAGACAGAATCCCAAGC
The DNA here is from genome assembly GCF_014898765.1 of Herpailurus yagouaroundi. Lineage (NCBI taxonomy): Eukaryota > Metazoa > Chordata > Mammalia > Carnivora > Felidae > Herpailurus > Herpailurus yagouaroundi. The sequence continues at coordinate 42,435,435 of NW_024412404.1, forward strand.
AGGATCTGCACTATCAAGGCAGAGCCTGATGCAGGGCTCAAACTCAAGAACGTGAGATCATGACCTGAGCCGAAGTCAAGAGTCAGACACTTAACTGACTGAGCCACCCAGGTGCCCCAAGTTGTTTTCTTTTTAAAGGACTTCATTCTTCAGAACAGTTTTAGGTTTTTAGCAAAATCGAACAGAAAGTACATACAGTTCTCCTATATCCCTTGACCCCACACACTCCTGGTCTCCCTCACCATCAAAATCCCAGTCCAGAGTGGTCTATTTGTTACAACTAATGAAACTATATTGATACATTACTTTCACCCCAAGTCCATAATGTAAAGTAGGGTTGCTCTTGGTGTTGTACATCCAATGGGTTTGGACACATGTATAATGACATGTATCCATTATGATCTATCATATAGAATAGTCTCACTGCCCTAAAAATCCTCTATGCTCTTCCTATTTACCCCCTTCCTCCTAACCTCTGGAAATCACTCATCTTTGTACTGTCTCCATAGTTCCACTTTTTCCAGAATGTCATATAGTTGGGATCATATAGTATGCAGTCTTTTCAGGTTGGCTTCTTCTACTTCTTCGACATGCATATAAGGTCCCTCCATGTCTTTTCATGCCTTGATAGTTTGTTTTGGTTTTTAGTACTGAATAATATTCTACTGTCTGATTACTACAATTTATTTATCTGTTCACCTACAGAAGGACACCTTCATTCCTTCCAAGTTTTCATGATTATGAACAATGCTGCTATAAAAATCCCTGTGCACGTTTTTGTGTGGACCAAAGTTTTCAACTTATTTGGGTAAATACCAAAGAGGGTGATTGCTGAATTGTATAGTGAGAATATGTTTAATTTTGTAAAAAATTGCCAACTGTCTTCAAAGTGGCTATACCATTTTGTATTTCCTCCAGCAATGAACAAAGGTTTCCACTGCTACACATCCTCACCAGCATTTGGTATTGTCAATGTTTTGGATTTTCACCATCCTAATAGGTATCTAGTAGTATCTCATTATTATCTTAATTTGCAATTCCCTAATGACATATAATGTTGAGCACCTTTTCATATGCTTATTTGTCACCCAAATACCTTCTTTGCTGAGGTGCCTGTTCAGAACCTTGCCTATCCATTAATCAGGCACTTCATTCTTATTGTTGAGTTTTAAGAATTCTTTGTATATTTTGCATAACAGTCACATCAAATTTTTGCACATATCTTTTGCCAGTCTGTGGCTTGTCTTGTTATTCTCTTGCTATATTAAGTTTTGAAATCAGGAAATGTGAGTCCTCTCCTCCAATTTTCTTTTTCTTTTTCAGAAGTGTTTTGGCTATGTGTAGTCCCTTGAATTTCCATGTGAATTTTGGGATCAGCTTGTCAATTTCTGCAAAGAAGCCAACTGGGATGTGACAGGAATACATGGGCAGAATCTGAAGATGGATTTGCGGAGTGCTGCCATCTTAGCAATATTAAGTCTTCTAGTCCATGGACATGGGATGTCTCTCTCATTTATGCAGTAACATGTTTGTCTTAAAGTCCATTTTGTCTGATATCAGTATAACCATTACAGCTCTTCTGTTTTCTAGTATAACATTTTAATTCCTTTAATGATTTTTTTCACTATATTTTTTAGTTATTTCTTCATAGTTCCCTAGGGCTTATGGTATACATCTTACCTTATCAGGATCTACTTTAGGTTTATAACTTAGTTCCAGTGAGATAAAGAAACATTAATCTTATATAACTACAGTCTTTTTCTTTTTTTTTTTTTGTACTACTATTATTATACATATTACATTTATATATGTTATAAATCCAATAATTGTTATAATTACTAGTTACAATTACTATAGTAGCCCTAGACTGGGACCTGGGGGGAGAGGGGGCCCTGTGTTGATGGCTGCATACATCAGCTGAGGTTGGGTGGGGGTTGGGGGTCAAATGCCACAGACCCTTGCCATTCTTACAATGGCAAATTTAGAGTTTCTTAAATAAATGTTTCTCTATTTGCCATTTCAATTGTCTGTTTAGGATAATCTCCAGAGACTTAGATTAAAAAAAAAAAAAAAAAGAAAAGATTTTCACCATTTTTGGTTGTTTCACTAGGGAGAGAGCTCATCACACAGCCATCCTAGAAGTAATCTCCTTTCATGTTTTCTTTCTGTTCCTCCACCCCAAAGTACGAGGCCCAGTGCTGGCTACCCATCTGGGGCAGGGGTCATCACACTAGTGTCTCGTGGCTCTCAAAATTGTAGCACAACCCTGAACTTACACATGAAGATATAAAAACCATGGATTTGAGACTGGAGAGCACCTCTAAAACAATTACTAGCGAATCCTCTTGGGGGGACATTCAGCAGGGTCCTCTGTTCAAATGAAATCTAATATCAAACTTCAATACATAATTCTTAGGGTAAAGAGAGCCTATCATTCCAGAAAAACTTGTTGAAAACACTATCTTTCCACCCATTAAATTATATTGACTCCTTTGTCAAAAACCAATTAACAATATATGTGTGGGTCTACTACTGCTGGATTCTCTTTGCTGTTCCAGTGACAGATTTATATATCCTGACACCAACACCATGCTTTCTTGATTACTATAGGGTTTTAGCTAAGTCTTGACATCAAACTTTTTCTTCTTCTTCAAAATTGTTTTGGTAATTCTAGATTCTTTGCATTTTCAAACACATTTTAGAATAAATTGGTTAATTTCTACAAAATAAAATACGTAAATCCCCCCTGAAATTTTTAAAATTAGAATTGCATGGACTCTGTAGGGCAACTTAGGGAGAATAGCTATTTAACAATATTGAGATTTCTAATCTATGAACATGGTAAATCTTTCCATTTATTTAGATCTTACCATTCATTCAGCAGTGTATTGTAGTTTTCTTTTTTAAATTTTTTTTTCAACGTTTTTTATTTATTTTTGGGACAGAGAGAGACAGAGCATGAACGGGCGAGGGGCAGAGAGAGAGGGAGACACAGAATCGGAAACAGGCTCCAGGCTCCGAGCCGTCAGCCCAGAGCCCGACGCGGGGCTCGAACTCACGGACCGCGAGATCGTGACCTGGCTGAAGTCGGACGCTTAACCGACTGCGCCACCCTGGCGCCCCTGTATTGTAGTTTTCAATGCAGAGGTCTTGCACATCTTTCATTAAATTCATTTCTAAGTTTTAAAATTTCCTTTCTGGGGCGCCTGGGTGGCGCAGTCGGTTAAGCGTCCGACTTCAGCCAGGTCACGATCTCGCGGTCCGTGAGTTCGAGCCCCGCGTCGGGCTCTGGGCTGACGGCTCGGAGCCTGGAGCCTGTTTCCGATTCTGTGTCTCCCTCTCTCTCTGCCCCTCGCCCGTTCATGCTCTGTCTCTCTCTGTCCCAAAAATAAATAAAAAACGTTGAAAAAAAAATAAAATTAAAAAAATAAATAAATAAAATAAAATTTCCTTTGTGATTTCCTTTTTAAAATTTTTTTTAAATGTTTATTTACTTTTGAGAGGGAGAGAGGATGAACGGGCTAGGGGCAGAGAGAAAGGGACACAGAATCCGAAGCAGGTTCCAGGCTCTGAGCTGTCAGCACAGAGCCCAAGGCGGGGCTCAAATTCATTAACTGTGAGATCATGACCTGAGCTGAAGTGGGACACTTAACAGAGTGAGCCACCCAGGCAGCCCCTCCTTTGTGATTTCTCATTTGAACTTAGAGACCCAAGAAACTCAACCAACTTCAAACATAAGAAACAAAAGAAACTACACCAATTCACATCATAAACACATGACTCAAAATCAGTAATAAAGAGAGAAATCTTAAAAAACTGCCATAGGAAAAATATACATTACATTCAGAGGAACAAAGCTAATAATGATGGCAGCAGATTTCTTGTGGGCAAAAACACAAACAGGAAGACACGGAAAAGACTTGTGACATCTACGGGGCTCTGAGAACCTCTACCTTGACGACAACCATAATTTTGCTACACGTTTGGGAAGCTCAGTTGTGAATGAGGCCCAGCAGGTCCTCCACATCCACAATGCATAGATCTCTTCATCTGTAAGTTGGTGAACAAATAATTGATCATCCAAACCTGGCAATTTTGAGAGTGGAAGAGAATGCTAGGAATAATTATGTCAGGATAACAGGTGTAAAACAGGACTTCCAGGACTGTACTGGTTAATGGGGTCATGTGATTACCCTACCTCTGAGGTCCCAGCATCTAGCATAGGTCCTGGTAGAAAGCACGTGCTCAATAAATGCTTGATAGTAAAAATAACATTTATTGAGAACTCTGTGTTAGTCGCTGTGCTAAGAATTTTCACATGGCTTATCTCATTTAATTCGCATTATCAACTCTTTAAGGTAAGTGTTATTATTTTCCAGAGAAAGAAACCAACACACAGAGAGATTAAATAACTTGCCCAAACTAGCAAGGTATGGAACTGGGATTCAAAGCCAGGTATTCTGCCTTCAAACCCAGTCTCTTGACTACCACAGCCTGAATGAATAAATTCAGTGGAAGGAAGGAAGGAAGGAAGGAAGGAAGGAAGGAAGGAAGGAAGGAAGGAAAGAAGAGAGGAAGGAAGGAAGGAAGGAAAAGAATAAAAACTAAACGATTATTCTCATATAGGTAGATGAAGTATTTGATAAAACTGAACATCCATTTATGATTTTTTTTTTTTAGCAAGTAAGAAATAGGAGTAAACTTCCTTAATCTGAAAATGTTTATCTACCAAAATAATCCCTAGGGAAGAAACTCTGGGACAAACAAGAACATTGCCACTATCTCTACGTCTCTCCATTATTGTACTAATGATCCTTGCCAAGGCATTAACACAAGAGAAATAAACGAGAGACTCAGAAGGAAGAAGTAAAACCATTAGTATCCACAAGCAATATGATGATATATACAAGATCAATGAGAACCTTCAAGAGATCCACACCTTGGGACTTTGAAAGGTTCTAACACCCTCATTAAAAAGAAATTAACCCCCAGAAGGTATAAAAAACTAAGCCCCTTGAATACAATTTTTATTTTATTTTTTATTTAAAAAAAATTTTTTTTAACGTTTATTTATTTTTGAGACAGAGAGAGACAGAGCATGAACGGGGGAGGGGCAGAGAGAGAGGGAGACACAGAATCCGAAGCAGGCTCCAGGCTCCGAGCCATCAGCCCAGAGCCCGACGCGGGGCTCGAACTCACGGACCACGAGATCGTGACCTGAGTTGAAGTCGGACGCTTAACCGACTGAGCCACCCAGGAGCCCCAACTAAGCCCCTTTAAAGGAGAAAAAAGGATGAAAAAGCTCTGGAGAAGTATGGTGGCAAGGGTCGCACCCCAATGTGGTTTGTACTTAATGCCAATAAACTGTACACTTAAAAAGGTTAAAATGGGGGGGGGCACCTGGGTGGCTCCGTCAGTTAAGCATCTGACTCTGGGTTTCAGCTTAGGTCATGATCTCACACAGTTCATGGGTTCGACCCCGAGTTGGGCTCCACTCTGGCAGTGCAAAGCCAGCTTGGAAGTCTCTGAATCCCTCTCTGCCCATCCCCTACTCTCTCGCTCAAAATAAATAAACTTTTTAAAAAATCTTTAAAAAAGAAGTTAAAATGGTAAATTTCATGTTATGTATATTTTACCACAATTTAGAAAATGGTAAGTTTTATATTATGGATTTCTTACAATAAAAAAAAAAGAGAGAGAGAGAAGATCTCCTGGCTTTATGGCATGGAAAACCAGCAGGGCATGGACATGAACTAGAGAGGAATCACTGAAATTCTTTCGTTATCAACCCAGGAGCAGCCACGCAAAGAGCACTGAGCACAGCACTTGAATCTGGAGTCTGGGCTCCAAACTTAACCAGCTGACCGAGTGACCCTTTGCAACGCATTTATCCTCGTCTATGCAATGGGGAAGATGATGTAACTCAGGAGGCAGATATGAGAGCCCAGACAAGATGCTGGGGCAGGCGTGTTCTATAAACAGAAAGGGGCTGTGCAGGCATGAGGCTGCATGGCAGTTGCTCAGAATGTTCCCAGGATGAGGTCAGATTGAGGGTGGGTAGACAGGAGGGATCAAAATCACTCTTATCAAAACCACTACAGCCTTTAGGGAACAGACCTCACATATCCCGGAAGCAGCATCCAGGGAGAGAGAGACAGGATGCAGAGCAGAAACATCCATCCTGGTAAGGAGCTGCCTGGCATTGGAGCATTTGGTTGCTGAGGATGGGCCCAGGCCATGCTGAAGCCAAAACACAGGACACTGGAGCACACCCCAACTTTGAGAGTGGGCCCAACCCTGCTTCCAAAGTCCTTAACAAGTCAAAGAAATCTTCCTTGACCATTTTTGGGAAAATATGTAAACCTTCGCTATCTCAAATCCTCCCTTCCCAGTCAAGCCTTTACCTTATAACATCCTATGCACTGATGAGTGTATTTCAGAAAGAGTGACTTACACTCATGGTCCCTGATCTGTTTGCATGCTGGGAGAGCCACATGGACACAGGAGATCTACTTAGTACCATTAGATAGATGAGTGTCACCTTGCTGAGATGAATAAAGCCACAAAATGGAAGTTCAGGGCAGGATGAGATCGGTATGGCTGGGTGAGCAAAGCAGACCTTTCAGAGGAGGACACGGTATAGCTAGGCCTTGCAGAAAGGAGAGAAAGGCCTTCAAAAGGCAGGAATGGCAAATACAAAGGGGTGGCATTGGGAGTGTCAGGATTGCTAGATGAAGCAGTCAGATTGGAGTGAACTGCCTTGTTCATGAATCCCAGGGAATGCTGCCATGAAATCTCAGAGAAAGTGGTGGGATCCAGGGTGGAGGCCCCTGATCATTTATTCCAGTGATTTGGGGATGACCACACAGTTGGCAGTGGCGCAGGATAAGGGCAGATGCCTGGAGTGCTACTCCACAGGGCAATTAGGGCATCCTCAAGTGTCATTGGAAATGGGACATGATGGAGAGACGGTGTCATTTCTAGAACTCAGGGATGGTGCCACATGTAGTGGGAGACTCTGGGGTGGGGATGGCAGGTGAGATGCCCCAGATGCCTGCTCAAGAAATAATACTAAACTGCTATCTATAGCAGCTGGGTCTGGTAACTTCTTGGTTTGGCATGAGTTTGAGATGACAAATCCAGGACAGGGGAGGAGGCTGGGGGAGAGGGACTTCACTCTCTCCAGCCAGCTTCCCACAGATGCTGAAGACCTTCTGAACATGTATTTAAAGCCCACCAGTCTGAAGGCAACAGCAAATCATCAGTCTCTCCAGGGAGCCCACAAATGTCAATGTGGCCTTGCCTAATCCAAGGTAGCCTCTCGAGAAGCCGCCGGCATCCTGTGTACAAAGACCACTGGAGCATACTGTTGAGAAAAGTTTCCTTGACTCCAAGTCTGACTCTGCAAACCCTGCACTAGGAGGACTCCTGCCCTCCCAGAGCTGAGATCTCAAGACTAAGGAGCCCCGGGGGTTTCACAAGTGCCCTGGCCTCCACACCCACTGTGACCAACCACACAGGGCAAGTGACTAGCAGGAACTGTCTGCTCAGAAAAGTCCAGTGAATTGATCCTCTCCTGCCTGCCTCTCCAGGCTGTTGTGAGAGTCAAAAAGAATTCAAATATTGAGCAATTATTATGTGCCACCCACAGGGTAGGTATTCTTAGCCCTGTGTTTTATACATGAGGAGACAGGTGCACAGACAAGTTAGGTAACTTGCTCAACAACACACAGCAAAGGAGCAACTGAGGCAAAAGTGAGGCCCAGGTCATGGGGCTTCTCAAAGCCATGCATTTCCCCCTTGGAGGCTGGACAGCACAGAAAGGGTTGCCCAAATGTGTGTACAAGCCCCTTGTCCACATAGGATCCATACCTAAGTGTTTTTCTTTGGGATCCTTTCTGGAAAAACTTGAATGCTTATTTAAATTGGATATTAGTTTCCTAACACTGCCGGAACAAATTACCACAATTTAGTGGCTTAAAACAACACACATTTGGGGCAACTGGGTGGCTCAGTCAGTTAAGTGTCCAACTCTTGATTTCAGCTCAGGTCATGATCTCACAGTTCGTGGGATTGAGCCCCACATCAGACTCAGTGCTGACAGTACAGAGCCTGCTTGGGTTTCTCTCCCTCTCCCTTTCTCTGTCCCTACCCTGCTCATGCTCTGTCCCTCTCAAAATAAATAAATAAACAACAACAACAAGAGCAAACAGCACAAATTTATTTTCTTAGTGTTCTGGAGGTCAGAAGGTCTGAAATGGGTCTTCAGGGGCTAAAATCAAAGTGTCAGCAGCACTGTTTCCCTTCCAAAGTCTCAGGGGATAATCTGTTTCCTTGCCTTTTGCAGCTTCTAGAGGCCACCTATATTCCTCGGCTGGCAGCCTCTTCCTTTGTCTTCAAAGCACATCACTCCAAATTCTGCTTCTGTAGTCACAGCTCCTTCTCAGACTCTCCTGCCTCCCTCTTACAAGTACTCCTGTGATTACACTGGACCCACCTGGATGATCTAGAATATTCTCTGTTTCTGAAGATCCTTACTCACATCTGCAAAGTCCCTTTCACCATTTAAGGTAACATCCACAGATTCTGGGGATTCGGATATGGCTATCTTTGGGGGCCATTATTCAGCTATCATAAGCCCCACCCAAAGCAAGAGTAGCTATAAAATCATAAGCATATAATGTGTGCGTGTGTGTGTGTGTGTGTGTGTGTGTGTGTGTGTGTGTATTCTAATGTATTAGCTTAGAGCTGCTGTGACAGAGTACCAGAGACGAGTGGCTTAAACAACAAAAATGTCCTATCTCAGTTCTGGAGGCTGGAAGTCTGAGATCAAGATGTCGGCAGGATTGGCTCCTTCTAAAGGCTGTGTCCATGCTTCTCTTCTAGTTTCTGATAGCAATTTGTTGGCAATGCTTGGTGTTCCTGGGTTGGCAGAAGTATCAGCTCAATCTCTGTCTTCATCTTGACATGGTAGCCTCCTTGTGTGCATGTCTAGATCCAACTTTTTTTTTTTTTACAAGGACACCAGTCATTGGATTAGGGGCCCACCCTACCATACTATGACCTCATCCTAACTAATTACATTTGCAACAACCCTATTTTCAAATAAGGCCACATTTGAGGCACTGGGGTTTAGGACTACAACATCCGAATGGGGGGGGGGGGACACGAAAGACTTCAACCCCTAACACCTACACACACTGAAACAATATATAACCGTTGAAAGATAAAAGCATTTGCCCACACACCACCAAAGGTCTCTTCCTGAATTCACAGCGGACCTACACACCATTTTGAAAAATGTGAATAAGAGTAACCAGTGGTGCACAGCCAGTCAGATCTGGATTCAAATCGATTTCCTCATCTGTAAAATGAGGACAGTAACAGAACCTGCCTGATGTGACGGGCAAGAAGAAACAACGTGTGTAAAGGGCTTCGCACAGAGTCTGGCACAGACTAAGAGCTCCAAGCACATTATCATTACTGTTTTCATCATCCCTCTTGTCATGGCATCAGCCTGGGTCCCTAGTGCCTGGCAAAGCTCGCTCCAGCCCTGAGGTCAAGGAGGCAGCAGGGAGAGTATGGGGACAGACGGGCCTGGCTATGAGCATCTAGGGGCCCTAGGGGAGCTGTCCAGCTGGTGTGCGTGGGCTGGGCTTGGGGAGGAGGCCTCCAGCTTTTCCAGCAGCTCATCAGGTGCGTGGGCGCTGCCTAGGACATGTTTGACATTAATGTGGTGGGGTCTGGGCAGATAGCCCAACACCCGTGGCAGGATGCACAAAGAGCAAAGAAAGCAAAGACATGCGGGACGGCGCTATCCCAGGAAAACCTCCTCAAGTCTAGAAGGTGTCCAAACTGGTGGCTACATCTGTCTCCCCCTGAAACTACCCTGTGGGCTCATCCCATGCACCACCCCCCACAACGCTGACCCACAGCCTTGGGAGAAAGAGCAGGGGATGGGAGTCAAGAGAAGAGGGTTCTAGTTCCAGCCTGCTGAGGCTTGTGGGTGACTATGGAAGTGAAGTAGAAATACCTGTCCTGTCCCCATAGGCGTTGTGAAGATCCAAACAGAAGACACATGAGAAAGTGCTGTCAAATGCCAAACACAATTATTCCTACTTAACTTTTCCGAGTCTTAGTCTACTCATCTATGAAATGGGGTCAAGCCTATTTTTCTCCTCCTCATTGGCCGAAGCAAAGTTGAACAGAGAAAATATATCTGCAAAGCGCTTTAACAGGCACAGAGGAAACCAGAAGCAGTCGCCTCTCTCAGTACTGTTTTACCATTACTAACACTCTAGCTACTGATGGAATGCTTGAGCTCTGAAGGGTTAGAATTCCAAATTATTCCTTCCTAACTAGGTGACCTTGGCCAAGCCGCTTAACCCCTCTGGGACCCACCCCACCCTCTAGGGGTGAGTAAAAACAGGCGCCCATGGTCGTGTGTGGATTCAATGTGGTAACACAGGTGAGTGTGGTACTTGGCTTGCTGTACGTGCCTGATAAATGGGGTCACTTTTTTTCCAGGTGAAGAGACTCCAGGGCTACCTTCCTATCTCTTTATTTTTTAAATACACTTTTTAAAAGTTTATTTCTTTCTTTTCTGAGAGAGAGAGAGCGAGAGTGAGCACAGGAGCAGGGGAGAAAGAGGGAGAGGGAGAGAGCGAATCCCAAGCAAGCTCTGTGCTATCAGTGCACAGCCCAATTCAGGACTCGATCTTGTGAACGCATGAGATCATAACCTGAGCCAAAACCAAGAGTCAGACGTTTAGCCGACTGAGGCATCCAGGTGCCCCTATGCTTACAGCCCTTTCTGCTTCTGGGAAGCTGCTCAGGGCCATCAACCAGGCTACTCCACCCTGACAATGGCTGAAAGGACTTCAGAGTCTTTCACCTGTAACTTCATAGGCCTCACTTCTTAAAGCTCTTGTTCTTTGTCCCAATGTGAGATCGCTCACGTTCCCCTTGGCCAAGAGGGAAGAGCATGATGGTAGGGCAGCTGACCACCTGGCAAGCTGGTGGCAGACGGGGCAGGGTCAGAGGGCGGGATGCAGTCAGCTCTGAGCCTGGCTTCAGGTAGGAGGGGTAGAGCTGCCCTGGGGATAGAGCCTGAGGCGTGGTTTCCTCTGTGGAACTGGAGCTTACCCCAGCCCCTCCCAACACCCCAGTGTGTCAGTCCCCCTCTACTTGTGACCTTGCTTTCCTCTTGTCCCCAGGAAAGTGTGCAGCTGGAGGGGCAGGGTGCTAGGGCCGGGACAGGGAGCACTGGGAAGTGTGAGGGGCAGGGCTGGAGAGGTCATCTGAGACCGAGAGGAAGAACCTGGAGTTCCTCTTCCAGGCAAAAGGGAGCCCTGGAAGATGCTGAGCAGGAGTAACTCTGTGGAAGTGGGAATCTAGAAAGATAAATCTGGCCAGTACATGGGATGGAGCTGTGGAGAAAGACACATCTATGTGTGGGACTGACTGCCAAAGAAATCCGCCTCCCCACAGAGGATGAGGCCAGCCTAAGATGAGCCTGCCCACACTGGTGTGTGTGTGTGTGTGTGTGTGTGTGTGTGTGTGTGTGTGTGTGTGTGTG
>NW_024412404.1:42447022-42565626 GCF_014898765.1 Herpailurus yagouaroundi
GTGTGTGTGTGTGTGTGTGTGTGTGTGTGTGTGTGTGTGTGTGTGTGCGCACTGCGATGTGTGTGTTTTCCAGCAGGATACTGACTGAGATTACCCTGTTCCCTCTGGGGGTCGGGTCCCTATCTATCCCTTGGCCTCACCAGAGACCCTCTCAAGATTTCTAACCCCTCATGTACCCTCAAGCTGCCTGACACTCCCCCCTCCCACACCTACCTCCGAGGACCATCAACAAAGAGTGAGAGGACCTGAAGAAGGTGAAGAGGGAAGGAAAAAGAGTGGATTTCCCCCTTCTGACTGACCTTTTTCTGGCTGAACCACATGCTCAATTTTTTTCATCCTGATCATCCCTCTAAATGGCCCAGAACTGTGGTCCCTAAAGCATCCTAGCCACCGTAGGATCAAATTCTGGCCAAAGTTTGGAACAAAGATAACATGTTCTTGGCAGAGATGAGACCAAGGCAGATCTTTGGTGCTCCCAGACCCCGGCTGCTGTTCAAGGCAGTGAGAGTCCAGAGCTAGTCCCCAACACACTCCCTTGACATGGCTCTCTTGGACAGAAGCCAAGTGGGATGCTTCTAATAAAAAATCCAATGTCCTTCCCTTCTTCCATCCCTTTCTCTGAGCTTCTCCTTCCCATTTTGTTAGAATACAAATGGGTCAGGGTACTTCCAGGTGTACCTTCATCTTTCTCCACCCCCACAAAGTCTTGGGCAAATGGAAAAAACAAAAGAATAGGCGGAAGGAGAATGCTGGAGTCACCGGGCAGAGTCCAGCTCTTTCCTGTGGCCTTTCCCTGGTCAGTATGGAACCCTGGCTTCCTAAGAGCTCACCTCTCCTGTGCTTGGGAGTGTTTTTGGTCAGCACCAATATTGGCTGGGCCATCCTAAAACTCAGAGAGAGTGCTGAAAGCTTCTTCAAAGATGCTGGAGGCCTCAGCAAGACCCTGGGCTGTCAGGTGGACCCAGCAAAAGCCAGGCAAGCCCAAGGAGTTCTGGCCAGGTGCACCGCTACACCTGGTGACTTGGGTAGGTCACCTGCCCATACCCCCCAACTTCCTCCTCTATTAGAAACTTCACAGCTTGAGAGACCAAAACACATGAAGCCTCTTTGAGGTTCCAGTAAAAAGAGTGCTAAGTTGCACCATCTCCCAACACTGCTATCATCTCCCTTCCCATGGTTTTATCTCTGGCTTCAGGCCATTTGTTGGCTCTCTGCCTCCCAGGAACACACACCTATTCATAACCTCTGCTCGAACTGACCTCTCAAATTATATGCCCTGCTACCACTGTACATCCCCACACACTGCATACACTGCATGGCCTGCTTGCAATCTTCCCCGGACATAAGATCCCGTTCCGCATCCATGCTGTTCTGGGCTTTTGCACAGAATGCCTCACCCCATGTGATCTCTTGCTGTCAACATCTCTGAGGCCTTTGCACAGGCTTATCCTTCATTTACCCCCTCCTCTAGATTGCCTCCGTAGTTTAGTCATACTTCTAGAACTGTACTTACCACTATATTGTGATTATTTGTTGATATACCTGCCTCCTTTCAAAAGCTTGTATGCTTCTTGTAAAAAAACTGTTCCTTGAAATGCTCACTTTCCATCATAGTATCTGACTAATAGCTGGGCACACATTTCCCAGCCTCCCTTGCTGAGAGGTATAGTCATGTGACTGAATTCTGACCAATGGAATATGGGCAGGGATGATGTGTGTCCTCTCCAGACAGCACATAAAATATCCCTATAATTTTCCACATTCTCTCTTCCCTCCCCTGCTGACTGGATACAGAGATCCACGGTGGGTGGAATCCCCAGATGCAAGAGTCTGGGTCCCTGAATGACTACCTGGAACACAGCCATCCAAGAACCTGTTTGGGTCTATGACATGAGCAGGAAAAAACCCTCTATTTTAACGAGTCACTGAGAGCTTATTACACAGCATTAGCCTGTCCTAACTAATACAAAGGAGTTCAGTCACGGTCCAGTGAACCAGACTGAAAGAGGGAAGACTTAATATGAAATACAGAACCGCCCCCCTGCCACCCAATCAAGTCAAGCATCACATCCCCTATATGAATGAACTACTCCCAAAGCCAAGTTGTCACCCCTGCTTCCCCCTACCCTATCCACCAAATCACACACACAGTATTTAGAATGCCAAGCACTAAGGAAGGGTGGCCTAACAAGGGTGGGGATTGAGGGCTTGCTAGATGACCTACAAAAGTCACCACAGGGGAATGAGCCCCAACTTGAGATCCTAGTTCCACAAGTTTGTAGAAGGCACACAGAGACACAAAGTTGAATTGCAGGGAGGGGCCTTCTCCTCCCCACACAGGCATCTATACCCCTGACACGTGACCTGTAAGCTCACAGGAACATTTCCAAGGATGCGAATAAACCACCTCTGTGGCAGCCCACACCACCCTTGGCAGCTTCTGGCAAGTGCTGGAACAGTGTTCCTCATACAGAGCCCCAATGCCCCAGGTCAAATTCCCACATGGTCACAAAGGCTGAGACCAAATGGGAGAAAGACCACATTTGGACAGAAAGGAAGAAAAAGAAAGATAAGGACTTCAAATGTATCCTTCCAACACTCTGTGCCCTCACTACTCAAGGTGTGATCTAGAAACCAACCCTACTGTCGCCTGAGATCTTGGTGCAAACGCAAAATCTCAAGCCCCAGGCAGGCCTACTGAATCAGAATCTGCATTGCAACAACATCTAAGTAGTCTGTGTGCACGTTAACATTGGAAAGCCCTCGCTGTTCTTTGCTATAGGCATTCCAGCCAAACTTGAGCAGTGTTCCCACAGCAAGCCCAGCCTATACGCAAAGATAGACACACAGGAGAAGGAATGGGAGCTAAACCATAGAGCTGGCCTTTAGAAGGGAGGTGCAGGCCTGGCACCCCATTCCCAAAACTCAGCACCAGCTTGCCACGCATTCATGTATTTATTCAACAACAATTTCCTGAATACCTACTATGTGTCAGGCACTGTCCTGGGCCCAAGGAAAACAAGCTAACGAGCTGGCAAGGTCCTGCTCTCTCAAAGCTCACACTCTAGTGGGGAAGAGATAGTAAATGAGTTGACAGAGAGTCAAACAAGATAATGACACCTTGTGATACGTGTCCTGAAGACAAGAGAATGTGACAATGTGACAGGACTGGCAGGCTGTCTGGGGAAGTGGTCAAGGAAGGCCTTTCTAGAGGTGTCATGTGAGTTGAGGCCAGAGTGCCCAGGAGTCAGCTGCCTGAAGATCTGGGGGAAGAGTTTCCAGGCAGAGGCAATGGCAATGGCAAAGGCAAAGGCAAAGGCCCCAAGGCAACACTGTGCTTGGTGTCCCAGGAGCAAGTGGGTGAGTAGTGAGCTAGAGCCAGCAAAGCAGGGTGCAGGGGACAAGTCTGGAAGGACAGACGGGGGCCCACGACCCAGGGCCTGGGGGCAGGGGTAAGCAGTTGGGAGTTAATTCCCAAAAGAAAGGGAGACTTTCAGAAGGTTATAAACAGAGGTGTGATGTGATCTAATTTATGTTTTAAAAGGATCACTCTATTGGTAGGAAGACAAGAATGAGAGTGGGAAGACCCCTGAGGAAGCCAGCTTAGTTGTCCACGTGTCCTGGGCAGGGGTGACAGGGCTGGACTCAGATGGGGACAGAACAGACAGAGGGGAAGGGGGCAGAGCCCAGCTGCACTTTGATAGAGGTCACACAGGATGCACCAACGTACTCTTGGGTTAGATATGGGACATGTCTGGCCAGGTTTGGGGTGACCCCAACTGGGTTTGAATCCCTTTGGTAGCTCAGGCATTCCTAACAGCTGACCTGGGCAGTCCAAGTTCCCCACCCAGCCTGATGGCCTCAAGGGCTGACGCGGCATCCCCTGCCCTGACGGCTTCCTCCCCGGTCACTGAGGTTGGCCATTCAGCCCATAGGAGTCTTCTTGTAACTTCTCCTTAGGCCAAGGGCTTCCTGATGTCCCTTCACACTGCGGAAGGGGAGGACAAGGTGGAGCCCAGATGGGAAAAGAGAAAAATCCCCAGAGCAAAAATGAAAACGGGGGCACAGTTGCTAGGGGGAGCCCGGTAAAGCAGCCCATGCAGCGAAGCAAGCAAGCAGGGCCGGCCTCGGGTTTCCCAGGCTCTGCAGCAAGCTCTGGTTAATGAGGCTTTCCTGCGGGGAGAGCTCCACTCTGTCAGGGAACCAGGAAACGGAGGAGGAAAAAGTCCCCACAGAGCGGGGTGTCCTCCAGCTCACCCTGGCTCCCAGCTGTAGGTTCCTTGTCCAGGCGGCAGCCCCAGCTGCTGCCCCCGGGGATGACTTCCTCCCGGAGACCTCATAAACGTGGCAGGTGCCCACCTAACACAAGGTGCAGAGAGAAGTGCAAGGAGAGAAGGGGCTGGCTGCTTGAGGACGGCCAGGCCCCTGTGCGCAGGCCCTGCCTCCCTGCTGGGCTCTCCCTCCACAGAAGCGGGAATCTCCCGGACCTTCACCCGAGCCCGAGGCAGTCCT
The DNA here is from genome assembly GCF_014898765.1 of Herpailurus yagouaroundi. Classification (NCBI taxonomy): domain Eukaryota; kingdom Metazoa; phylum Chordata; class Mammalia; order Carnivora; family Felidae; genus Herpailurus; species Herpailurus yagouaroundi. The sequence goes on from NW_024412404.1 coordinate 42,451,535, forward strand.
GCCTTTCCACACCTTTGCTCATGCCTATCTCCCTGCCTGGACCACCTTCTCAGTCTGCCGAAAGCCAGCCTGTCTCCTGGACCTACCTCCGCAGAACCCAAGACAGGATGAAGGGAAGCTAGCATTTATCAGGCACCTCCTCTATCCACACCATTATCTTTCTTTTTGAAAGTATCTGATGTCAATTATACCGCAATTAAAAAAAAAAGTATCAAGCAAATGTAAAACTCAAACATTTGTTAAATCTGGGAGGTAGGTCCTCTGCTATGTTATCTTATTTTCTGTAGGATTAAACAATTTCATAACTAAAAATAAACAACAGAACAGAAAAACTAACTGGCTTCAGTGCACTGGCTTCCAGAAGCAGCTGGAAGGACCAGACTGGAGCGCTGGGAGTCCTGGTAAGAACACCATGGATGTAGGTGAGCAATCAAGAGGGCTTGGCTGAGGGCCAAGAAGATGGCATGGGGGGGAAGGTGAGGCAGAGAAAGAGAGGAGGAAGAAGGAAGGAGAGGGGTGCAGGGGTAGAATGTGGGGAGGGGTCTAGATAGGAGCCGGGCTCGTTATATGCTGAGGGCCGAGCATACATGTGACTTATAATTGGAGACGCCTTGCAGGGCAGCCTATGGGCCGGCTCATAGACAGCCCCACCCTTTATCAGTGACTTGTCCATAACAGGTGCTCACCTCTCACCTACCCCTAGGTGATGACAGAGACTTGGACCACAGGACAGCCCCTCACAGACAGAAGATGCTCAAGGGAGAGCAAAGCCCTGGCCCAGGCCTATGTCAAGGCTCTACCTTACCCAGATCACTGACAGCTGGTGAGATATCTGGGGACCAACTTGACTGTATAAGGGCTGCTCCCTGTTCTGCCCAGCTATTTCTAGAGGGGACAGCATCAGGGCAGGTATGGCCTTAGAGGAACAGCTAGCATGGGGTGGGGAGGGACTAGGTGATGGAACAGACAGATGAGACCCAGGGGACCCTCCGTCCCCCTGGACAAGAAGGGGAAGAGCCAGCCTGAGGCTCCTTCCTCCACATCCCCAGCCCTATCCACAGAACCCTGGGCCCCACTCTCTAGGGAAGCTTGGGTGAGGGCTGAGACACCTCTGGCCCCCTGCGGCCATGGGGTCTGGGCACAGCAGGCCCAGGGAAGGGAGACTGCAGTCACGCCTCTTCTGGGAGTGGGGAGTGCCAATGGATGGCATGAAGGGTGTCCTCCGGAGGCAGAGCGGCCTCCCACCAGGGTACCAAGACTGTCACCTGATTCCAAAAGGAATGCCAGGGAAAAGGTCAATTATGAGGCCCCACACTCCCTTGGAAAGGGGAAGGAGCCTCCCTCCCCCAATGGGCTTTTGCTTCGAGGGTACAGACTTGTCAAGCCCCTGGCTCCTTGCAGTCAGTGACCCCCATACAGACCAGGGTCAGGTCCCGCCCTGCCCTTCTCCCAGACTCCTGCTCAGGATGTGATGACAACGTGGAGGGGGAGATACTGATCAGAGAGACCCCGAGACTGACAAAGACATACCAGAGTAAGAGAAAATGCCTCCAGAAAAGATTCTTGAGAAAGGCCACAGGGATGAATGGAGCCATGCCAAGACATAGGCACAGACTCAGAGACCCTTGGAGGGATAGAGATAAATAGAGAAACTGGGGAAAGAGAGAGATGAAGGGAACACCACAGGAAGAATCCAGGACTCAAGAACAGAGAGAAGGAAATGAACATCTGCACAGAAACTGACAATTTCTCTCTCTCTCTCTCTCTCTCTGCTCAGCCTAAACCCTCCCTCCCCAGGCAGGGCAGAGGGTCAGGGCAGCACTCCCTCCAGCGGCCAGCCTAAGCCCACCTGCTTGGTAGCCGAAGCCTTCCTGACAAGGTGGGAAAGGACCCCTCTCCTCTCCAAGGTGCCAGGGCCTCCTAGGCCGGCTCTGCGGTGCTCTGGCCCATGTAGGGGCCGCATCAAAGTTACAAGTGGCAGTGGACAGAAGGGATTCAGCAGGTGGATTCCGGCCAGACTGCCCAGTCTGCATCCTGGCTCCCTCACCTGCAGAGATGGTGGTTCTACGGCTCTACCTCCATCCACCTTAGCTCTCAACTACACATCCAAGAAACCCAGGTATTCCAAACTGGCCTGAAGTGTCCCAGCTGCACCAGAAAGATATACATTGATGGACAGAATCTCGGTTTTGAGTCCTTCTACATTGGGTATATCTCGTGGTCTGTCCCCCTGTCTTGGCCCCAGTCACTGCAGGATGGAAGCAGGAGCGTGCATGGCCCAGCACCCCAAGGGGCACACACAGAGGAGTTTCCCCCCACCCTCCTACTGGGGCTCCTCCTCACAAGGTTCCACAACAAAGAATGGAGCCCATCCCCTGGAGGAGCCAGAGAGGCTGGCCTTCACCAGAGATGCCCTCAGGAGACAGCCAGCGCGGTCTCAGTAGGAAGAATGGCCGCTTGTCGCATGCCAGAACCACCCTGTCTGCGCGCATCTTAACTCCAGCCCATATGCAACCTCCTGCTTCCTGTTCTATTTTTTTTTTTTTTCCCTTAAGGTATACCCGAATGTGGTCCATTTAGCCCTAGGGACACCCGCCCCACTGCACCCACCCTATTCCTAGCCTCCGCCCCAGCCCACCGCTGGCACTGAGCTCATACTCCAGCGTGGCTGAACTGGCCACCGTGTTCTGCTGGGCACCAGATAAATGCTCCCTAATTAGCAGATGGAGCCCAACGCAGGCTGGCATTTAGGGCCGTCAACTGGCCAGCCCTACAGCATTCATTTGCCGCAGCTTGGAGGTGCCCAAGACCCTTCTGTGGCTGAGAGGATGTGCCCCTAGTCCAGGTTGGACAGACATGGGTCCATGGAGCTCCTGCCCTCCTCCACAGGGGCCAGGGGCAACATCAGGAATGACCACCATCCTGACAATTCTCTGTGGTTGCTCCAGACTCTGTGGGGAAGGCTTCCTGGGCCTTATCTCCTGGAAATCTCATTTCTCTGAGGTAGCTTCTGCACTGAGAGCCATTCTGCAGATGAGAAGGCGGAGTCTCGGAGGCTAGGTTATTGTGTGGGATCACCGGGCTGGTAAGAGGTGGGGCCTGTGTGCACACCCACGTTAAATCTGTCTGAAAGCAAGGCTTGAGCTTTCCATCACCATGAAAAACTGCCCCACTGGGAGAGCGAGGCATTTGGCATCAAGAATCCCACAAGTGTGGGGCACCTGAGTGGTTCAGTTGGTTGAGCATCCGACTTTGACTCAGGTCATAATCTCATGGTTCTGTGAGTTTGAGTCCTGCATCGGCTTGCTTCTGTCAGCACAGCCTGTCCTCTCTCTCTCTCTCTGCCCCTCCCCTGTTTGTGCATTCTCTCTCAAAAATAAATAAACATTAAAAAAAAAAAAAAAAAAAGAAAAGAATCCCACAGGCTCTTTTGGAGAGCCTGATGTCACCCAACTGTGGAGGTCTCTGAAGAATCTAAAACCTTTTTTTCCTTAGCTCCAGCTAAATTGAAGATACAAAGGAAACAGTGTTGATTCTCCAGCAACTCCTACAATGGCCGGGTCTGAGGGAACATCCCTGAGATGCAGGAATCACAGCCCCTAAAATCACTTGGGGGGCTGAGGTCCAGCCAGGGCGGCAGGGAGCTGATGGGGGGGGTCACCGCAGCTGGCACCCCTGGGTCACCCAGCTGAAGGAGAAAAACAGTCTTCCCTCAAACAAGCCCATAACTCAGGCTCCGACAGCTCCCCCTGGCTGTCCTACATGCCTAGTTACACACCAGTCAAGAGCAAAACCAACTGTTACCATGGGGCGAAGGGGTGTGAGTATGCCAAGGCCTCCAGCCCAGCTCCGGGAGGCACTTTGACCAGCCTGCCAGGGTGCCTAAGTGTGTGCAGGCCTGATGGCAGTGCTCTATACTCTGGGTTGCTCGCTCATTCCGTGCCTTCTGCCCTACCCCGATTATTCCACCAGCTGGCGGCTCCGGGTTAGGCCAAAGCTGTGGGCCTGGGTTTTCTGCCCAGGATGACGCTGACTTTTCCCCGTGGGGGTCCCCTGTACCAAGCCCAGTGCCAGGAATGTAGCTGGCACTCTGCCAAAGGTGCCCGGATTAACTTGAAATTCCTTCCTGAGGGAAGGGAGAGACTTGGTCACAGCTGAAGGCTCCAGGCACACACATCCACACTCACAGGACACTCACCTGGCCACCACCAAAGACCTTCCTTCCCTTCATTCTCCAGTTTGGAGGGGGACACTGTCCCCCACCCACTCTCCAGCCAGCTTTCCTGCTGCTTATCCGAAGGGGATACAGGGGGTCCCGGTGGGGGCAGAGCCGAGTTTTCTAGGTCAGACCTTCAGGCCTGAGGCCAGAGGAGAAGGAGGTGACATAGGCAGCATCTACACTCAGGGCCTTCCTGAAGTACCACCCGAACACACCCTGACGTGACACCTTCTGCTAGGAAAACAGGGTGCGCGGCTCCAAGCGTTCACGCAGACGGCGTAGCCTGACTCAGATGCTGCCTCTGGCAGAACCGGGGCGTGTTATCCGACAGAGGTAGGAGGAGGTAGGAGGAGGTGGGCGGGACGTGTGGGCTGAGCTCCACCAGGACGCAGCTAACCCTGTGAAGGCAGGTCTGCCGTCTGACTGTTCTGGGAGTTCAAGAGAAGTCTTCGGCTCTCTGCACATGCATCTTGTCCCCGGGGAGAGTGAATGACCCCTCTCCCTCCGGGCGATTTCTTGGTGATGCAACAGGGCGTTCCTGCCCCCCTCAGCCAAAAACTGAAAGAGGACTTCTGGATAGAGGCTAGAATGACCTAGAAGCTAGGGTACCTGAGTTCTAGTCCTGCTGTCACTTAATGCCCTTATAATTTGGGTAAGTCACTTCCCCTGCTGGGGTCTCTTTCCTCATCTGTTTAGGAAAAGGACTACATCAGAGGGTAGCCAATAATTTTCACTCAAGGTGCCCTTGCCAATGGACAGGTAGTCTCTTCCTGAAGGTATCTGGTTTTGGTTTATTTTTAGAAGGACTCTGAGACCATGTCTGGGCTCATGGTCGATGAGCAATGACTGCCATGGGCAAAGGACGGGAACATGCCATGACCAATCAATGATGTCTGCTGTGGGCATGAGGCTGGAAAGTGGCAGCGTGACTGCCAGACATGTATCATCCTGGTAGGTGATCTCCAAGGGCCTTCTAGTTATAAACCACAATTCTACCCCTAATTCCCCAGCAGACATGGTTAACACTGGTTGCCGAGCGTGTACCTCCCATATTCTGATATTTGCACACAGCTGATCTCTCTCCTTGAAAGAGACATTCTCATCAGTCCTGCAGGACAGTTACTGGGGGAGCAGGCCGCCTCCTAAACTCTCTGTCCACCCATAGTCACAAGACTTCACCCAGAAAGTGAGAGACAAGGAAACAATGCCCAGATTTAACACCCAGAAGACATTCCAGCTTTTCTTACAATTTTCCCCATGTCTACAAAGGAGCTTCCCCACTGGGTGAAAATCCCACCAGGGCACAGTGGGAGCAAAGGGCAGACTGAGATGGGTCCTGGCTTCGTGGTGCACTCACAAGAGAGGGTCTCATCTGAGAGGGCCTATGTCCACTGAGCATCCTAGGAGGCATGTGCCTGGATCACTTATACATCATTTGCTAGGAGCACCTTTGCAAATGTATGCAGATACCAAACACGGTGCTCGCAGATGCAGTACTCATCAGTACAAGAAGAGATTAGTTTTCCAAGCATACCTACAGCATGGTGAGTATCCTGCAACTCTGGGCTGTTGCAGAGAGTCAGATAAACTCCCCTCCTCTATTTGTATCCAGCTGGAAAGTTCTCCTGATGGCAGGTTCCAGCAGAGCCCAAGCTCTCTCTTCTTATTTCCCTTTACACATAGAAGATGCGTGAGGCTGTCTCCCACCATCCCCCACCCACCATGACTCTGCCCCAAGGCCACCACCTCTCCCCTCCACCTCTCTTCATCTGCTCTAGACCTGTGAGGCCTCTGTGCACATGATTATTCCTAAAACCACAGGGTTAAGGAAACTGCACAAGAAGGGGGCACTGGCAGGGTACCAAGTAACCCCAGGACTCCAACCCAGTGGTAGGTAAACAGCTTTCTATCCTGAGCTGGCCTCCAGGTAACACTTCCCCAGGCCCTCCTCTCCCAACATTCCCCAGGGAACAGATACCCCCAGCACTCCCCTAACCCCACCCCTGTAAACAGCACAGCCTGCCAGAAGAGAAATCAAGAGAGAGAGGAAGCTGGAGTTCACCCTCAGGCCACAGGGGCAAGATGAAAGGCAGTAGTTAAAGCAGGAGCCAACTCCCGGAGGGGAGGGAAGCCAGCCATAGAATTCCCAAAGGCTACTGGAATCCCCACAGGGTTCCCCTGGAATCCCCCGGTGCTCCATCAGGGATCCAAAAGATGCGTCTTTCCAAGAGCAAGGAAAAACAGTGACCAATAATTACTTGTTTTCCTAATAGTGTTGCTGGGAGAGAAAGAGCATTGGTAATCACTCTTTGGAGGTGAAAAGCTTTATCTAGGAAATGCTTAACACTGCCACCTGACTCTCCTGTCTGGAGGCAGGCTGCACCACGTGGTGAGAGTGGAGCCTGTATCAGTGGGGCACAGGAGGAGACATCTGCCTGCAGATGGCATGGGCATCTCTACCTATTTTCTCTCAGAGTTATGTTTCTGAGGGTCTAACTAGTGAGCTTTCAGCTTCCCCATCGAGAGTCTCAATGCTCTCGTGTATGGGTGTATGGGCTAGTGTATGGGTGTTCTTTACATGGATTATCTCATTTCATTCTTAGTATTACCCCATGAGGCAGGTATTTTTGTTATCCCCATTATACAGATGAGAAAACCGGGGTGCAGAGAGGTTAAAGAACTCACCAAAGGTTATATACTAACAGTATATCGCTAACAATGAGGGCTGGAGCTGGTCTTGGACCCCAGTCACCTTGGCCCTGGAGTACCTGCCCATAATCCTTGCACCCACAACCATGCAGCCCTTAGTGTTTTTGGTCGTACCACCAAAAACCACCCAGTACTTCTTGCCCCAATACACAGTTCATGTGTTTTGAGCAATGTTTGAATACAAGATTCCGGTTTGATAAGATAATTTGGACAGGTCCCTGGGGTTTGATGTAATGGGTTCTAACCAGTTCCATTCCATAGGGATGATTTAGAAGGATGGTTCAGGAAATATGACATAATGTGATTTTAATAATTATTGTCATTTTTCTTCTCTTGGTAGATAAGCTCTTAGTGTCTATTTTTTTTAACCTGTGTGTTTTCTATCACATTATAGTATAATGACCATGAGAGACATATTTTATTTTAGACTTCCCACTTTTCCCAATCCTCCCATAGGTATCCTTTTAATTATTAAATATTAACATCGTAAATAATACATGAATACATTATTTTTTTATATAAAGTAAAACATTACAAATAAGGCTAAGTTTCCCCTTTGACCAAGATCCTCTTCTCATTGATGCCCCAACCCTCTTCCAGAGATAACTTTATTATCAATTTGGAGTGCATCCTTCCAGATCTTTAAAAAATATTTATATACTTAGGCTGTATATGTACTTGCAAAAGATATGTCTTGCTGTTGCTTTTGCATAATTGCTATCATACTGTACTGTTTGAAATCTGCAGTGGTCATTCATTAACATTTCTTAGTTATTCATCCATAGAACTGAGATCAATCTCATTTGTTTTGACTGTTGTACAACGTGGTATGAGAATACCACAGTTTACTTAGCAGCCCTCTGTGCCATGTTTCCCACTGTCACCACGGCAAACAACGTGAGGCTCTCTGTGCCTTCCTGGGACTGGGGACTGACATCAGTCATGGCCGATGTTCTCTGTCCAGGGTGTGTGAGCAATCACAATGACCCACAGCTCACCGCACAGCTGGGACTTGTACTGCCATGCCAGGCAATGGAAGTCTGTAATCCTTGGAATGAAACTGTTCTTAGAACTTGGCGTGTTATCTCCCCAGGCTTGGGCCGCCTTGCCTTTAGTGTAGGGTCAATGGTCTCAAACAACACAGAGGTTGCCTTGATGATTAAAAGACAGAGCCCGCAGGAGAGACACTTCCTCCCTCCCCTTTCCTATCCTCAGCTTGGTTCCTGGCACACATCAGGACCACCTTACTTTGACCTCGGCAGAGGCCTGCTCTGAACATCAAACCAAACTAAAGCAAAACTATAAGCTACACTAAACTAAGCTGAACTAAACAAAACCTAAACCAAACTATAAATCTAATAAATAGAAAGATGAACACAGATGTTTACCTGCAAAGTGAGGGACCTGGAATAGAATTCTCATTCTAAAAATGCAGTGATCCAATAATGACCACAAATGACCTCAGAACATGCCCCCCCGCCCCCAACACACGTTCCAAGTCCAGTAATGAATGATTTGGGGATTATAGTTTTGTTTGCTCAACATTAGCCTGGCTATTTAAAAGCTAGAAAGTGAGTGTGACCCTGGGTGGGGTAAGTGGGTGGAAAGTCTAGAGAGATGAATAAGGAAGAGAGATTAAAGCTCTTCAAAACACGTTAAATCCACCAGAGCAAATGAGCATACCTAAAGAACCTTCTTACCTCCATCTTCCAAGCAGTGTGGGGGAAGCCTAAGGGCCTCTCCGGCCTCTCATCAAATATTGACCCTCTGCACTCACTGGCTGGAGTTCAGACTAAAGGACCAGCAGCAGCACGGAGCCAATGTTTGCAGAGCAATTACTGTTGCCCACCGCCTTGTAAGTCAGATTGTGAAACAACCTTCGGTGGAGCCGGGGCTTCAGAGAGTCTTCCGGTCCTTCCTCGGTGGGGGGGGATACTTAACAGTGAAGGAGTTGTGCAAGGAACTTTACAGAGGCTGGAAGTGTGATCTAGTGCCAATGAGAAGGCAACTTAAGAGCATCTGCGGCCCTTTACTGTCCTCCTTCTCCCCTTAGCTGCACCTCCAAGTAATCCAAGCCCTTTAGAGCCAAACAGGCCTCAACATCAGGCCTTGTCCCAGACAGCTCCCTCTGGGACAGGTCCCTTTTCCTGGGCAGATAGGCTGAGTGGTGGATTATTTTTAAAAGAAATCAATTTCTACTTGGAGACCAAGAGCCTCTCTTCTCCCTACTCCCAACTTAACATCTGAAATGCCCTTAGAAGCCCTCTCTAGCAACTGACGTGGTTTCCAGAAGTGTTTGGAATAGCTGTTGAATTGAATTGCTCTATTGATCGAGCAAATCATGGTAGAACATAGTCTCCTTCTTCCTGCCGGGGCCCTAAAGATTTTAGAAGGCAGCTGAGGAGGGGCTGGGAGGGTGGCAGAGCCCTCTGGGGTAGGCAGAAACCCAGTCAAGCCTGTTGTGTGCCCCAGATGCCTCTAAAACAGCACATTCCAAAAGACACTTCTGTCATGATAGAAATTCTTTGTATCTGCTCAATATGTAGCCACTAGCCACTGTGACTATTGAACACTTAGAATATAAGCAAGTATGGGGCACCTGGGTGGCTCAGTTGGTTAAGCATGTGACTCTTGATTTTGGCTCAGGTCATGATTTCAAAGGGTGGGCTCTGTGCTCACCAGGGAGCCTGCTTGAGATTCATTTTCATTCCCTCTCTCTGTCTCTCTTTCTCCCTCTCTCTGCCCCTTGCCCTCTCACACATGCATGCATGCTTGCTTTCTCTCTCTCTCAAAATTAAATAAACTTTATATAAAAGAAGAATACAGCAAGTATGACCAATAAAGTAAATCTAATTTGATTCTTAAAAATGAATTAAACAAGGGACGTCTGGGTGGCTCAGTTGGTTGACTATCCGACTTCGGCTCAGGTCACGATCTCACGGTTCATGAGCTGGAGCCCCACGTCGGGCTCTGTGCTGACAGAACCTGCTTCGGATTCTGTGTCTCCCTCTCTCTCTGCCCCTCCCCTACTTGTGCCCTTTCTCTCTCTCTCTCTGTCTCAAAACTAAATAAATGTTTTAAAAAATTTAAAAATGAATTAAATTTAATTTCAAACTTTTTAATTAATTTAAATGTAAATGTAAATAGCCACATGTGGCTAGTGGCTACCACAGTGAACAGCACAGGTGAAGGGCTCCATACCTGGTGCTTCCCAGGGGGCAGGAAGAGGGGCCACATTCAGTGCACAGCCCCTGGTGTGTGGAGGCAGAACCACTGGGGCTGAAGGCTGAAGGCAGAAGATATGAGGAGAGGAGAGGGTTTGGGGAAGAGTAGAGGGTCTTATCCTGATACCCTTGGAAGGATATCAGGGGGGTATGAATGACCAAAAAAGGTCATTAGAATTATACATGTACATTCATGCCTTTGTCTGGGGAGACAGTCTTTGTCTTTCATTAGAAGCAGAAAAATTCTGGGGGCGCCTGGGTGGCGCAGTCGGTTAAGCCTCCGACTTCAGCCAGGTCACGATCTCGCGGTCCGTGAGTTCGAGCCCCGCGTCGGGCTCTAGGCTGATGGCTCAGAGCCTGGAGCCTGTTTCTGATTCTGTGTCTCCCTCTCTCTCTGCCCCTCCCCCGTTCATGCTCTGTCTCTCTCTGTCCCAAAAAAATAAATAAACGTTAAAAAAAAAAATTAAAAAAAAAAAAAGAAGCAGAAAAAATCTCTGATCTTCAAAATAAGATAAAATAACTCCTTGATCTGTCAGTTTCCACTTACTTCTTCAGGGATGCCTGCTTTGATCCCAGAGTATGTTTCCCTGTAGTATCTCTATGGTACTTCTCTTTGTAGCATTTGAAATAGTATGAAATTTTATATATATATATATATATTTATAAAATATATATTTATTTTGCTTTTGCTCATCAATAAATCCCCAGAGCCCAGCATACTTCCTGGGACATAGAAGATAGGCACTTAGATTGGATAGATTAGATGGATGGATGGATGATGGACAGATGGATAGGAGGCAGGCATGTTTAACGAATAAACAAATTTACAAAGAAATTAGGGACATACTTTACCCCAATAACTATAATTTTCAAAAAACAACCAAATACCCCCAAACGGTTGTGGGGGTATGGGGCTATATCACTCGAGGCTGCCGTCCCAATCAAACCATATGTTTTGTTCCCTCCTCCCAAGAGGAGTGCTCTTTCCTTTCTCTCCATCCGTAAATGCTGCTTGTCCCTCAATCAAGTGTTTATTTCATTTCCAGTAGACTTCACTGCCTAAAAGTCTACTTTCCCCACCAGACTTCTGGAAGGAAGGGACCTTGTCCTTCTCAACTTAGCATTCCTCAGCTTGTGCCACTTCCATCCTGAAGAAGTGCAAATATGTAGGAGGGCGTAGCACAGGCCCATCCACTCTTACCCTGAGCCAGCCTGGCTTATTCAACTTTATTCTTCCATCCTCACCATTTACAGTCAGGGTAAGGCTGCTAGATTAAGCAAGTGAAAACACAGGACACACAATAACATGTGAATTTCAGATAAACAATGAATCGCTTTTTTAGTATAAGTATATCCCATGCAATATTTGGGACACACTTACAGTGAAAAAAAATATTGTTCCTCTGAAATTCAAAATTAACTGGAGGAGCGCCTGGGTGGCTCAGTTGGTTGAGCGTCCGACTTCAGCTCAGGTCATGATCTCGCGGTCTGTAAGTTTGAGCCCCGTGTCGCATCAGGCTCTGTGCTGACAGCTCAGAGCCTGGAGCCTGCTTTGGATTCTGTGTCTCCCTCTCTCTCTGCCCCCTACCCCACTCATGCTCTGTCTCTCTCTTTCTGTCAAAAGTAAATAAACATTAAAGGGGCGCCTGGGTGGCTCAGTCGGTTGAGTGTCCGACTTCGGCTCAGGTCATGATCTCGTAGTCTGTGAGTTCGAGACCCACGTCAGGCTCTGTGCCGACAGCTCAGAGCCTGGAGCCTGCTTTGGATTCTGTGTCTCCCTCTCTCTCTGCCCCTCCCCCACTCATGCTCTGTCTCTGTCTCTCTCTCTCTCTGTTAAAAATAAATAAACATTAAAACATTAAAAAAACATTAAAAAAATTAACTGGACATCTCATATTTTATCTGGTGACCCTATTCCAGGGCCTCAAGAGTAGCAGATAGGCTGTAAGTAAGACATATGGGTGGTGTGGGGGACAGAGGTGAATGTGGATGGAGATAAATGACCAGCCCAGTATAGTCCTAAGGCTTCAGGTAAGTGTAGAATGGGCAGTTACCAGGTTATCTGTGGACTCTCGTCCACAATGCCACGAATGAGCCAGCTCCCCCATGCTCCACCAGAGGACTCCTCATTAATGCCACGGGTCACATGAAAGAGACACTGTCTCTCTCCAAGCACAAGTCGTTTGGCTCCTGTGTCCCCCCGCCCCTCCTGCTCAGGGCTGCTTGTCCCGGTGTGTGCCTGAGATAGTCCATTCCCAAGGATAGATTTGCTCATTTAAGCCTCACAACAACCCTACTGGGTGGGTACTATTCAAATCTACATTCCACAGATGGGAAAGAGAACCTAGAAAAGTTGAGGAATGTTTCCAGAGCTACAAGGTGGTGGAGCCAGTAACCAGTCCTAGGCAATGCGTCCCCAGTGCCTAAGCTTGAAGCCACTCTCTCACTAGAAAGCCCAATTGCGAGGGCACCAGTGACTAGAGATGGAGTTAGCATTACCATGTTTCTTCCTCTACAGGAGTCGCCATATTAAAATCAGTGACCCCGATAAATAAGAAAGGCTTTCCAAAATGAATGCCACTAAAAGTCATGTCATGAGTTCCGTAAAATGGGTTCACAAAGATGTTACGCTTGGCTCAAAGGTTAAATTCCAAAGGTCCCTTTCCAAACTGTATCTCCAAGGCAGTGATGACCCATGTGGACAGGCCTGGCCATGCTCACGTCTAGAGCCAGTGCATCACACAAGCTGACCCATGCTGTGCGTCCCCTCCCAACACACAGGAAATAAGCCCTCCAGGCAAGGAAGAAGTAGGGGGAGTAGCATTCCTTTCTTGTGAGGTTCTGTAACTAGGGAGGGGATGGGGGCACAGAACAGAAGGGTGGGGGAAGAAAAGCTCTGATTTGAGAGTTTCCGTTGGCTCTGAGACTCCCTCTGGCTCATCAATGAGTCCTTTCAGGGTTCCCTCTCCCCAACTAACTTATCATTTCCTGTCCCGCACACTACATCCATTGATGGGGTATCAGCAAATCCCACCAGTTTATACCAGAAGGACCCAAGGAGACTGGACAGTAATAGGGGAGGTGAGGAGAAGAGGCAGGAAAGTAAGGAGTGGCTTTCCATCCCATATTATCGGATTAAGACAGGATTTACTGTAATACAGGAAGCTGGCTCACCTTTGACTCATCTCATTGGTAGAGTGATAAGGACAATGGGATAGTCAGGTACTTAAGGGCAAACATGCAGGCCTGGCCTCTCCAAGATGACTCACCACCAAAGCCTGCAAATGAACGAGTAGAGCCTGGTTGTGAGGACCAGAAGTAGGTGTCTCTTCTTTGTGTTTTTATTGGCCTACACCAGGCTTATAGCCCTAAGGAAGAATCTAGAAACTCTCAGTTTTCCCTTCCTGGTATTGGAAGGGTTGCTGTTCAACTCACACTAATTCTGCCTTGTCTGGTGCCTGACTCTGTTACAGAGGCATAGGCCCCCTAGTGGTCACATCTGTGCTACGTGACCTTCTACTCCGGGCCACTCTGATTGGTCCAGAGAGGGCACGTGACCAAAATCAGGCCAATCCGAGTCTTCCCTGGGATTTTTCAACTTGAAACAGTCAGTCAGAGACAGTCTCTCAGGTGTTGGGAACTACAAGATATGAAATTCGGGAGTTGTTGACAGCCAAGTTCCTCAGAAATCTGAGGGCAGTGCCCAGAGAGAAGCAGAGAGCAGACAGACAGAAAGCAGCTGTAGTTTTGGGTGTTCTTGGAGCCCACTGCCTCACTCCCCTCTTTACCACCTGGCCAACTACACAACCTTCTGTGGTATACCCTTCCAACCAAATCTCCTTTTAGTGTGAGCCAGTAGGAGTGTAAAACTACCACTTGTAATTCAAAAAGGCCTAACCAAATTAGGTAGCATCAAGGGAGGTGTCTGCAGTGGAGCTGTGGGATCCCTAGTACCATCCCCCTGTGCAGACATCCCTGTGTATATTAGAGAGTCACACACATCATACACATGTACAAACATGGCAGCAAGAGCCTTATTTGGCTAGCCAGACACAGCGGTATGCCCAGTTTGTGTCTGTAGTTCAAGAAACTGCTTATTTTCTGTTTCTGTCTCTCCCGTGTGTTTGCTTTTCTTTGCCTGCAAAGATGTGGTGGCTTGTGTCTCACCCTGGATGTTTATAGACACATGTCTGCTCATGCACACAGCACCTACGGCCATCCTCCTGCCTCTCCACCCTGGTTTCCTAACCCCCAGGCAAAGGAGGGTGACAAAGCTTGACTGTTAAGACCATCAGATGAAGCCAACAAATACCTGTGTCTGCCTGCGACATTAAAGACTGAGCCAAGCTCAGCTAGACAGGTGAGTTTCCCTCATTTGTCCCTCTGTTCTGACCTGGATGCTGACCCTGAGAGTTCTGACAGGGGTTCTCCGGCTGAGTAAGGACATGACAGAGGCCAGCCCAGCAGAGACTCAGGCCACGGTGGCTGGAACTGGGTACCATCCAAACTCAGAACAACTCACCTGCAGGTCAAAGAACTTGCTGTACCTCCGGTAGATGGTCTGGGATGTGGAGTCGGACCAGGTCACATTGATGATGTACACCTGTGGGGAAAAGGTAAGCACAAATGAGCGGGTGACTAAGGCTGAGCTTCAAGCTGTACCAGGCATCATTTAACATGACTGTGGGTGCACCATGGCCAGGACCATTCTTCTCATCTCTGTCCCCAAGACCTAGCACAGTGTCAGGTACCACACAGATGTTACACATGTTTATTTAAATACACACACACACACACACGCACACACACACCTAGAAAGATATCCAATAAACTGCTAAGGATGATTATCTTAGGAGAGTAGGATTACAAGTGGTTTTAATTTCCTTCATTTCATTTGTATGTATTTTATAAAACAAACACAAAATTGGAGTTGTCAAAAATGTCCACTGGTTCTCAAACTTTACAGTGAATCAGATTCTGTAAGAGGCCTTTCTAAATTGCAGATGCTGGGGCCCCACTCTCTGAAATTCTGCATAAGTAGACCAGGGGTTTCAGGACTCAAGCACTACATTTTAATTTTTTTAAGGCTTTATTTTTATAGAGCAGTTTTAGGTTCATAGCAAAATTGAGCAGAAAGTACAGAGAGTTCCCATATACTCCCTGCTCTCTCCCACCACTTGAGTGGTACATTTGTTAAAATTGGGCATCTATACTTTTTTTTCCCCAAGATTTTATTTAAATTCAAGTTAGTTAACATATAGGGTAATATTTCAGGAGTAGACTTTAGTGATTCATCACTTACATATAAAACCCAGTGCTCATCCCAACAAATGCCATCCTTAATGCCCATCACCCATTTAGCTCATCCCCCCACCAACTCCCCTCCAGCAACCCTCAGTTTGTTCTCTATCATTAAGAATGTTTATGGTTTGCCTCTCTCTCTTTTTTTTTTTATCTTATTTTGTTTTTCTGTCCCTTTCCCTACACATTTTTTCTGTTTCTTAAATTCCACATATGAATGAAATCATATGATATTTTCTCTGACTGGCTTATTTGGCTTAGCATGATACACTCTAGTTCCATCCATGCTGCAAATGGCAAGATTTCATTCTTTTTCATCACTGAGTAATATTCCATTGCATAATCTTCTTTATCCGTTCATCAGTCAATGGACACTTTGGCTCTTTTCATAATTTGGCTATTATTGATAGTGTTGCTATAAACACTGGGGTGCATGTGCCCCTTTGAATCAGCATTCCTGTGTCCTTCGGATAAATACCTAGTAGTGCAATTGCCGGGTCATAGGGTAGTTCTCTTTTTAACTTTTTGAGGAACCTCCACACCATTTTCCAGAGTGGCCGCACCAGTTTGCATTCCTACCAGCAGTGCAAAAGGGTCCACCTTTCTCCACATCCTCGCCAACATCTATTGTGTCCCGAGTTGTTAATTTTAGCCATTCTGACACGTGTGAGGTGATATCTCATTGTGGTTTTGATTTGTATTTCCCTGATGATGAGTGAGGTTGAGCATTTTTTCATGTGTCTGCTGGCCATTTATATGTCTTCTTTGGAGAAATGTCTGTTCATGACTTCTGCCCATTTCTTAACTGGATTATTTATTTTTGGGGTGTTGAGTTTGATAAGTTCTTTATAGATTTTGGACATTAGCCCCTAATCCAATATGTCATTTGCAAATACCTTCTCCCATTCTGTAGGTTGCCCTTTAGTTTTGTTGACTGTTTCCTTTGCTGTGCAGAAGTTTTTTTATCTTTTTTTTTTTTAACGTTTATTTATTTTTGAGACAGAGAGAGACAGAGCATGAACGGGTGAGGGGCAGAGAGAGAGGGAGACACAGAATCGGAAACAGGCTCCAGGCTCCGAGCCATCAGCCCAGAGCCCGACGCGGGGCTCGAACTCACGGACCGCGAGATCGTGACCTGGCTGAAGTCGGCCGCTTAACCGACTGCACCACCCAGGCGCCCCAGAAGTTTTTTTATCTTGATGAGGTCCCTCCCAATAGTTCATTTTTGCTTTTGTCTCCTGGCACCTGTACTTTTAACAAACCACTTCTGCTGTAGTTAATTCTCAAAACCCACCCTGAAAAGCACTTCAGGTGACCATAAGCAATTCAGAGATGTGCAATTCATCCCAGTATTCCTACGCCTTAACTCAGGGCCAGGCACAGACCAGAGCGGGTGCTCAGAAAACGTTTTGCTGCATTGGAGCACCTGAATGGCTCAGTCGGTTGAGCGTCTGACTTCGGCTCAGGTCATGTTCTCACGGTTAGTGAGTTTGAGCCCCACGTCAGGCTTTGTGCAGACAGCTCAGAGCCTGGAACCTGCTTCGGATTCTGTGTCTCCCTCTCTCTCTGTCTCTCCCCCATTCACACTCTGTCTCTGTCTCTCTCAAAAATAAACATTAAAAAAAAAAGAAGAAAATATTTTGCTGCGCTGAACAATCAAACTGCCCTCTGGATGAGAGGCAGATTTGCAGGAGAGACGTCAGTGCACCTAAGATTTTTAAACTTGTCGGAAATGAAGGCGTTTCAGGACCCTATTCGTAATGTCTTCCCCACTTCCCAATGCTCAGTTAGGCTCTCCAAGGCTGCTGCCCCAGGCCACTCTAGAAGGCCTACTGGCCCAAGAGGTGGGCAGGCCTCCTGGCTGGAGAAAGAGAAAGTCCCCTGCCACATAATCTGGCCTACTGTCCCTACCATTTCTGTCCCTTTTACTGAACTCACACCAAAGACACATCCTCCTGAGGGAGGCCTCAGTGAGAGGCAGAGTCCCTTCACCCCCTCAGGACTAGTCTGCTGAACTGCCCCTCTAGTGCCTGCTATGACCTCTCTTGGGTTAAGGGCCAGCACGGAGACACAGTGAGACATCTACCTTGCTTCCTCCCTCAGAGGAGACTGAGCAGCTGTGTCCACAGCTGTGGGTCCCTTGCGAGAGCGCCCATCAGAATCTCCTGGCAAGCTTCATAAAAACTCAGATTCTGGGCACCTGCCTAGTGATTCTGATTCAGTAGGTCTGAGGAGACTCCATCAGTGACAACAAAATGGGCAGAGAAGCCAGGGGTCTCAGCCACTATGAGAAGGAAAGAATGTTAGCAAAGAGAAGTAGAATTTAGATCCCTTGGCATCAGAGTAGATGAATTCACCAGAGGCCTGGAGCAGAGCTGTCTTAGTTTGTTTGGGCTACTATAAGAAAATACCATGGACTGAATGGCTTACGCAACAAACACTTATTTCTCACAGTTCTGGAGGCTGGAAGTCCAAGATCAAGGTTGCTGGTGAGACCCACTTCCTGACTTGCACATGGTCAATTTGTTGCCGTATGCTTACATGGTGGGGAGAAGGGGCTCTAGTCTCTTTCTCTTCTTACAAAGGCCCTAATCCCACCCCTGGGACTCCATCTTCACATCCTCATCTAAACCTTATCACCTCCCAAAGGCCCCACCTCAAATATCACACTGGGGATTAGGGCTTCGATGTACAAATTTGGGAAAACACAAATGTTTGGTCCACAGCAAGGGTTTTGCACACAGGGATATGGGGCTTTATGTCTGGTACTCAGTTAACATCCAAGCAAATGAGCCCTGAATCCTCAGTCCCTTCTCCCCCGCACTGAGTTCTGTTACAGAGGTAGCCTTGTTCAGAGCAGGGTTCGTTCCAAAATGCAACTAAGGAGAGGGCCATAAAGCAAAGCAAATAGTGAGTGTTGCTCCCGTGACATGGAATATTTATGACATGTTTTGTGTGATCCTGATAAGAACGAACATAAAGTGAAAGGCCATTCCTATCTTCACAAACCCAAAATAAACTATCGTCTATTATTATAATAGATGGGGTTATGCTTTGCTTTATATCATATATAAACACATATCTCATATAATAAATGGTAGAAACCATTTTTAGGGAATGGTTACTTCATGCCAGCATAGCAAAACCATTGATATGCATTAGCTCATTTAATCTATGAGGTAGCTACCATTGCGATCTCCAGTTTGTACAGGAGGAAGCCAAGGTTCAGAGAAGCTACAGAACTTGCCCAAGGTCACACAGCTAGTACAATACAGAGCAAAGGACTTGACTCAGGTCCAGTTGAGTCCAATCACCATGCTGTTTACCACACTGGACTATCTTCCTATATGTAAATTTAGGAGTGTTTTTTTTTTTTTTAATGTTTATTTTTGAGAGAGAAGGAGTGGGGAGAGGGGCAGAGAGGGGCAGAGAGGGGCAGAGAGAGAGGGAAACAGAGAATCCGAAGCAGGCTCCGCGCTGTGAGCACAAAGCCCAACATGGGGCTCAAACCCATGAACTGTGAGACCATGACCTAGGCTGAAGTCACTCAATCGACTGAGCCACCGAGGCTCCCCAGGAGTGTGGATATTTAAATCAAACTACTTAATCAGGACTGAATGGTATCTTTCTTAATAAATTTCTGAGTGGCCTGAAAAGTCTGTGTACCCCTTGCACAGTGGATGAGCCTAGAGGATCATGGGGGAGTCATGTCAGTCCTGAGAGCCTGAGAGAAAGAAGAACTTGGGGCCCAGACAGAAGTCAGTGGTTAGGAATGCTACAAAACCAGATGAATGCAGAGGAAACCCTCATAACACAACTGGCTTCATTGACTGTGGCCGGATGCTGTGAAGTTTTCACTGGGGTTATAACCCACCCCATCCCCCCGGCTGACTCCCAGCTCCTTGCCCCCCAAGTCCTACCAGCTACATCTTCCCTCCCGCAGGTCCCAGGCAGGGAGCAGATGCTGTATGTGGCTAGGTGCTGCCTTCCTGACCTCTGCCTGGGCAGAGGCACTGTAAGGAGGCCCCAAGGGGCAGTGCCCTCTCAGGAGAGAGCCTACAGACCATTAGACAGCAGCCTTTCTCCCTGGCCAGTCAAGCGGGGCCTGGAGGAAGGGCTTATCTGGGGCTTAACATGACCCATGCTCCATCCTCCCCAGTAATTAGGGGCTTCCCTTCACCTCCCAGGAAGAATTAATTATAGGCTCACAGCCTCTGGTGGCTGGGAGGTCTCTCCTGCAGAGGAAGAAACTCAGACCCAGGATGGTGATTTGCCAAGGAAGAGGCACACGTTCTGGAGTCAGCCACACATGGGTTTCACTCTCAGGACCTTCCTTACAGGCTGTGAGACCTCAGCCCAGCCTGTCAGGGCCTCAGGTTCCTCTTCTACTCAATGGGCACAGCCTTTGGGGCTCTGGGCCTGACCCACTAGGCTGGTTACCGTGGCAGGTGTGCTCAACCTGTTAGTGCCAGAGCTGGGACTACAGCCCAGACCTCCCAGTTCCCAGGCCAGGGCTAACCAGCACATGGGAGCACACTCTCCCCAATCTCTTCCACCCTGTGGAAAAGTCCTTTCCCTTCACAGGGAGCCATCTCTCTCTAACCCTTGACCTGAATGCACACCAAAGACAAGCCCCCTGGAGAAAAAGCAAGAGGGCAGGGTGAAAGAGGTTGTCCACGTGACCCGTGCCAGCCACAGCCACCAGGCTGCAACCCAGCCGTGCTTCCCCTCAAAACACATTTCTTTCCTTGTTGGGCAAAGGACTGCTCCTGCTAATGTCTTGCCTCCCACTTCCCATGCTCGGAGAGAGCATGAGGTGACTTGGGTGCAGGGGTACAGAAATGAGCCCCCATCCCAGGTCCTCCCAAACTTTTAGGATTTACCAGGCACCCCCGGCCTCCTTCCTGGACAAATGCTCTAAATCCTGAGTAAGAGAAATGGTCAGAGATTTCCCTGGAAATAGAAACCCAGAGATCCAAGGACAGTCTCCAGACCACTTTCTTTTATCTGGGCAGCCTATTTCAAAGGCTTGTCTGCTTTCTTCCAAACCTTGAACCTCTTAGATTATCATTCCAGATGAGCAATGGATATGCAAAATTCCAGCCCAACCCATACACCCTCCCACGCCCACCCCCACCCCCACGCCCACATTAGAGTTTCTTAAGCCTCCCTGAGCTGGCTCTAGTGGCACTAGAAACCCTAGAGATAAACCCCAGAGAAAGAGCAGGTGGAGGGGAAGGGGGACAGGGCAGAGGTCATCAGGGAAAGCCAGCTCTGTTTACCGGGCCTGCGTCAGGGGCCCAGATAAACTCTCCTCTGCTGCAGGAGCAGACGAGATAACATTACCTAGCAGCTGGTTCTCAAGAAAGGTTTGCAATTAAACATCCTGCTTCCACACACTTTGCTCGGGGTTGTGTTTCCCGGGTGGAGTTTCCCTTTCTTCTGGATTTAAAAAAAAACATGGATTCTGTTTCCCCCATTACTGGCTGTTTCAGGCAGATGGTAGGCATCTTGGAAGCCTTGCTGTCGACCAGCAACTGCATCCAGCTTTTCTCGGAGAGGAAGCTCCTGAGTCTCATGTTCACCTGCCTCCCTTACCCTCTACAAGGAGGATCTCTACCCCAGACACAACGACGGAAACTCTCAGCAGACACCTGGCACGATGCCTTGGTCCAACCGGAGTGCCCACCCACTCCGGACCACCTTCCGTCTGCTCAGCTCATCAGGCCCAGAAATGTCTGAGACTGCCACGGCTTCCAAGTCTTGCTCGTTTCAACAAGAAAACAGTCATGATGCAAATTAGATCCACAGCTCAACTCCAGAGCACCGAGAATGAAACCCAGCCCAGTTCCTGTGGAGGACTATAGGCTGCGACCAATGAATGACCCAAAGATATGGCCCAACTGTTCTTAGAAGGCCTAGGACCTGCCCCATGTTTAATTAAAAAGTGCCAGTAAGGGGTGCCTAGGTGGCTCCATCGGTTAAACGTCTGACTTCTGCTCAGGTCATGATCTCGCAGTTCATGGGTTTGACCCCCATGTCAGGTAGGCTCTGTGCTGACAGCTCAGAGCCTGGAGCCTGCTTCAAATTCTGTCTCCCTCTCCTTCTGCCCCTCTTCACTCACACTCCATCTCTCTCTCTCTCTCTCTCTCTCTCTCCCTCCCTCCCTCCCTCTTTCTCTCAAAAATAAACAAACATTAAACAAAAAATTTTTAAATGCCAGTAAATACCAATTGTTCCCTGTGCTGACAAAAAGTACAGTTGTTTTTTGTTATTTGTCTTACTATTTATTTATTTTTGAGAGAGAAAGAGAGAGAGAGACAGACCACGAGTGAGCAAGGGGCAGAGAGAGAAGGAGACAAAATCTGAAGCAGGCTCCAGGCTCCAGGCTCCAGGCTCTGAGCTGTCAGCACAGAGCCCGATGCGGGGCTCTAACCCACAAACCACGAGATCATGACTTGAGCTGAAGTTGGACCCTTCACCGACTGAGCCACCCAGGTGCCCCCAAAAAGTACAGTTAGAGGCAAGGAGTTAGGAACTATGGAAGAACTCATATATCTTTGTGGCACTGTGGCTCAGTTTACTAAGGAAGACCTTATTTTCCCTGGACCCTTGCCAGCTGCCCCTGCCCCAAGGCCAAATGGAAACTCGGTGACAATCTTCCTTCACCTGCTCACACTATAGTCCATCAGTTAGCTAAGACTAGGGCCAGTGAATACTGCTATACACGGTGTTCACCGTCCAAAGATGTCCAGCCAAGGGGACAAGTAGGGGCTGAAATCTAACCCATACCCTGCACCTCAAACTGTGTATGTTGGCTGGAAGCTGCGGGGAAAGGGGTGCTTTTTCTAATGAACAACACAGTGGTTCCGGTCAGGACACAGCACCCTGTTCCCCTGGGTGGGTTGTCACTGCTCTTTAGGGCCCCTGAGGTCACAATATCTCCTCAGGACCCAGTTCTTCAACCCCCTCCAAATCTTCTAGATGGAGGGATGCTTAACGTTTGGAACTGACTGCTAAACGATTTGGCCCCAAAAGTCTGAAAGAACAGAACCAGTAAAGGGGGGTTTACATCTGGGGACATGATGGTTGCTCTGGCTCCTGGCTGGAACGGTTTCATCATGCCAAATTCTCCGAGAAGGTGGCGCCAGCCTGTCTAAGGTACCAATCAGCTCTAACCTTCTATTCAAAGGGCCCCATGTACGACATTCTACCCCAGGGAGGAGAGGAGCGGAACATAAGTTCCAAATTAGGCCAGACTGACCTCTGAGGTCCAGACCACCTGGCAAGGCAGAAGACCCCAGGGCTCTGCCCCCAATACAAATGGCTACACCAAACACTGGGACGATGACCCCTTTCCTCCCTGCTGGGGCCCATAGAAACCCATAGTAAACAGTGGAGGCCGTGGTGTCAAAGGTGTCACCTTGATGGCACCCAGAATCCACCATTTGACCTGGATCCACTGGCCTAGAAAGTCTGTGTCCATCTCTTGTGGTGCCCACAGTCTTTTTTTCACAATTAACCAGTTCTTATATCTCCCTTTGTTTGGTAATTGTTGGCTCAGAACAACCCATCAATGGACACATGCTGTGTCCCCGTCTATTTAACACACTCAGTATGTCCCTCCCAGCAGCAAGGGCAGCAAACATCTTCCCCAGCAACCCTGGAGTTCTCTCAGTCCTCAGGGCACACTGAAATAAAGATTGACTGGTAGATCTACTGGGTGAAAATCCGGGGGGTTTGAAGCACCAAAGAGGTCACTAGCAGCAAATTTTGCCCCAACCTCAGAAGCAAATTCCCAGTGGCCAAGGGTAGAACACAAACATATCTGGCTCAGTGCAAACATCTTTGCCAACCTAAAACCCAGTCGGCAAAATCAAGTTCAATAGCCTGTGGCCACTTGGCTAAAGTTTCTGAGCACTCTCAGGGTCTGGCCCTATTAAAATTCCAACCCCTCCTCTAGGGTGGGTGCTTGTTCTTGGAGTGGGGAGGATGGTGATGCTGCAGATTTGGGGGAACAACCACAACCTGGAAGCCCGGACTCGGAGGGTGACCCCCGCCCCAGCATGCACATGTACACATTGACCACTGGGTTAATGACCAGGTGGTAGAACCTTTCCAGTCCTCAGACCACCCTACTCCAAGCTCCCTCTGGACCTCATGTTTATGGACCGGTCACAGTAAATGCAGCTGCAGCCACCCCAGGAAGGCTCCAGGAGGGGTGGGGCATGTGCTAGGAGGGGCATGTGCTCCTCCCAGAACTACCCATCCACCAGCCACCAAAACACAGACACTGCCACTGCAGGCGTGCACTAAATGGCCCTCATCTTGGATAAAGGGCTTTTCAAAGGGGGTTGGAGAGAAGACAGTCAGCAGGCTCCAGTACCATATAAAACAACTTCAAGAGTGTTTTGTGGGTATCCATCATACTCAGTGTGGGTGCCTGCTATTGTCAGCACGGATCATGGGCCTTGACTGTATTTAGCTTGGAGGGCAGTGGGTAGGCAAGAAGGTCTGGAAAAAGCCTCCATATTGCTTGTGCCTCCACTTACTACTCTGCAAGAAGGGGATAGCAGTAGTTACCTCACCTTTGGGCAGTTGTGAGGATTCAGTGAGCTAATCCTGTATCTCCCCATAAGAATGGAAGCTCCCAAAGGCTGATTATGGTATACTAATGCTCAGCATGGTATTTTATGCCAAAGAGGTGCTCACTTAGTGTCCCTTAAGTAAGTCAAGGGACAAAACAATCAGCAAATGTTGACTGAGTGCTTACCTAGTACATGGTTTTGTGCCAAGCTAAAAATGAGGCAAAGTCCCTGACCTCCAGGCTCTTACAGCTCAGCCAGACAAATCAAGTAGGGAAACAGTGCGCAATGGAGTCATGGGGTACCAAAAAGTGAGGCTCAGAAAGGACCAAAGGTTGGCACCACGGAGGAGGAAGACAGCCTTGAAAGCATTTGAAGGAATTAAATGTTAGCGCCAACATTGCTCTGCTGTGTGGGCTTGGGCAAGTGCCGTAGCTTCTCTGAGTCAGGTAAGTGTGGTTTATAATGGGAACTTCTCATCAAATGTGACGATGGACATGAGGTGCTCAGCACAGGGCCTGGCACATGGCAATCACCCAACCAACATTAGCTATTTAGACACCCAGGAAGAGAGAGAGAGAGAGCACGAACCAACTTCTTTCCCTTTGCCATGAGACATGGATCAGGACACCAGGAATTGGAAAAGGAAGTGGGAAACAGGGATGCAAATGGACAAGGGCGAATGCATGCAGGCGCGCGCGCGCACACACACACACACACACACACACACACACACACGGCAGTGGCGGAACCAGCACTGGCCTGGGAAAGCAGAAAGCGCCAACATTAACTGCTGCCTGGAGCCAGGAAAACAATGGCCATCCTAAGGAGCACCCGCTGAAAGGACGGGCGAGCTGTGGCAGGCCTCTCTGGGTCGGAGGCTTTTTTTCTTCTTTATTTCATACTTCCTGCAGGGAAAATGAGTGTCTAAAGCAGGAGCTCCCAGGATTTACAAACCCTACACGGACCTTAAAAAAAGGGTTCAGCTGTCCAAGCTCTGTCTATATAATTCCGTTTTTATGACCCTTTTTCTTAGATTGGTTTCACTGGGAAGAACGCTAATTGCCACGCTCACTTTATAGAGCACTTACTGCTCTACAGGCATTCTAGGCCTAGCATTCTAGGCCTTGCTGAGCACTTTAGTCAGATTATCTCACTGAATCCTTACGATCAGGGAGGCGAGTGTTGTTATCATCTTCAGCCCACAAATGAAGACACCTAGAGAAGTAACTGGTCTACCTAGCTTATACTGGCAGCAGGCCATGAAGCTCAGCTTCCAATGTGCCACTGATGACACAGTCAGATGTCATCCTCTTCAATAACTACAGAAGACTTGCTGGAACAAGCCAGAGTCCCTGTTGCAAGGGTTCGTCCTCATGGTTCAATGCTCTGTCAAGGGGTTACTTCATGTGTGGATGATCTATCAGTCAGCACTGAGGTCACCCATGCACCAGGCTGGTAAGGAGGCCTGCGTGGGGACCAGCACTCTATCTTGCATGATCTGAGTTACTCTGAGTTACTCTAAGTAACTCAGATGAAAAGTTCTTACTCTCTCTGAGCCTCACTCTCCATCCATAGAACAGGGGTGCTAATAACTGCTTCCCTGTGAAGATTAATGAGAACAGAAGAACCACCAACCAGTGCTTGGGATCCCATAGCTGCTCAGTAAATGTGATCTCCCTTTTCCATCTCCTCCTTCATAGTGCCTGGCATGGTCTTTTGCGCTTAGAATTTTAGCCTCTTCCCTAGAAGTTTCTGGAGGCACCAGTTAGCCCGGGTCTTGAAAGGAACCCACTTTGGGTTTCTAGAGCCCTGGGCGTGGTCCCTACTACATGCTTTCCAGAGTCCCTGAGGGCCCATGGTCGAACCTTTGTACCTTCCTCCCTCCAACTGTGCCACTACCCTCTGGTCCCAAGCCAGCTCTGATCAGAGCAGACAGGTCTGACCACCTTGCAACAGCAGGTGCTCCAATGGAGAGGCAGCAATAGGCAGTGAACATCTTGGCTCATGCCCAGGAGCCCAGAAACGGTGGCAGTACGCCCAGACCAGGGGGAGAAGGCTCACCCTACTATGAAAACTGAGAAAAACTCTAGATGCATGTTGTCATTCGGGAGCTAGAGTCCTGGAAACCTTAAAAAAATGTTTCCTCTCCTGATCCAAAAAAAGGGTCATCCTCCTGGGCTTTCACGGGGTTTGGATGTAGCCCAGTGGGTCCAGAAAAGGATGAGAAATGAGGATTCTCACTCCACACACTCTCAAGTCAATGACTGACCTGGGCCCGCTGACCTGGACACACACATCCTGCGAGCGTGCCCCACTCCCTCGTCACACCCTGGAGAACAAGGCAAAGGTTAACACACACAGCTTGGTTTCCTCTTCCTGGGAAACAGAGCAGCTGGGCAAGGCCAGAGGCCAGTGGCCTCCTCCACACACAGTGCGCAGGGGAAATGACCCCAGTGTTTCCTCCCCACCATCTGACACACTCACACCTTCCTTTCTGCTGTGCTCAGCAAAGCTCAACTTTTGACACAGGGCACATAGCTGTTATTAGGAATTTTGTTAAAAGGGACAGAGGGGAACAGAGTGGAACAATTGTTTTCGAAAGCATTTTGGCAATCTCTATCCCAAACTTACATTGCCCTTGACTGAGTAATTTCACCTCTAATAATTTATCCACACAAGTGTGTGTATGCATGGGTGTGCACATGTGTGTGTGTGGTATGTGTGTTGTGTTTATATATATAAAGATGCTTATAGCAGCACTGGTTGCAAAAATAAAGAAAAAATAAGGAATACTGAATGTCTAGTGATTTTATAAGTGGTCAAATAAATTACGATTCACATGCCAATTCAAGAGAAGGTGGATCTTTCTGGGTCATTTTGGTAAAAATGTCCACAGTACACTGAGAAAAGAAAACAAAAGAGATTACAAAACAGTACATATACAATATGATTAGATTTATTTGGGGAGATGGGTGTATGGGGGGGTTTGTGTGAGTGCACATACAGGTACATTTGAAAAGTCTGGAAAAAAAAATACAACAAACTGATAAGTAGTTATTTGGGTTAAGAAAAGAGAAATGGAATAATTTCACTTTATACATTTCTATCTTGTTTTATTTCTTCTGGACATGTATGCCTTTCATAATTTAAAGCAAAATTTCCATCTTATAAAATAATTGTGTCTTAGCTAATGTCGGCTCCTAAATATTCTGCTAACATCCAGCATTTGCTCCTTCTTGGGGGGGCAGCAGGGGACTTCAGTTCAATGTTGAGCCCTTGAAGCCAAGGTCTGCACCCTGTGCACACATACAATCCCCTCCAAGTGCTTTAAAAACACTGCCTCCCAGGCCTTATCCCACATCATTTAAATCAGAATCTTAGAAGGTGGGATGGACACTGGTAGTTTTTGGAGTTCCCCAGGCGACTCTACTGGTTGTTACAGGTTGACAACCACTAAGGGGAACCAGTACCAAAAATACCAACGAGCTAGCTGAAAGAAATACTCATTAAACAGAAAGCAACATGATGGTATAATTTGTACTATGAACAGTCAGCTCTGCCTTCAAGAGCACTAGTGAGAGAGTTTGTAGTCAGTGATTTTTCTGAAAGTTCCACTGACAATTTTGGAATTCACCAGCTCAAATGGGGAAAAGAAAACAAGGGGCTCATTTGTTCTGAGCTATGGCTGTGTTTCGCTTTCTTTGGCAGCCAGTGACCATCCTCCCCTCCGCAGAACCTACAGCAGTGCCTGAGGGGTCAGAGCCCAGCCCTTCTCGGCTCTAGGAGAAACAGCTGACAGAATTAGAGGTGCTGAACCCAGAAAAAGTATTTAAGGGACATACGACAGCTGGTTTCATATATTTAAACAACTACGAATATGGGAGGTTCAACTCCATTTGTACCCAAAGGAAGGTGGTGGGTGATGAGTGCAAATTATAGGAAAGCAGGTCCTTCCTAATGTCAGGAAGAACCTTCCAGCCAGAGTGGCCCCAGGATGGAAGGGGCTGTCTTAGGAAGGAATGGGATGATCCCTTCTGTGTCAGGAGATGACTGAACTCCTATCTGTGACATTGCTGGAAAATCCCTTCCCACTCAGTCCTCCAACCTCCCACTGTATGAGGCCAGAAACTCAAATTTTTAGCAAAACACACTAGGAAGCAGCTCCTTTAATAAAAAGTTTTCTGCTCTCAACAAATTTGGCCTGAGCACCAGCTGAGTGCCAGGCTCTGCCCTAGGTGCTGGACGTACAAGCAGTGAGCCAGTCTGTCTTCATGGAGCTCGCATGGGGAACATCAGGTACACATATAATCATTTCTGATGGTCCAATAAAATGGAGTATAGTCACAAGAGGGGAAGTGGCTACTTTAGACACATGGTCAGGGAAGGCCTTTCTCAGGAGTGGATGTTTGTGTTGAGACCAGAATGCAAAGAGCAAAGCACTGCCCACCAACTGGTGAGGTGGGTGGGACCTCAGTGTGACGCAATCCAAAATTGGAAGGGAACCCACCCTCCCCTCATATACAAAAGTTAACTCAAAATGAATCAAATATGTCCATGTGAGCAGTAAAACTGTAAAAGTCTTAAAATATAGGTGCAAATCTTCATAACCTCGGACTAGCCAACGGTTTCTAATATATGACACCAAAACAGCAATCAAGTAAATTGGACTTCATCAAGATTTAAAAGTTTTGTCCTTCAAAGGACAGCAGCAACAAAGTGAAAAGACAATCTACTGAACAGGATAAAATATTTGCAAACCATATATCTGCTAAGGGCCTTGTATCTGGAGCATATAAAGAACTCTTTTTTTTTCTTTATTTTTTCTTTTTTTTTCTTTTTTCTTTTATTTATTTATTTTTTAATGTTTATTCATTTTTGAGACAGAGAGAGACAGAGCATATAGAGGGTAAGGTCAGAGAGAGAGGGAGACACAGAATCTGAAACAGGCTCCAGGCTCTGAGCTGTCAGCACAGAGCCCGACGTGGGGCTTGAACTCACGGACCGCGAGATCATGACCTGAGCCGAAGTCGGACACCCAACCGACTGAGCCACCCAGGCGCCCCTAATTTTTCTTTAATGTTTATTCATTTTTGAGAGATAGAGACAGAGTACGAGTGGGGGAGGGGCAGAGAGAGAGGAGGAGACACAGAATCCAAAGCAGGCTCCAGGCTCTGAGCTGCCAGCACAGGGCCCAATGCAGGGCTCGAACCCATGAACTGTGAGATCATGACCTGAGCCGAAGTCGGACGCTCAACCAACTGAGCCACCCAGGCGCCCCAAAGAACTCTTACAACTCAATAACCCAACTTAAAAATGGGCAAAGGATCTGAGTAGAGTTTTCTCCAAAGAAGATATACAAATGGCCAATAAGCACAAGAAGAGATGGTAAACGTCATCGGCCATCAGGAAAATGTAAATCAAAACCACGGTGAATTACCAATTCATATCTACCTAGGATGGCTATAATCAGACAGACAAGAGAATAATAAGTGTTGACGAGGATGTAGAGAAATTGTAACTGCCACACACTGCTGGTGGGAATATCAAATAGTGTCATTACTGTGGAAAACAGTCTGGCAGTTCCTCGAACAGTTAAACACAGAGTCACCATATGGCCCAGCAATTCTACTCCAGGGTATCTGCTTAGGGGAAATGAAACTCATATCCACATAAAAACTTGTATGCAGACGTTCACAGCGGCATTGTATTATAAAATATTATATATTAGGGGCGCTCCTGGGTGGCTCAGTCAAACATCTGACTTCGGCTCAGGTCATGATCTCCCGGTCTGTGAGTTCAAGCTCCGCGTCGGGCTCTGTGCTGACAGCTCGGTGCCTGGAGCCTGCTTCAAAGATTCCGTGTCTCCCTCTCTTTCTCTGCCTCTCCCCCACTCATGCTCTGTCTCTTCAAAAATAAACATAAAATATATATATTATATAATAACCAGAAAGTGAAAACAACCCAAATGTCTGCGAACTGACGAACAGGTAAATAAATGATGTGGTACAGTCATACAAGGGAACATTACTCAGTTATAAAAAGGAAGGTACTGACACAGGCTACAACACGGCCGAACCTTGAAAACATTATGCTAAGTGAAAGAAGCGGACACAAAAGGCCACGTTCTATATGATCCCATTCCTATGCAATGCCCAGAAGAGGCAAATCTATAGAGACAGTAAGAGATTAGTGGTTGCCCAAGGCTGTGAGCGGTGGCATTAGGGGAAATAGGAAGTGACTGCTAAGAAATAGGGTTACTTTTTAAGAGGATGAAAATGTTCTAAAATTGACAGTGGTGATGTCTGCACATTATTTGTGGATCTACTAAAAACCATTGAACTGTATGCTTTAAATTGGTGAATTGCATGGTATATGAATTATATCTCAATAAAGCTGTTTTTAAAAACGGTAGAGGGGCACCTGGGTGGCTCAGTCGGTTAAGCCTCCGACTCTTGATTTCAGCTCGGGTCACGATCTCACAGTCATGAGATCTAGCCCCGTGTCAGGTTCCGCTAGGGGTGTGGAGCCTGCTTGAGATTCTCTCTCTCCCTCTCTCTGTGTCCTTCCCCCACTGTCACACACTTCCTCTAAAAAAAAAAATTAAAAACAAAATAATAAAACACACACACAAAAACAACACAACGCTGTTTAAAAAAAAAAAAATTAGAAAGGAAAAGATGTCGCTCTTGGTTAAGAAATTCTTGCCAGACAGGCTCCATCTCTCCATTCTCTCAGCGTGTCTAATTCCTTCAAGGACAGGGGCGCCTGGGTGGTGCAGTCGGTTAAGCGGCCGACTTCAGCCAGGTCACGATCTCGCGGTCCGGGAGTTCGAGCCCCGCGTCAGGCTCTGGGCTGATGGCTCAGAGCCTGGAGCCTGTTTCCAATTCTGTGTCTCCCTCTCTCTCTGTCCCTCCCCCGTTCATGCTCTGTCTCTCTCTGTCCCAAAAATAAATAAACGTTGAAAAAAAACATTTTAATTCCTTCAAGGACTAGTTGGGACCCGCTGCCTCCTAGAAGCCTCCCTGGACTGCCTCAGCCCTGATGTTCCCTCTGCCTCTTCATCTGGTACCCAGCAAGCTTGTGTAGGTAGGGGTCATGTCACGTCCTTTAGTCTTGAAGAAAACTAATCCTGGGCCTCTGATCTCCACATTACAGATCACCAACACTGGCACATAGTAGGTGTGCCTGGCTTAAAACGTACCTCGTTTCCCAGGCTCAGTAAGAAGAAACAGGTTCTCTTTCACAGATGACTGGAAAGAACTGACGCCAGAAACATCTTGCTCTCTTTGCCTAGAGAGTTCGCTGGCCCCGGCAGAGCCTGGCGTGTGGTAAAACTTTCCCAATCAAGCAGCAAAACTGGGAATACCATCTGCTCCTGTTCGGCTTCCAGGATAGAGAAACTGCTCTTAAAACCTGCTAACCCCACTCTGATGTTGAAAGCGTCCACAGGAGAGTCATTGCAGAACTCGGTGAGATCTGCTCCCCTTCTCTGGAAACGTGTTTCTCTGTCTATTCACAGTCCTGACCTTGGAGTTTGGTCCAACCTCCTTCCATCTGGTCCCACCCACCCCTTGCCCCCCAATCCAGGCCTATTAGCCTCTCTGCCCAGGCAGGGTCTTTTCCCCTTTTCCCCAAACCCTTAGGAGTACATAATAGCTACGGCACCCACTTCAGTACCAAAGACCCAGGTTGCCAATTGCACGTGTATCCGTTCCTCCAAGCCATTCCCAGAACTGTCCTCGACTGGGTCATAATCCCCTTGAAAGTAAGTATTTTATCCTGACTTCCCTCGTTTTCCCTAAATATCTCAGGATACTGGGCACATGGTAGATCCTCAATAAAGACTTGTCACTTTCATCTGATAAACTTCAGTTCCGTCCAGTAAAGAATTCGAGAGCTGACCATGTGCTGAGCTCTGCACTGGATCAAATACAATGCAGTCCCGGCCTCAGGGGAGCTCCCAGACTCGTGAGAAAAAGCGGTACTAGTGGGTAATTTGCTGTAGAAGCTAGACTGAGAGATGTGCACGATCACGGGGGCACTCAGAG
Source organism: Herpailurus yagouaroundi (assembly GCF_014898765.1). NCBI lineage: Eukaryota > Metazoa > Chordata > Mammalia > Carnivora > Felidae > Herpailurus > Herpailurus yagouaroundi. The sequence goes on from NW_024412404.1 coordinate 42,483,624, forward strand.
CAGGGGCGCCAAGCTGAGATGATTTCCTGAAGGTGGTGGTGCTGGAGGTGAGGCGAAGGGTGAAAGATGTGGAAGGTAAGCTGGGTGACAAGGTGAGGATGGCCGAGGTGGAGGGTGTGGTAAAGCAGAAGAACAGGCATAGACGAAGGCCGGTGGGGGAGGGGGGCAGGCAACAGCCTGACCTCCGTGTAGAGCCAGGAGTAACTGGGGTGGCCGGTGCCTGAAGCCTAAGGCAGTGAGCACCAGGAGGTGAGCCTGTGGCTCTGAGGCTCGAGGGAATGACGAAGGCTGAGGAGAGCAGGAAAGGAGGGGGGCAGAGAAGCAGAGGTCACAGCCAAAGTGTTTCTCAGGTGGGCAACCTGGAGTGGTTTGGGGCTGGAGAGGGAGGGAAGAAGGGGCCCGGAGAAGATCTAAGAAGGAAGAGATGAGGGTGAAGAAGCCCAGAAGGAACAGAAGGGGGCCTGGGAGAGGAGGGGCATGAAGGTGAGGTCAGGCTGGTCATGAGAGAACGAGGGTAGGGAAAGGCATGGGGTCCAGTAAGGGGAGAGGGGACATTTGGAGGCTGAGAAATCTCCAGACATGTCCAGGGGACGCCAGATGGGCCACAGTCAGGATGCAGTGGAATGACTGAAACAGATCTCAGGGCTGAGAGCGGGGGGACCCCAGTTCCTGGCAGTGCACGGGGTGCTGTGCTGCTCGCTGCCGGGCAGAGCAAAGAACGGCTGACACGTAGAGACATTCATTGCAGACGAGGTGTAAGCAACTTTTGGAAAAGGAGAGGGACCAAGCACTAGAAGGCCGAGGCTTTGTTTTATGCTCAAATCACTCCCCTGGTCCGGATCTGAGAGCAAACCTTATAAACCTCCCCTCCCTCCCCCAAACTTGGCTCAGAATCCAGAGCCATTTGAAACGAGGGAGGGGAGTACAGGTCACATCTTCTGGGCCCCTAACCCGCTTCTCCCTGCCCCTTCCTGCTGCAAGGCCAGAGGAGACCCTCTTCCCTGCCACAGCCAACTCCAGGATGTCATTTGCTCCTAGGTCCCCTCAGGGAGGAGGAGGAGGGACCTGCCAAGCTGGCTGGAGAAGAGCCGTGCACAGCGCCCAGGGAAGCCTGCCAGAGGCTGCATCTGGCGCGGCTTCCCACACCGATTCCCCATCTGGCCCAGGCTTGGAGGTGAGACGAGAAACATACAGCCGGCCTCCTCCCCCAGCGCCCCCCAAAGTCACGTCATCCAGGCATTCCCTGGGGGAGGGTGGCCCCCTCCCTCTGACCTCAGCCTGTTTCACTTGGCCAGAGCCCACCTCCAGGGAGCAGGCCCCCTCCCCACATCTTCACTCACACCCAGGCCCATGCAGGGAGAGGCGTGAGCTATAGATTCCAGCCCTCCCAGGCCACACACCAGAGCCCCAAATCAGGGCCCGCCCCTCTTAGCCCTGTCTTCTGAGATGCCAGCTGGGCTGCAGAGGGGGGCTGGGAGGTTGGGACGTTCAGCCAGACACCGCAGCCCCCATCTTCCACCCTATGCGTGGACTCTCCCTCCAGCTTTAACCAAGGGGTCAGGGCCCAGGGAGAAAAGACAGGGAAGCCCAATGTGTGGTGTCCAACGGATGCCGGTATCAGACGCTAGCTTTGCCTCTTATTTGGTGTAAGATTTTGCACAAATTATCTAATTCCTCTGAGCCTCCATTTCCTCGCCTATAAACTGAGCAAACTGCTTTGGACGGTCTGAGTGAGGATTAAATGGGAAGATGCCTGCAAAGTGCTCAGCACGGGCCTGGCCGGCAGCAAACACCCAACGTGCGGCAGTTCGTTCCTTTAATTTGCTGGCTTCCCTCTGTGGTATTGCCAAAGGGTGCAGTCCTGCCTCCACAACCGCCCTTGGCCGGCTCTGAGTACGAGTGGTAAATCTATTATTATTTTATTACTGATTTCATCCTCCTTATTTATTTTTATAGTTATTTACTCTGGGTAGGAGACAAGTGAACTTTTCTGTTGACTATATCTATATGCACAAAAGCAACTTCAGTGAATTTATTTTGAATATACTCTCTAATGGGGTGCTTCCCATGCAGATGTAACCCCCAGTGGCCCAAGCCCCGCCCCAGAAATTCTGGAGCTCTCATGCATCTGCATACACACACGTATTATTCCCTGGCATCCTGCCATGCACCCCACTCCCCCGAACACAGAAGCAGCGGGTCCAACACCAAGCCCCTTGCCCAGCCATTCGATCACATGCTCTCTGCCCTGATGTACTGCCCAGCATTGGGATGGAGTGGAGAGCCTCACTACCACACCTGTTAACAGTGAGCACACCAGGAAGCTCAGAGCAAACCCAGGGCAGCCCCTTGGTGGGGGGCAAAGAGACTCACTGCCAACGCACAACCCTGGTAGAAACTGATCTAAATGCCAAGCCCTGTTAGAGACCGTCCCACCTCCGCAGGGAACAACCCTTTAAGCCCAGAGTCATGAGTTGAACCGCCCAACAGAAAAATTTTAAATGGGCATTTACCAAAAAAGAAAGACAAATGGCCAATCCATCCATGAACATATACCCAACCCCATCTGTAAATGAAAAAAGAAATTAGAGCTTTAAGACATTATTTTTTTTTTTAGCTGAATGGCAAAACATTCAAGTGTGGGGAGTCCCAGTGCTGATGAAGCTATGAGGAGCAGATATGACTCATATGCTGTAGGAGGAGCCTGAATTCTTCTAGGAGGGCCATTTGCCAATGTATATTGAAATGAGAAATGCAACCTCTGTGACCCACCAACTCCCCTGCCAGAAATGTATCCTAGGGATAAACTCACAAAAGTGTGTTAAGTTGTATGTTCAGGGCAGTATCCATCAAACTGTTCCAGGATATCCTCGGAATTAAATTCTTTGCAACTACCCCAAGAGCAAGAGCATCTAGGTTGGCCCATAGGAACTTGGTTGAATCAAGGGAGAAGAACAAGGTGCAGAAGAATCCATCCTTTTTTGCATAAATACTCTTAAGGCAGTGCTGGCTTTGTCTAGGAAGGTGCCATTCCTGTACCCTGGCTTTTAGCCATCTGGTTTTAACCCCTTCCCTCAAAGGGCTGGGATCCTGGTGCTGGTTGCCCAACTCACAGAGCACCACAAGTTTCATGGCACCTGAGGAAGGGACAGAAGCCATCCTAGCAAACTCCAAGCAGGCTCTCTGCTGGAGGCGGCCACACATACACGAGCTCCGGGAAAAACACAGACACAAACCCTGTGCACAGGCGCGAGGAGTGCCTCCATTTTATACAAGGTTCTGAGAGGGTGAGGGACTCACCTAAGGTCACACAGCCAGGATGTGGTAGCCTTGGATTCCAACCTCTGTGTTCTTTCCAGCTTGTGGCACAGCCTTGGGCCTTATATTATACCTCCCTGACTCCTGGAAAGCTGAGGGAGCCTGGGAAGCCCAGGGGAAAGGGAGGCAGGGAGGAGCCCGCAGGGGAGGCTGAGCTGAGGGAAGGAGGTAGTGGAGGCAGGTCTCCGCTGGGACAGCCAAGCAAGGCCAGTCAGCGTGCCAAGGCCTCACTCACTACCGAAGTGATGAGAAAAGACATGTCACTACCTATACCCCAATGCCCCCATCCAAGAGTGCTCCCTCATGCTGTCCTCTGCCAGCTGGTGGCCACTGTCCAGGCTCTCGGAAGAAACTCACAGGCTTGTCAGGCTATTCTGAAAGCTTGAAACCTTGTGGAATATGCCCGATGTGGCACTCTCCTTGGCGACCTCTCACCCGTTGACCCTCCAGGACCACACGCCCTCGTCCTTCTGCAGAATCCTGCAGAGGACAGAGGAAACATCCAGTTTCTCTGAGTGCTGAGGGGAGAGAGGGCAAGCATGGAGTTTGGTTCTGTCAGTGGCTGTGACCAACTTCTCTCACCCCTTTGGGCCTCAGTTTCCTCGTCTTTAAAATGTGAAGACAAGTTAAAGGGCAGGGTGGGGATATAGCCACAGGCATCGCCCTCCACTTTTAACATTCTCTGTTTTCTGGGCTTTCCCATGGCTGGGGGAGGTTTAATGGAGGAAAGCTGTGGCAGGCCAGAGCTCAGCCCTGGCTGCCGGCAACCCTAGCTTCCCACATACATACAGGCTGGTCAGCTGGGAGGGGGAGGTGATTTAAACTCAGAGGCTGGGCTTTGTGTCTAGCTCAGTCACCGTGGGCTCTGTGACTTTGGGCCTACAAGCGCTCAGGTTCTGGAGGAGGTCTGGGGTATCAAGCAAACATTCAGCAAGGCTGAGAACAGGCTGCTAGTAGGGGGACCACCACTCTGTCCCCACCCCCAGGCCCTGACAATATCCCCTCGACGTGAATGGAAGTCTCAACAGAGGAACTGAGGGAACAAGAGCAATGTTCTCTGAATTTTAACCACAATTGGAAAGGACCAGTATTGGCCAACCAGAGAACAAGAGAACCAGACTCTCAGAACCAAAAAGGAACCTAAAAGGTCACTGAGCCCTGCCCCATGCTTGCATATATCCAGTGGTGATGGGGAGGTCACAGGAAAGGCAATTCATTCAATCTCTGGGCATCTGACCATCAGAACATTCTTCCTTATGTTGATCTGAATCTACTTCCTGCGCACCCCTGCCCATACCCACTAGCTCTGCCCCTGGGCCACAGAGAACAGAGCAAACTCTCCTAAAGGAGGGCATTTCACACCCGCTCTCCCAGTGCTTCCTCTGCTCCAGGCTAGCCTTCCTACTTCCCCCTGCTGCTACCCGTGACCAGTCCTGGGTCTCCCACCATCCAGGCTGCCTTCCTGGTACCCTGCTCGGACACAGTGTGCACCGGAGCCTGCCCTACCCTTCCAGGTGCAGACGGGGCCGGCCGGACAGCATAGAGGGAAGTAGGCTCCGCCCACCTCCCCTCCCTCTAAACTTCCTACACCCTGAACATCTGTGAGCGTGTTCTAAGAAATGTGAACTCTGTGGATGCATGCCCGCGGTGTGTGGAGAGTGCCTCATACTGCTGACTTCCACTGAGCTGCCCCACAACCCAAACCCAGACACCTCACACTCCTGCTTCCATGAAAACCGACCTCCTGCTGCCTGAACTTGAACCACTGATTTCTTGGATAAAAACCCATTATACTGATGCCTACTCAAGTCCAGTCTTCAAGGTAGTTTTGGAAGCTGGCTTGTTGTCTGAAGCACCCTCTCTCCTTCCTCCTGTGTCACCTATAAATGTGAGCAGGATGACATCAAAAATTCCAAGTCATTGACAAACATTTTTGGTCAGAGTCAGAGAACAGAGCCCTGTGGCACACGCCTAGAGACTTTTCTTCAGGTCAACACTGACATGCTTAGCTTATTTCTGTATGGAGAACAGCAGTGCTCCTGGGTAAATCACAGTTGCATATAACACTTCTATTTTTCAAAGTATAAGAGGAGCTCTCGATACAAGAGAATCATAAAGTTTTTTCACAAAACAAGAAATCCTCTTGTAGATTAAACAAATCATAAACTGACCTGTTTTGCACACCTAGAGTTTCATGAAATCCAGCTAATAAAGAGGCCTACATTTGCTCGGGGCTCACCACGTGCTAGACTCCTGGCTGGGCATTTCAGGCATAAAGGCACATCAGTGATATTGTCACTCCCATTTGGCAAGTAAGGGCACCTTGGGTCCCAGAGGTCACATGACTTGCCTACGGTCACAGATAGAAACCCAGATGCAAGGCCAGGTATGTTGAACTCCAACCATGCTGCCTCTCAGGTGTTTTTAAAGAAGGCTCTACTTGGTGATGTACTTTCTGGGGGCTGAGCCCAGAGCTCAATCCCAGGCTACCGGTGGGCTCCCAAGATCCTCCCTGTAATTAGACCAGAAACACAGCTGACCTTGGGAAACAGATAGAAGACCCAGGATTTTGGTGGAATTGGCCCCCAGTCCCAGGATCTCTTCCTCTAGTGAGCACAATTCCTGCCGGGGCCCCAGCCACTTTTTGGAACCCAGCAGCAACTCAGGCCCGCTTCTGTCCAGAGTCTACCCACAAAGCAGGCGCTGCCCCGAAGTTCAGGAGACAGGGGCATACCTACATCCCACCCTAACTACCTATCAAATGATATCACAATAAGAATAGGGAGCTGCCTTCATGGGGTTGTGGCAAAGATCCCAAAACACCTGGCTCCCTCCCACCACTGAGCCTTTGCCAAATGCTGCTCCTTCTGCCTGGAATACCCTTCTCTCTCCTTCCAAATCTGCTGAGCTGCCTCCTGTTCATGCTTCAGAGCATCCTGTTCCTTTCCAGGCAGTTCCTGATTTCAGGCAGATAGCTACAGGCCACCCTCGTTAATGCCGGTTGTCCCAGCCAGTCTGTAAGTATCTCCTCTCCAGGAATAGAATTGTTTTGATTCACTCAGGAACCTGCGGCACCTGACATGGAGCTTGGCACCCGGTGGGTCCTTTTCATTGCATGAATGAAAGAAGATCACTTGAGAAAGTGGACATTGGTAGGCTTTTCACAAAGCCAGCACAGCTGATCGAGTGCAAGGGGCTTGCATGGTCACCATTGGGTAACCAGGAGATGCTGCTCAGAGGAGGCTGGGGGGCAGGAGGTAGGGAGAAGCGGAGAGTGCAGAAGTGACCAAGGGATGAATCCTGTTCCTTCCAAAGATGTCCTGTGGCTAATCTGTCATCCTGACAGGTCCACACCCATTGCAGATGACCACATCTAATGAATTACCCAGGGGGCTGCGGGTGGAGGAGGGGCAGGAAGGGGGCATCACCTCCCTAGAACCAAGGAAACTTGGCCCTCGGCAGCTACTATATGTCATCAGCTGTATCATGAAAGTGATGGCTTTGGGGCGGTGGCAAATGAAGCCTGGGCCACTCACTCACTCAGGGGAGGGGCGGACAGAATGCCTGCAGTTCCTTGGGCCCTCATCTTCTGCTTCCCCCAGCCCAGAATGCTCACTGCTTCCTATCTCCCTTCTCACCTCCTACCCCCCTTCAAGGCCCTTCCCTCTGACCACTCTACTAAAATGGAGCCTCTATGGTGGGAGTGGGCAAAGACAATGTGCTTTGGAATTAGACACGTGAGTTCAAGCCCAGCTTCACCACCTATACATAAGCTGCCTGGTGCTGGGCAAGCAACATAACCAATCTGAGCCTCAGTCCTGTATTTGTAAAATGAACCTCACAGAGTCGCTATGAAAACTGAAAGGGGTCATGGATACAAAACCTGTAGCATAGAGCCTGGCACACAGATTTTCTGGTACCTAATTCTGCGGGACCTGAGAATTATCTTTCCACACGAGGAAGTGTTCTCTTTAACCCTAAACTGTGAGGTTTTTGAGGGTCACCTCTGCATAGTCCTTGGAGAGAGAGGGCAGTGTGGAAAAGCATGGGCCCAGGACTGAATTCTAGGTCTAGGTCTGTCACACACTGTCTCATGTGACCGTGGGCAAATATTCCTGTGCCCGCTGGAGCCTCTGTTTTCTTGTCTGTAAAATGCAGATAACAAGAGTGGATGGTAACAGTCCTGTGTTGTAGAGGGTCTGGTGTGAGGCTTAAGTGAAGGCTTATGCGTACAGAGTTTTTGCACAGTCCCTGGCAAAGAATTCAACACATGCTAGAGACCGTGGTCACCACCCTGGCTGGGCCCCGCAGAGTGCACAAGGGCACTGGCAATTCTTTGGGGAGTGAGGGAAGGCAGTCTTCCTAACAAGATGCTACAGACCTCTGTTTCTCCATTTGGAGTAAGACGGGAGCAGCCAGGCTGATACCTCCTCACCTAGGTAGTCACAGTCAGTAGCAAGGGGAAGTTAGTGCTAAGGACAGAGAGCTAGTGAGGTAGGGACAGCACCAGGTCCCAAGTCCGCTGAAGGAACAAGAGGCCATTCTCCACACCTGGGAGTTCTTCCTGATGATTCATGGACAACATTCTCAGGTCTAAGAACAACATTCTCACGTTGCAAGTCCGGTGAGCGATTTTACTGCCACTCCTCAAACGAGCTTCCCCCAGCTCATTAAAGCCGGCAGGCCAGCAGCTCAGAACTTGGTCAGCTTTGAAGCATCGCCCTCCCTGGGGGGAGGCCCTGAGATAACCCAGCCTAACATTTTAATAAAAGCAAGATGATTCCTGGTCTCCAATTAAAGTCAGGCTGCCTGGCCTTCCAGCTTTCCCAGCTTCGAGAGCTCAACCTGGCCAAGAGAGGTAGGTTGGAGAAGCCAGAATGCATCTCATCACTCAGATATTCCACTTCAGGGGCAGGGGGCCCCTCCCGGGCTGAGAGGCTGCCCGGAGCCCAAGGGCAGGGCCACTGCTGCAGCCAATGGGCTATTCAATGCAAGTGTCTATCTTCATTTAAGGCAGAGGATGAAGTGTCTCTTCCTGCGACTCTGCCTGTTGGGTCTTGTGAGAACAAAGAGTGTTTCTGCCCTGCACTTCCTCGCCCATCCCCAGCTCCCCACCAGCCCAAGTCACAGTTGGACCGTTGCTTGGGTGAGCCATGCATATACCCGTGCATTAATTTACTTCCTAGGTGAAGGGTGCCGTCACAGCATCTGCCGCCACATATGGAATACACACACACTTTCTTTCCTCAGTGGTGCAGTCACCCGTTACAGCTCATGCTGTCTAGATAGTTCTTCCCCCTTTTGAAGTCTCCACCACATCTTTTGCCCACTGAGTGGGAAGTTCCATGCTGCCGGGTTCTTATTTTCTTAACACAGTGGAAATATTTGGCCTTTTCCATAATATTTAGGTCTCTTGATACAATACATAGACAGTACTTTTTTTCTTATGTTGTGTTTTCAAGGAACTGTTTATTTAATGGCGATCTGTAGGATACCACACATGGCTATGGGCAGCCAGCCCTGTAGGTGGGGGTAGGGGGAGAGCAGAGGAACCATCTAGAATGTTGTGCTCCCAACCCACTTCTGGGACACACACAGGCAACCAGTCTTCTCTAAAGGGCATAATTTATTATGTCTCTTTTAAGTTAAAGAGGCTCTCCGGGTTACTCTCCCAAGAACCCCCATCCCGAAAAGCAATAAATGAGACTAAAATGAACATATGTGAGGGTAAGAAGGTAATGCCACTTTTAAAAGGAAGGATTGTTTGTTTTTTTAAATAGGTCTGGTTCTAGCCTTTGAAGATGATGGATTAACATGTAATCCTGTGTCAGCCCCCCAACAAGTATTTACTGAGCACCTGCTAAGTGCAAAGCTCCGTGGAGGAAGGCAGGGGAGGGTGGAGAGGGGGGACAGACCCCACCAAGAAGAAAGACAAGGAAGGCCCTCATTGCTGCCCTCCCAGAGCTCACAGTGGAATTGGAGAAGTCAAGCAAACAGGTAACATGAATCTAACATAGGACCTCAAGCCACGTTTATGCCGTGCTGGAACGAGGCAAGGTGTAGGACTTCAGTAACAGTCCATCCCACAGCATAGGTGTCATGGAATAGTTATGATTCATTAGCAGTTGAACAGTTCAAGCCAAAATTTGGATAGTATTACATTGGATGCTTTTTCCTATAATTATCCCCAGCAAACAAGCCCAACTTATTTCCGTTTGCCAACAAGGCTACAGGCCACAATTTAAACAGAGCTAAATCCCAAACCTGGCTTCTGTGATGGGCGTAACATCCGGGGAAGGTCTGCAGCCCCAGCCCCAACTGCAGATGCAGGTGAAGTAATGCCTTTCAAGGGCCATTCCTGGAGTAAAACACAAGAATGGCCAGTGAGGGTTCGAGGCTTGAGCAAAGGGGGGGAAACAAGATAAGAGGGGCTTACTTCAGATTAAGTTGAAAAACAAAGGAGGTTTAGTTTTGAAAAGCTAGCTGAGTTCTTAAGATAATGAAGGAAGGTTTTAGGTTTCCAGTCCCATTAGTGAGAACTGGGTAGGGAATTATAAAAAGAACTTTCATTCCAGTCAAGGAAGCCAGGCCAGGAAGGAATAATACAAAGACATTAATATTCACTGTCTTCCAACTTAGGTTGGACGGGTCCTTGGAGAGAAGCGTCAACAGCCTCGAAGGTCCTCTCTGGAAGGGATAAAGGGAAATGACTAAGACTTCTGGATAATACCAAGTGTTGATGAGGGTGGTAGAAGGATGAGAACCCTGGTTCATTGCTGGTAGGTGTATAAACGGTATAGATGTTCTGGAAGCAATATGGTAGTATTTGCTTAAACTCAGTCTGTGTGTGCCTACCCTGTGCTCTAGCAATCCCACTCCTGGGTACACACGCTGGGGAAGTGTCTGTCATTTGTAAGGGCTGCAGCAATGCCTGCACTGGGGAGTGTTGGAGGCAACCTCAGTGTCCATTAAGAGGGGAAGCAAATAAGTAACATGTGGTAGAGGCAAGCACGGAACACTAGGCAGCAGTCAGAAGCAATACAGCAGAGGCATACAACAATGGAAACAGATCTCATAATCATAGTATGGAGTAAAAAGGGAATTTATCAAATAAAATCAACGGCACAATACACATGTAGATTACACAGACACAACCAACACAACCTATTTTCTAAGGATACACGGGTTTATATTAAACAGGCTGGATGGATGTATAAGGGGGAAAAAAGATAGGAGTGGGGATTAGGGATGAAGGAGAAAAATAAAAATAAAACAGGAGATGGGCTTTGCAATAGCGATGTCACAAATTGAAAAATATGATGAAATTAACTTGCTACACCTGGAATCTGAAAAACTAGCATGGGATGTACTCTTTGGGGAGGGAAAGGACACAGACAGGGCAAGATCAGCAAACACTGATGGAGTGTTACACTCAAGGTCCACCACAGCCCTGGTCTTAAGGAGCTTGTCATCTAGTAAGTTGCCTGGGACTCAAGAAGAGGACCGTGGCTATCCTCTCCTTATCCCGCATGTCTGGGACGGTGCCTCACACATGCCTGCTCAATTAACCTTGCCAAGGAAACAAACACATACACCAGTAATTATTACAAGGTAGGAGTGGAGGAAGCCTGTCTGCCTCGGATGGGTCTGGAAGGCCCTTTATAAGACACATCTGAGATGAGCCGTGAGGGGTTTTAACACGTGAGGAACGTGTCCCAGGCAGTAAAAACTGCCAGGGAAAAGGTGCAGAGAGAGACGCTGAGTGACCCAAAGGTGATTGCTCTGGTCCAGGCTGTCTGTGGTGCCCTGCAGAAGCCCGTCTAGGCTGCCACGTGGCCTGGGATTGTTGTGATGGGGAGAGGGGTGCAAAGTGGAGATGACAACCTAATGGACCCACGAGACTGGGCGGAAGCAGGCGCTGGGCACTCACCCCCCAGCACTGGGCTCATCTTCAGAAGCTCTTGGAAAGCTTTGAAAAAGACATGAACTTTGGGTCCCACTCCCATGCCAAGCTCACTGAATATGGAATCAGCCTCCAGGCTTAGGGCAGGCGAGCCCTAAGGAGGGATTTCATCGCCAGCTTCCCAGCAGATGTGGAAACCACCCATCAACAGAACACACAATACAAATGAACATCAGGGGGAGGAGAAGTCAAAAGTCACTCCTGGGTTTTGACTCTAGCGACTCGAAAAAATGGTAGTGCTGTTAATTTAAATACCAGGGAGTCAGGGAGTAGAGGAAAGTGGGGAGGGAGGGAGGAACTGCCCTTAGTGAGAAGATGCTGGCTGGCTGGGGACAGAAGTTCCTGCTAGAGACACAAGTCTGCCCAGTGGTCAGAGATTAAGTGGAAAAGAAGGTCCAGAACCAGAGCTCAGAGAGAAGAAATGGAAGCACAAAGATGAGTTATTGGACAGAGCTTGGGAAAACATCTTTGGGAAGTAGGAAAGGGTTGTCGAAGGAGGTAACAGAGATGATAAGAAGTAGCGGAAAACCAGCACAGACAAGCGCCAGGGAGCCAAATTTCCCCTTGTAGCTGCAGTGGAATCACATCCTTCTGGTGCTAACTTCACTCTCTGGGTCCATCCTCCTGACTACAAATCCCCTAGTGAGGCTGCAGTTTACAGAGGCTTAATCTTGGAGCATAACGGAGTAGGTCTTGAAAGCAGCCACACAGCTAGCACCCCATCCTCCCCTGTTACACTGCAGGTGGACTGGTCTGGACGCCAGACACCGACACTGACTTGTCTTTTATTTCTCTTTTATGCCAGTTTGGTGGTTCTCATGCTACACAGATTCGCGTACAAAGCGCCCTTGACACTGAACTGGATGGGCAATTTAAGAGACGTTCCAAGGTAATTTTGACCCTCCTTGCTGAATTGAGAACCTGAGCCACACGTCAGCCGAGGCTGCACCGCACTGCCATCGCCTCCCAACTGGTCTTCCAGGTTTCTCCCGTCTCTGGAGTCTAATCGATCCGTTGCACCTCGTGTGGGGCTGCATCTTTAAACACACCCTGGGTCATGTCAAGCAACACCTCCAGGGCCTCCACGTGCTTGCAGGGAAGTCTGAACTCGCAGCAGGACATTCCAGCCCTGTACCTCAGCCCAGCTTTACTCATACCCCAGTCTCTCCCCATGCCCCAAGTTCCCACGCTGGGGCTCCTCTCTGCTCCCCATCAGCTGTCACCTGCTCTATCGCTGCCTCCCCAGGGAGACCTTGTCTTTCCCTCCTTCCTCCTTTAGTACCCCAAGGATTAAGAGCACAAGCCCGGAAGACAAGGGTGCCTGGCTCTGACTCCCAGCCCCACCAATCGCGGGTTCTAACACCCTGGCTAAGACTCTTTCTTCTTTGGTTTGATGGGGATGAGTTAATATCTACTTCACACAGTGGTTGTAGGGACTAAATGAGACAGTTTTCAAAAAGCACTCAACAGTGCCAGGCACATAGTAAGCCATCCATTAAAACAGACAAACACATGCTCACGGGTGCATACACATGCACATTCACTCATGCACACATCTGCTTTTGTATCTCCACAGAGAATTCACATCATACTATTTAGCCACCCATGTGGGGGCCTCTCTCTTACCCTGTGGTTCTACAAGGACAAGGACTCAGTCTTGGTGTTAATCCCCACTACCCCATCCAGTCCTTCCATCCCACTGAAGCCCTAATTTCCTAGCAGAGGCTAATTTGTCAAGCAATATGGAGCCACTGAGGGTTTTTTTTTTTTTTAATAATTTTTTGTAATGTTTATTTTTGACACAGAGAGAGAGAGGCAGCATGAGCAGGGCAGGGGCAGAGAGAGGGGGAGACACAGAATCTGAAGCAGGCTCCAGGCTCTGAGCTCTCAGCGCAGAGCCTGATGCGGGGCTCAAACCCACGAACCGTGAGATCACGATCTGAGCCTAAGTCGGACTGAGCCACCCAGACACCCCGCCACTGAGGGTTTTTAAACAAGAAAGTGACCCAACCAAAGCAATACCAAGAGATGTTAACTGTGGCACGGGCCAGGATGATTAGGAGTTGGGACTATAAGCCATTTGGGAGCTCCTAGGGTCCAGGGCTGAAGGCCTGGGCTGGAATGGTGGCTGAAGTAGTGTGAAGAAAGCCAGGTGCAGCAGCAGTGAGGTCTACTCCAAAGGAAGCAACCAGAACCCTCTTGACGCTACAGTCTTCCTAATGTACAATAAACTCCACCAAGGCATTGAACAGGTAAGCTCCATTCCCAGTTGGGGCTCACTCAAAGGGTGAATTTGCATCTAATTACCACCTCTGCTATTTCAAGGGTCACTCAATCAAATTCTGTGCTGTAATCAAACCTACGCTCAGATGCTCCTGCCTTTTTTGAAACCTTTCCAAATTCAGAATTAGGCCAGACTTCTGTACCAAAGAACCAAGACACCTGGTCCTGAGCTTTCTTTTTATATTTTTAATTTTTATTAAGTTACTTTTTAAATTTTGAAATTGTGTTATTGTGTTTTTACTTGGAAAATTTTTAGGGGATGCCTGGGTGGCTTAGTCGGCTAAGCGTCTGACTTCAGTTCAGGTCATATCATGGTTCATGAGTTTGAGACCCGCGTTGGGCTCTGTGCTGACAGCTCAGAGCCTGGAGCCTTCCAATAGCATTTGCTCACTTCATGTCTCTGTGTCACATTTTGGTAATTCTCACAATATTTTAAACTTTTCATTATTATTATTATTATTATTATATTATTAAATTTGTTATGTGATATTATCTGTGATCAGTGATTATGCTCGCTAAAAGCTTGGATGATGTTTAGCATTTTTTAGCAATATTTTTAAATTAAGGTACATACATTGGTTTTTTTTTTTTTTAGACATAATGCTATTGCACACTTAATAGACTACAATATAATGTCAATGTAACTTTTACACGCACTGGAAAACCCAAACATTCATTTGACTCACTTTATTGAGATCTTTGCTTATTGCTGTGGTCTGGAACCAAACCTACAATATCTCCAAGGTTCGCCTGTAAAAGTTATGTGAATGTGGTCTCTCTCTGAAAATATCTTATTGTACTGTACTCACCCTTCTCATGATGTGAGATGAGAAAATGCTTACATGGTGAGATGAAGTGAGGTGAATGAGGTACTCATTGTGACGTGATGTTACAATACTTACTGACCTTCTGATCTTATGTCGGAAGGAGGATCATCTCCATCTCCTACAGTTAACTTCAAGTAACTGAATCCACAGTAAGAGAAACTCCAGGTAAGGAAAGACTCCTGCACACCATACTTCTTTATCTATCCTCTTCTCCTGTATTTGTGTTATTCCAAATTTCCAGTCGAAATTCACAGAATATTCCAGGTCTCTGGAATATCTCATCCCAGGCACATAGTAGGACCGTGTTTCCTCTCGACAACTTGAAGCTGGGTGTGACCAGATTTTTTGGCCAGTAAAATGTGTTGCTTGCAGATGTATTTTTTTTTAAACTGAAGTATATAATCCATATACCATTAAATTCACCATTTGAAAAGTGTATAATTCGGTATTTTTAGTACATTCGCAGAGTTATGTGACCATCGCCACTACCTACTTGCTGAATACCTTCATCATCCCAAAAAGAAACTGCATAACCATTAGCAGTCATATCTCATTCCCCTTTACCCCCAACCTCTGGAGACTACTGATCTACTTTCTGTTTCTCTGGATTTGTCTACTCTGGGCATTTCATATTAGTAGAATCACACACTACGTGGTCTCTTGTGTCTGGCTTCTTTCAATTAGCATACTGTTTTCCAGGTTCATCCACGCTGAAGTACGAATTAGTGCTCCATTCCTTTTTGTGGCTTAATAATGTTCCACGGAGAGAAGTATTCAATTGCCACTGGGGTGTCTGGGTGGCTCGGTCGGTTAAGCATCCACCTCTTGATTTCGGCTTGGGTCATGATCTCATGGCTCATGGGTTCAAGCCCTGCCTTGGGCTCTGCACTGATGATGTGGAGCCTGCTTGGGATTCTCTCTCCCTCTCTCTCTGCCCCTCCGCTGCATTCACTCTCTCACTCTCAAAATAAAAATATACTTAAATAATAATAATGATAATAATAATAGCCACTGCCAGACACTGCTGCACTCCCTTTCCCTGCCCGAGAGACTGTGCAAACACTCTGAAGCCTTTGTCAGCCTCAGACCCGAATTGCCTACAATGAGCAGAGATCCCTATTCCTTCCAAAGGACAGGGAGTATAAGCAAGAAATAAAACTTCAGGGCTGTTTGTTCTGGTAGCGTAACCCATCCCGTCCTGACCGTTATGCCAATTTTCACTCTTATAAATACACAGCAATAAAAATCCTCGCACATGTCTTTCTGTGTGCATTTGGGAGAGTTTCTCTAGACCCTGAGTCTAGGGTATCCACCTAGCAGTGGAACTACTAGGTCACAGGATATGCACACTTTCAACTTTATTAAATTACTAAACTTAGTAATTTAAATATTGCTAAATTCTTTTCCCAAGTGGTTGAACCAAGTAACAATTCCACCAGCAGCATAACCGCGTTCCCACTTCCCCATAGTCTAACCAACACTTGGTATTGTTAAGACTTTTAATCCCGTACTTTCCAACGGGGAAGCGCGTAATCTCTTGAACAAAACCACTAACTACACTCAAGGGTATAGAATATACCAAATATTATGCTTAGAAAGTCCTTTATGTTGCATTTTTTGTTTTTAAATATTATTTTAGCCTGATACCCAACCATAGGTTGGAAAAAAATGCAAGATAATAACAATATTCTTGAATTGATTCCACAAACATCAGGAATCCACGAGGGCCTTCATTGTAAACATCACTTCTCATTGTAAGGATTTAGATACAGATGGAATAGGAGAATGGATTAAATGTGGACTGACCTACCCAACATAAACCCCAAATTCTCTTACCCATCAATGTCTCTTCAATAATTTATCCTCCAAAAATAGTAGCCGCAATTCCCAAAAAAATGTATATGCATGTTTAGGGCAGCACTGTTTACAATAGCAAAAAAGAAAAAAAAAGTTGGACACAACCCAAATGTTCATTAATGGGGGATAGGTTTTAGAAATTATAATTTCTTGCTACCTGCATGGGAACTGCATTGAAGGTAAGATGATACATTTCCATACGGTTTAGGAGAGTTTCAGGTGTGATTTTATTACTTGCAGCTCAACACCCCCTCACAGACTCACCAGTTGTGCAGTGGTCCAGCTCTAGCTAGAGGAGACAAACACAATCTGGCTCCACATGCAGAGCCCTCCTCCAGAGCACTCTGGCAACTTCCCCATCAGCTGTCCCCAAGAGAGAAGTCCCATGACCCTGCTTCTCGAGGGAAGAAGCTGACCAGGAGCCCGGCAACTTTCACCAGAACTTGGTAAGGGGGCTGGGGAGTTAGTCAACATTAAAAACAAATAAAGATTCTTTTATCCTCTCTCCCCATCCCCTCCCGGAAAGAGAGTCTCTGGGGGACTCTGGGATCAGTAAAGGCTTTGCACAGTTTCCACCCTTCCCCCAAGTCACTGACCAGGCCAGAGGAAGTAACGGGAATAAACCACAAGCAAGTTCAACATTTTCCTACAAGACCCAGCCTCAGCCAGTTTCAAGGTGCTATGGCGGGGAGAAAATCCACATGCTACACAGGGTGGGGAGAGGAAATGCTCCAGTGGAAGCTGCACTCGGGACCATGGGCCAGCCCTGCCAAGGCCACTGTGAGGGTTTATGCCCAGGGCTCCTCAGCCACCACGGGGAATGAACCAAGCTCGCCCTACAAGCCATCCAAAGGGCTGACAGTGGATGAACCTTGAAACCATTATGCTAGTGAAAGATGCCCATCACCAAAGACCACACGGAACAGGCAAATCCACAAGGAGAGAAAATAAATTTGTGGTTTCTGAGGGCTGGGGACCAACTGGAGGAGGGGGGTTTGTAGGTGACGGCTAAAGAATTCTTGCTTTTGGCGGTCACGAAAATGTTCTGAAATTGACTGTGGTGGTGGTTGCACAACCCTATGAATATGCTGAATGCCACTAAATTATACACTTTAAATGGGTCAGTTGAATGGTATGAGAATTTTATCTCAATAAAGCTGTCCCCAAAAGGGAGGGGGGCTAACAGCACCAATGGGGTGCTGTCTGCCACCATCACCCAGGGAGCTCAGCCAGGACGCCAAGCTCCCACTGTTGCCTGTGATGTTGCCATTAATACCGCTTCTATAACTGCCACCAACTCTAGGAATGTGTGCTACTTTTATTATCTTCATTTTACAGATGAGGCAACTGAAGCCTGGGAGATTAAATAATTCCCCCAAAGTCACATGGCTTGTAGGGGATCTGACTCACCTGTAACTACTGTAGTATTCCACATCCTAATCCAAGTCAGCAGAGAGCCAAACACATCCACAAGGGTTAACACCGTATTAGATAACACCTCATACCAACAGCGTTGGGGCTGGGAAGTTATCAGATAATGGCTTTTGAAAATTTGTGCTGCTCAGGCTGCCTTGCATGAGTCCACCTGCTTCCCGGGGTCCACCCTGGCTGATGCTGGGGATATGCGGGTGGGGCAGAGGTGGCCCTTTAAGGTTCTCTGCTGGCTGGAACTATCTGCTTCCCAAGAGCTGATTGGAGTCATGCAGCTGGTTGGGTACAAGGGGGCCCTCTCCCACCCACTCAGGGACCAAAGAATATTGAGCCCTGTGAGTAAATCCCAAATGTCCCCCACACAGACTCACATCTGGGACTGCAGATTCCGTGGGATTTCCCACTGTACTGACGTGAGCTCTCGTGGATGAGAACGGCCAGACAATCCCAGTGGCCCCACTGCCTCTGTCTGCCAAGAACTCGCACTGACGAAATCTCTATCTTCTATTCCTTCCAGGAATCCAGCCCCTGCCCATCCCTGCTAGAGGGTAAATCACGTAACAGATAACACTGACAGGTTTGCAATGCCCCATATGTCCACACATCTGGATGTGTAACCTCCTTACTGCAAACAGGAGGGAGACTGGCTCTTGAGGGATTAAATGTAGGTGTAAGTTTCCTTATCTGAGTACACTTTCCACAGCACCCTGTCTCTGAGGCCCAGGGGAGTGACCTCAGGGACTTCTCTCGCTTCCTCCATCCTTCCCTGGTTTTTTGCCAGACCTCCTCCATCTCCACTCTGCTGCGGCCACAACAACTTGTTCCCAGAGCTGGGTCCCCCGGCACGCCTCCACCAGCCATGTAGCCCCGCGGCCAGCCTTCCTGCCCCCCGTGCTTCTTCCTCACGGCCTCCACGGAAGCTGGAAGGGAGGTTTCCAGAGCAAGTTTCCCAGAGGGATAGGAAGGCCTCTCCTGCACAGCCAGAGCCACAGCAGAATCCCAGCTCCCAGGTCACCCTTCTCAGGTCAAAGAGGCAGGAGAAGGTGGGAGTTAAAAAGCTGGTCAGATCTCAGCTCTGCCACTAACCTGTATCACCTTTGAGTAAGTGACTTACCCTGATTCCCCGTCTCCTTACCTATAAAATGGGAGTAACCCGATCCTTCTTTTGTGAGAAGGAGGGGAGGTCTGTGGGAACCTGTCTGACAGAAGAGGCACTGGAGAAAAGGATGAAAGGTAGCTACTGGAAGGTATATGTGATGATCTATGGGACGATTTTATGCCATCTAAGTATTCTTGGATCCCCTAACCTGACCACAAGGACCTCTCAAGGATAAAAGATGGCCCAGGAATATGCCCGATGAACAATGATCCAACAGCCTGTACAATGCACAAAACATACCACGCCCAAACACACTCGTAAACACACACATATACCTATATACACAAACATCTGCCAACACACACACACACACACACACACACACACACACTACACATCTCCAAATACATATGCACTCCACACTCAAACACACACACATGCCCACACACACACTCCTTATCTCCCTTTATTCTTCTGAACCAGTCTTGCCAAAATTTTGAATACTGTCACAAGAGGTTTTAATGTTCATAATGTCCAAATCCCTTCCAAGTAGCCAGACTACAACAGATCCAACCAGCCAGATACAAACAGGAATTTGACAACAAACCCCAGAGTGTTCTGCTCACACGTGTCCCGTGGCACCTGGCACAAAGGCCCCCAACCTTGTTTCCTCAGACGCTTACACTGCCCCTCCCAGCCTCACCTTTATGGATAAAGATATTTGATTTCTATTTATCCCTAAGTCCCTTGTTTGTTTCTTTCTTTCCTGGGGCAAGTCCATATAAGGTCAGATTCCCACGTTTCCAAGGCCAAGCTTCTCTCCCCGGTGTTTGCACTGAGCTCCCTCTCTGATGAAGCTGTTGTACTGGTAAGTATTCTTCAGCCCTGTCCACTCTGACTCACTCCAGAAACTGCCCTTTTTAAAAATTTTTTTTAATGTTTATTTATTTTTGAGAGAGAGAAACAGAGTGCGAGTGGGGGAGGGGCATAGAGAGAGGGAGACACAGAAACCGAAGCAGGCTCCAGGCTCTGAGCTGGCAGCACAGAGCCTGACGCGGGGCTCAAACCCACAAACCGTAAGATCATGACCTGAGCTGAAGTCGAAGGCTTAACTGACTGAGCCACCCAGGCGCCCCAAAACTGCCCTCTTATTAGCTAAAAAGACCTGCATCAAACAAGGACCTTTTCTGACTCCTCTATAAAAGAAGCCCAGAAATCTCCAGAAACACAGCATGGCCTGGGGGACTGTGTCACAGACAGAGGTGTCCAGTCCTAGCTCCACCACGTGCTATAGCAGAAGTTTGCTATACTAGTTTTGGTTCAAAGCAGACTCTAAGACAAGGCCATGAGTGCAGCCTGCCTGTTAGGGAGAGGTTTCCAGAAGCCCCAGGTGAGGAGGAACAGAAAGCGAGACCAGGAAAGGACAAAGGCCAATAAAGGTTGTGCTAATGAGTAGGTTACTGCTGTGGGCATCTGAGGCTTCGTACTGCTGGGGATCTCCTGATGTTCTGGCTGGAACTCACCTCAGAATCCTCCCAGGGAAGGGCAGGCAGTGGAGACATCAACTCCTGCCCCCACAGCTTGAGGGCAACCCCCTGGGATGATAACTCGCCCCCACCCCTTCCCCTGCCCTTCCTCAAGTGTACCTGCTGGGGTCGAGCAAGCTTCCATGGTACCGCAGGCTGGAGAAAGCCCTCACACAAAGAGGTGAGGTGGGGAACTGTCAGGGTCCTCGAAACTACAGGAATCAGTGGCAGGTGAACTCAGGTGAGCCCAGGGGGTACAAGGTGGGGCACCCACAGAAGCCAAGTGCCTTTCTGAGCCTTTCCTCATCTGTGGAACAGGCAGGAGACCCATACTGCTTCCTCGAGGGTCCCTCAGCAGCAGAGATTAAGGTTGTGAGCTCAGCAACCTGGTACCAGCAGAAAGTACTCCGCAAGGGCAGCCGTGCGGCCATAAACACCCAGAGCTGCTCATCACGGAGGAGATGCAGCGAAGAGTGCAATATAAGGTTCCCAGCCAGAAAACTCAGCCTGGACTGACCATCCTCCCGGTCCCCTTGCTAAGCCTTGAGACAGTACAAGCGGCCACCATGGGGAGTGACCACTGGATACCTTATGCTGTGTCGGGTTCTCATTAGTGACCCTACAGGGAGGGCATGGACACCGTTGGCTGAGGAAACTGAGCTGAGGGGTGGAGCTACTCATTCACAGACACTCAGCTAGGAAATGTGGGAGTCGGCATTCAATCACCTGCTGATGTGAATCTTCACACTCCACTTTCTCTAGAACACACCACAAGCTCCAGCCAAGATGCCTCTGTCACAAACACCATGGGCCTCTCACAGCTTCTAAATATATATCCAGCAGGTCCCAGAGGTTCTGGGCTGATGGGACGCAGACTCCACCTGCTGTGCCCTCTCAGATGACAACAGTGACACTCGGGGTAGCACTAACTCTCTCCAGGGCATGGTTCTAAGTGCTTTCATCATCATGATCTCATGGAATCCTCCCAGCAATGAGGAAGGCACTGTTACTATCCCCATATCACAGAACAGGAAACTGAAGCAGAGGAGTTAAGTGACTTGCGCAAGGCAGAGTTTGGCAGAGCTAAAATAAATGGCTGAGCTAAAATTTGAACTTAGGCGATCTGGTTCTGAAGCTCTTGCTCTCAATGACTTTCTACTTTCCTTTCCTCCTACCCATTCTCTTCACTGTCTATTAGAAGGTGACATCCCCAGATGTTGGCAATGAAACTGCAGCTGACCTCTCTCCTTAGACAAGAATTGACAAAGGCAGCATGGAGAAGACGGGACCCCATGCCCAGGCAGGGCACCTCTCTTAAAGGATCAGGCTCCTGGGGAGACAGTGCAAATGCTCCATCCTGGGTGGGGGTCTCTTTACTGGGGGGTTGGTGTCTCCACTATGACGCCTGGCACTGTAGCCCAACACAACTGGGATCGAGTGCTTTTGTTTTTTCTTTTGCAGAATGATGACTTTGTGGTCTAGATACTCTAATGGGGGTTCCCAGCATAATCTTTCCAAAAGGAAGGACAAATTCAAGAGAAAGCCAAAGATAACAAGAGTTTCCCAGAGTATGGAGCCAGGGGGAAGCCAAAGCAAGCTGGCCCATGGGGAGGTTGCAGAGATCATATGGAAGAACATCTTGGGGCTCGCACATGAGCAGAGATAACTAGTCAACCCCAGAGAGGGATCTGCCCACAGCTGAAGGCAGTCCTTGGCCACAGACATGATCTTTCCATTTCTTACATTACATCAGCAGAACCACTGCCAAATAGAATAGAAATCCCAGCTCTCTGTTTTCATGCCTCCATCCTGCTATATAACCAGTTCTACCGCCACTCCCAGCCCCTCAAGTGTAAGTTCTGAATGCGGGCTAGAAACAAAGCCAAGCAAATTAGCACAGCCACATAGAAGTCAGGTTAGGAGGAGAGTCATTCTGTCAGCTCTTGGATATGTACACGTGAATGATTCTTTTAGGAGATGTCCTGCTTTATCTGCCAGTGGGAGCACACGCTATTCCATTCATCAAGCTCTTCCTCTGTACCTGGCACCCTTTTGAAGGCTTTATATTTATTAACCTACTTAATCCTCACTACCAGCCTGAGAGATGCTTTTATTATCCACGTTGTACAGATGAGAAAACTGAGGCGTGGAAAGCTTCAGTACCTCCCCCAAAGGCACAGAGCTCTTGATTGGCAAAGGTGGGATTCAAACGTGGCAGACTGGCTTCAGTGACTTCACTCTAGCTGCCTGTGTAGCACTGGTCATAATTCCTCTACTGTGACAGACATACTATTACCTGATTTACAGAGAAGGAAATAGAGGCTCAGAGTTATCCAAGGTCACCAGCTGAGTGGCCGAGCCAGGAGCTGAACTGATGTCAGATTCAAGCTTGAGTCTATGGCCACCATGAGGACCTACCTCACTGCAGGGCAGGAGGGGACAGTGCCAGTGGGTGGCCAAGAGGCCAGTGCTGGGCAAGAGGCCACACCAGCTGGCTAGCAAGGCAGGCTCTGTAGGGCAAAGCCAATGGTCCCCCAATGTCCCGTGCCATTATACCCAGAAGGGGCAGGGCCAAGAGAGAGCCAGCCACTGTTGACAGACTGGTAGCTGACAGAGGTGATGTAGCCAACAGCTGCTGTTTATTTTGAGGCCCAGAAGCAGGGAGCAGACTGGTTAGGACCCACCTCCTTCCAACAATAAACTCAACGGGGCAGGGTGGGGAGGTGCCCCTCCTCCTAGCTAAAGCACCAGCCCAGCCACCTGCTGGGCTTTGCAGACAGCAGAATGGTCTAGGTGTCAGAAACATCTTGCCAGACACTCTAATCTGGCCTCCACCAACACACAGTGTTCTCCACCCCCATGTGCTGGACTTGTAAATGGCCCAGGAAGATAACCACACCCCCTGCAAACCCACTCCCTGCAGTGTCAGGTTCCAGGGACAAATGGTTTTTCCTGTCTTGGGAACAAAGAGGGGCCACTCCTGCTGGCCACCCCCGACTTTGGTTCCCTGACTCTGACACTTGTTAACTCCATTCTTACACCAAATGACAAAGTCCTCCATATAAGGTCTTCTACAAATGGCTAACCAGGGCTGGCTGTGGCAAGGCTGGCTGGCAGGATTCCCTGAAAGGCCAGGAAGTAAGGTTTCCCAAAGGACTCTGGGGCCCTGCTCTGCTTCTCCCTAGCCTATGATCTTTGGTCTCCATTTTCTTATCAATAGTGATAGAAATATAATAGTGCTCTTCTCCTCGGATTGCTATAAGGATTAAATGAGTAAAGTGCCTAGAAGATAGGCTGGCACACAATCAGTGCCACCATTATTAAAATCATCATCATCATTATCATCGTCACCACTGTCATTGTCATCAACCCCATTTAGCCTGTGAACTGTGAACACTGGAAGACAGTTTTCCTGGACATGGCACATAGAGTTTAGCTTCCCAGGCTAGCCCACATGTAGGTGAACCGGAGACATCTTCCATCGACTTCATGGATGAGAAAGGTTTTGGTGGACTAGCTTGAGAACTTTGACACCATTTACAAAATTATATCAATAGGAATATATACTTTGAACTTCAAAAAAGCCATTTCTATAATTGTAAGTTAAAAGCTATGGTTCTTTAAAAAAAAAAAAAAAAGGAGTGGGGTAGGAGGAAGGGGCTTTAACAGAATGAAGTGTTTGTCCATGTATTTATCCCATTTGATCAAAGACCTGCTGTGACCCAGACCTTCTGCTAGCATGGGGAGGAGGTGTTAAAGAGGAAAGAACTGTGCTGCTTGCTGCCTTAGCAGGAGCCCCCACCCCCTGGCTTCCAGCTGAAGGAACTGCTTTCAGCTCGGTGCCTTGTGCACAGTAGGTACAAAACTAATGTTCAGTCAGTGAAATGCCCTAACAAGTGCGCTGCCTTTGGGGTGTTGGAGCTCCCATCCATGACACTGCTGCGCTTCCCCAGAGAGTCTTTCTTAGAAGGTCAGGGTCCAACTCAAACACAGTCCCCAGAGCAACCTCTCTGCAGTTTGGGGGCCAGTTTCAGTCTTCAACAAGTCCTGAGCAAGCACCATGCTCATTTCCAAGAGGGATGCAAGGCCCTCCTTGGCCCCTTTACCTGTCTGACCTCACTGCCCACTGCTCTCCCCCTCACCTCTTCCACGTGGCCTGCCCAGCCTTTTCTCTGGAAAGGCCAAGTAGAGTCCCACCTCAGGGCCTTAGCACTGGCTATTGCCTCACCCTCAACAACTCTCCCCCAAGTATCTGTACACCTTACTGCCTCACCTCCCACAGACCTTACTCAAAAGTCACTGTGCAGTGGGCACGTCCCCAGCCACCCTCAATGAAATAACACAACTACCACCACCATCTCTGGTCCCCCTCCCCCCACCCCAGGTTTCTGTACCACATTTATTCCCCATCTAACACACTGTGTATTTTACCTAAAATAGGTTTGTTCATTGTCTTCCTTCCCCTGTCAGAATGTCAACTCAAAAAGGGCAGCGATTTTTATCTGCCCTCCTGTGTTCCCAGCGGTAGGGACACAATCAACGCTGAAGTGTTGACGAATGGCTAATTGAATGACCGAGTAGGTAGCACATCGAGGTCCATCCCCGGAGGAGCTTTTCCATCAATCAGGCACAACAGACATGGGTCTGCCAAAAGCTGACCAACCAAGGCCATTCTTGGTAAGTGCCATACAAGTGGCAAAAACGATAAACATCATAAAAATTCATAGGCAGGAAATGTTGTAACAGGTGGCATCAGGGAAGCTTCTGGGAGGTGGCAGAAACGGAGTAAAACCATGAAGGAAGACCATGATAATAATGGTAACAATAACTGCCATTTACTGAACAGCTACCTTATGTCAGGCACAGTAGAGAGTAACAATCATATGGGCTAGGTAGCATTGTCATTCCCATTTTACAGATTAGAAAACTGAGGTCTACAGACATGAAGAAACTTGACGAAGTGAGAAAAGCTAGTAAGAGGCTTCCGAGCTGGAGCTCATGTGGCCAAGGCCATCGGTGCCCTTGCCCCCACCCTCTTGTTCTCAAATTCCAACTACTGGCCTCTGAGGCCTTCTCAGGGCTGCCAGAGCCCCGTCTAGCCTGAGTAAGCAGCAGGTGGCAAGTGTCCAGAATTAAATGTCCTCCTACTCCAAAACACAGTGCTGTGGCCACAAAGCCACCATCCTCAAGGACAGGATGCAGAGCCCCCATCATCTGGAGCATCTGAAAGGCCAGGCCTTCAAAAGTGGCTCTGGACAAGAGCTCAAGGGGAATAAAAATTTAAATCCCAAAATAGAAGCCAGACCCTGCCAGGGGTTCAATCTCAGTAGTGAGAGGTTTGTTATCTTATCCCAACCATATCATGTGTTGATGGAGGGGCTCAGTGGGAGGTCAGAGTGGGCAGAGGACCCAAGGGTTTCATCCTGACCCTTTAAGTTTCATCCCACGTGATACACTCCCTAGACCCCCAGCCTCAAAATCCTCAGGAGACAAAGCCATGTACAAAGCCACAGGTCCTCAGCCTCCCAAGGGAACCCACACTGTGCACACTCCCTCTGGGTCTGCTCCCCTTCTTAAGCCTCAGGGCCAGGCTGCAGGGTTCCATACGCCAGCAGAGCTCAAATCATGGCCATGACCTTTATGGATGCACATGGCAGAGGGCGAAATACAGACACAGAGGAGGCAGGGAAAGACCAAATGCACCTAGTTTTGGCATGTATGGATGCGTCCAGCTGCGGGCTGGAATAAAATGAGAACTCCTAATTAGACACCCAACCACTGGGGGCAATCCATCCAATCTCCAGGGAGCACACTGGACCCATCATAGGCTTTGTTGCTGGAGAGACCTGGGTTCAAACCCCACGTTTGCCATTTACTGCCATGCGATAGAGGGCAAGGTGGGGCGTCTCTCCGAGCCTTGGTTTCCTCGTCTACAAAACAGGGTCAGTGCTCAGGGTTTGTGGGGATTAAAGGACACAGTGGATGGAGGGGAAGCCCCAGCCCAGTGCCTGTACCTAGAAGGGGCTCCACTCACACTCTTACTCAACTCCCCTACTTCCCCTGCCTGGGAGCTGCTACATCCAGAAATCATGGAGAAATGAGGCTGCCCTTCTCCAGCTGCCCATGAGCGATGACTAAAGTAAATAATTAATCCTGGCTTGAACCAAAGTTCGGACATTGTCCTATTATAGACCTGAACTCTGAGAGAAGGACCAGTTTGCCAACCCACCAGGGCTCAGAGCAGCAGAAACCTCTGGGTAGTCACCTCCGGAAGCCCTGCCCCCACTGACAAGTGACTGTGTGTCCCTTCCAGGTGCCAGGCACCTAGCTGAGAGCTCGATGAATCAATTCCAGCCCAGGGGCCGAATTCAGGGGAGAGTTTCACTCTGTCAGAGCCCTGCTGCCAGCACCATGCCAGGCCAGCTAGGCTGCCTCCGATGTTGTTACAAAGAGAAATTCTCCCACACAGGCGAGTCCCTTAAAATAGCCCTTTGGGTCTGGGCCATCAGGAAACAGAACAAAGCTGGGTCAGAACGGGGCCTACCGTGAAAGACTTTGCAAAGCAGCCGCTTCAAGCAGGGACAATCCCTTCACACTCAGAACCCTTAGGTGGGCAAAAGCGGCAAGGCAGGCTTTCTCAACAAAGAACCCTTCCACAGGAAGACAGCATGCTCGGTGGGCAGAAGGCCCCGCTACCCCTGGGGCCAGCCCTGGAGAGGGACCAAGTGTGTAAAGCACGGTGACAGTGTGAAACAGGCACAGGCTGGGGGCAAGGGGTCAAACACGCCTGGCTTTGTGCAAGGCTAATAATGATGCAACCTATGCTTTCTGCACGGTAGTTTCCACAGGAGTAGTATGGGGTTAAAAATGCATGCCTTCAGGGCTGGGTGGGGACCAGAGATTATAAACAAAAGGCCTGGCAGTGCCTGGCATAAACCAGGAATTCAATGCATGGTAGCTGGATGATGATGATGTCTACGTAATACAGGCCAAGGTCTCCTTTATTACCAAAAGAAAATATTCCCAGAATAAAGGGAAACAGCAAGGGCTCTCTGCCCGGGACCACTAGCGACAGGCCCAAGTACAGACTGGCCCACACCCACTCAATCCCTTACCCCACCCGGTAGACCCTGCTGGCTCGTGATTCCCTACTCCTCACTCTCCAAAGTTAGCAGTGATCCATTTCCACCAGGCTCCAGGGATCCCAGAGACAGACTGGGGGCCCCTGCATAATTTATGCTGCACTGACACACACAGAGGAAGGGACTCTGTCCCCATCCCACATGTCCCTCCACCCTGGCTTGGGGAGGGTGGCTTCCTCACCTGCCAAAGGGAAATGACAGCAAACGGCCAGAGAAAGAGCCAAGCGGAGGGGCGGGACGGCCAGCTGTTTCCCCTTTGCTAACTCAGCGCCTGACGTCACTTCCTCCCCTCAGGTAATAGCAGAGAGATGTGACTGGAAATAGCTCTGTCTCTTCCCATTCACAAAAATGACAGGCATGGAAAGAAGCAAAGTGTGGTTCCCAGAGGCACTTTTCTAGAAGATGTCTTCAATGAGGGCCTAAGGTGATCCTCAGTCCACCCTGGCTACGAGGCTTCTCAGGGGACAGAGCAGGGCCAGGAAACCTTGTATGAAAAATTCCCTGGAGGTCAGGAACAGCTCCCCTTTGTAAAACATCCCTAGCCCCACACACATGAGAAGCTCGATTGAGGGACTCGGGAACCCTTCACAGAGTCTCTGGGCTCAGCACTTCCCCAAGCAGCTTTCACACCCACCCTCCCTTCTGCAAGGCAGGCCAGCAAGGAAGCAACCACCCCATTTACTAGAAGGGCAATTGGAGATCTAGAAGGGGACGGTGACCTGTGGAAGGTCTCACATGTGGAGAAGCCAAGCAGCCAGGCCTCAGGTGGAATCTCCTCAGGGCCTGGTCTCCCCAGGTGGAACGTGTGACTGAGGGGCTGTGAGGCTGTGGGGACAGGGCAGATCTGGAGCCAGCAGGCTCCTCTCCATATGTAGCCTATTAGCCGCATGGTGTTTGGCAATTTATTTAAGCTCTCTGGGCCTCAGTGTCCTCACCTGCACGATGTGGAGGCCAGAGGTAACTACACGCTTTGGGGAGTTTTGAGAGTTTTGAGAGTTTCCATGTAAAACTCGTAGCGCGTAGAAAGCACTCAGAAATGTTAGCTGTTATTGTTATTATTCCATTTTCCCTAAAGAATCAGGCTTACTGGAATATCTGACAGTGTGGCAGGGGTTTAAATAAATGAAGAGGTAATCTGAAGCATTGTATTCAAAACTAAAACCAGTTCAGAGACATGTTGAAGCAGAAGGCAACATTCGTGTGAATGTTTGGGGTGACAACCTAGGCTCCCAGCAAGCTGTTTAAAGCTAGCCCCCAGGCCCTATAGAGATAGGGGTTTCCTGGGGTGCTGGCTGGCTCAGTTGATACAGCAAGAGACTCTTGATCTCGGGATTTTGAGTTGCGAGCCCCACATTAGGGGTAGAGTTTACTTAAAAAAGAATAAGTAAAAATATGGGGCACCTGGGTGGCTCAGTCGATTAAGCGTCCCACTTCGGCTCAGGTCATGATCTCACTGCTCGTGGGTTCGAGCCCTATGTTGGGCTCTGTGCTGACAGCTCAGAGCCTGGAGCCAGCTTCCAATTCGCTGTCTCCCTCTCTCTCTCTGCCCCCCTCCCCCACATGCACACCTCCATGTGGGTGCCCGCACTCTCTCTCTCAAACATAAAAAAATCTTTACAAAAAAAATAAGTAAAAAAGAAAAAAGCTAAATATTATTTTTTGATTTTTTTAATGTTTATTTATTTTTGACAGAGAGAGAGAGACAGCGAGAGAGAACGAGAATGCGAGCAGGGGAGGGGCAGAGAGAGAGGGGGATACAGAATCCGAAGCAGGCTCCACGCTCTGAGCTGTCAGCACAGAGGCCGACGCAGGGCTTGAATTCATGAGCTGTGAGATCATGACCTGAGCCAAAGTCGGCCGCCCAACCGACTGAGCCACCCAAGAGCCCCAATATTATTTTATTATTTTTTTTTAAATTTTTTTTTTCAACGTTTATTTATTTTGGGGACAGAGAGAGACAGAGCATGAACGGGGGAGGGGCAGAGAGAGAGGGAGACACAGAATCGGAAACAGGCTCCAGGCTCTGAGCCATCAGCCCAGAGCCTGACGCGGGGCTTGAACTCCCGGACCGCGAGATCGTGACCTGGCTGGAGTCGGGCGCTTAACCGACTGCGCCACCCAGGCGCCCCCCAATATTATTTTAAAAACCAAAAGGATAGGACTTTCCTTTCTCTTGCTACTGGGGTACTGGGGAGTGTGGATGGAAATCACCCCAACGAGCACACTGCTGCGGCACCAGGCCCAGCCCGCCGGGGCCCTCCACCGATGAGGCCCGAAGCGGCCCCTGCCTCACTCCCAGCTGCATCCTCTCTCCTCCACCTCCTCCCCCACCCAAGACCTCTGGGGTGCAATCAACTTTTATGAGGCAGCCTGACCCCTCCGAGTAAGAGCTATAAACAGAGAGGGCTGGGCTCTGGCCCGTCAACTAAAGAACCAACGCAGAACCAGAAAAAGGGCTCCGGTTCTTACCTCCGTCCCAGCCGTGGCTGCCAGAACAACCCAGCTCTGGGGCCCACCCGAAGGACCCCACAGTGACAGCCGGCTCCAGTCCTAAGAAGCAGAGGAATGATTCTCCCAACGAATACTGTGTGGAGGTGTCTACACAACAAACTGAGTTCCCTCAACTGGCATTTGAGGCTCTCAGAAGCTACCCCCGACCTTTCTCCTTATCCTCCTCCCCCACATGGGTTTTGCCCTTGTTTTCCTGGCAGATTCCACCTCCAGGACCTTTGCTTTTCCCTTCCTTGGAATGCCCTTCCCCGCTTTTCCCACCTAAACCCTACTCCTTCCCATCCAAATCCTAATTACTCCTCAAAGCCCAGGATGAGCCTGCCTGTCCCAGCCCGGCTTCCCTGAAAACTCCAGTTCACAGAGAGCACTCCCCCTCCTGAAAAGCTTTAGGATTTCCTCCTTATTAAAGCTATGACCTATGTTGTGCTTAACACGTGCCAGGGACTGTTCTAAGCTCTTCACATTTATGAACCCATTGAATCTTCACCACCACCCAACGAGCTAGGTCCTATTTCCCCCACATTTTATGTTTTTTTACAGATGAGGAAACAGGTTCAGAGAAAGAAGTAGCTTGTACTGGGTCCCATGGTAGCCAGTGGTGGAGACAGGCTTCCAGCCTGGGGCCTGCAGAGCCCAGGTGCTCTCCCACAACGCAGCCTTCCAGATGCACATGACCTGAACCCCTTGGTTATTTTCATAGTCCTCCCTCACTAACCCAGCTCTGAAGGGGAAGACAGCGACAATCTCACAGACTTCAATGTCAGAGACCAGGGTAGAATCCCAGCCTTGCCACTCAATTACCCTGAGAGTCACAAAAACACCGCGAGCCTCAATTTCTACATCTGCAAAGTCGGGATAAGAAACACCTCCCTACCTCATATGGTTGTCACATAGTTCAAACAAAAGGCCCTCTAAAAAATACCTTCTACACTGCCTGGCACATAGTCAGTACTCACATACTGAGTCTTCCCCTTCTCTCCTCACTGTGCATCTTGACACCCTCACTGGACTCAGCTCAGCACTTGTTGCTAAAGTGGTGCCTTGTCTAGAGGTTACTCGCGGGCACGAAAGGGGCCTTCCTGTGGTCTGCCCTCAGGCCCTCCTGTGCACACGTCCAGACCTCTGACCTCTCCGTTCACCTGCTTTCCTGTGGCTGACTCCACTCCAGGCGGCGGCAGCCTGGCCCAGGCGAGAAGTCACATGCAGCTCTGGGAATCACCTCTTGAAATGCTGATAGCCCTACTGGACGCTTCCATTATTTTTGGCAATTGTCATGGCAGAGAACAGCCCTGGCCCTGGCTCAGAACCTGTTTCCAAAGCCAGAGCTCCACCTCATTTCCCACACACACCCCTTGTCCTTCCTGTTCCCTGGATCCCTGTCCTAATCCATTATGATTTTTCCTGGATTCTCAGAACTCAAGAGGAGTAAGTGTAACTACCATATGTATAACTCTATTATTTGTTTGATTTTGTTTAATTAAGAGGCAAAAGGGAACAGGGTTGCCTGTTAGACTTTTTCTGGCCAAGAACTAGTCTGGTCAGTGACTCAGGATGAGGAAATTAGAAGGCAATTTCCAGGGGACTGCCATGCAATCCCAAAGTCCTAGGTCCTAACACTCCTCTAATTCATGGCCTCCACTGGCCATTAACTCATGCTGGCCCTGGAATATCTCTTTGGAAAATGCAGCAGCTGGCACTTATGTTTCTGGAGCTGGAGTAAGTCTCCTCTAACATCAAATAGGTTTATTTTTCCCTTCCCTTCACTTCCCCTCTGCCTGCCACCACACATGGTGATTCCAATCCTGATCTGTCCTCACCCCCTCCAAACCCGCACTCAGGTCCCAAAAGGGCCATGATAAATGGCTGGTTGTGCTCCATGTTCCAAAGGCCAGTAGGATGTGGTTGGTTGTTCCATGAGCAGGAAGCTTTGTCAGACCCGTGAATCACCCCTGGATCACTCACTCGCCTCCTTGGAAAAGGAGAAAAAACTGTTCTTGTGTGTATGTGTATGTGTACGTGTTTGTGTAAGAGGGAAAGACAGAGACAAAAAGAGAAAAAGAAAGCAGGCAAGAGTAACCCATGTGTAGTACTGACCTTGGGGCTAGGGTCCTGTTTGACCTTGCCCTTACTGGATGACCTCTCTACTCCTCTTCCTTAACCCATGTCCCTTCCCTTCCCCTTCCCAACTTATAGCAGCCATTACTAGATCTGCTCCAGGAAGCCCTCCAGGTCTGAACAGCTGCTCCTTGTTTATCTGTTTCTGTTGTGTGTTGGGTGTTTTCCATGGGGCATGTAGCCCAATTTCCCATCACACTATGAGCAGCTGGTCTTTCCATTTTTGCCTCAGCCTTTCCTTTTCTCTCAGCTTCACCTACCAGGTCTTACATGTACTCTAGTTCTTACATGTACTCTAGTTTCATCTGGAACACCAGATGGAAGCTAGAATATGTTGAATGAGCATGGTAGGGACCAGGTACTAAGTAGAATGCTTTACCCAGAATTATCTCAAATCAATTCTCCAAAAGTCCTGTGAGGTTACAAGCGAGGAAACTGAAGCCCAGAGTGGCACAGCTAGGAAGGGCCAGAGGTGGGATTCAAACCCCGATCTACCCAAAAACACTCATTTGGTAATGACACTGGCCTTCAGAAGACCCTTTCTACAGCTGCACATCCTTCCTCCTGTAACACTGGATCCACACTCTAAGGGCTTAGAGAAAAAATGAAGGGCAGAGAAATGAATGGGTCTAGAGCCAATTCCTAAAAATGTACTCCCAGGACCAAGACCAAATTCTGTGATGATCTAAACACACAAGAGGATGTACTATTTCCACAGTGTTGATCCTTAATTCATCACCTCCTGCATCAGTGGGGACCAGATATCATCCTGGATCCACTCCATTCTCCCTGCCTCACCATGCTCGCCTTCCGTTGCTTTCACAAACTCACCTCCACTGCTTTCACGAACTCTGTGGCATGAGGTGAATGTCCCACGGGACATACAGTGAAGCAGTCCTCAAGACCACCATGCACTGCTCTCTCAGTGACATGCAAGCCCGAGCCTGGTCTCCCCACCCTGACTTTAGTTGATGAAAGGGCCCCATTTTAGGTTCATATCCTCCTTAGCAGGTAAGCTAACCTGTTTACCCAGATCTGCCTTAGACTAACTGGGAGACTCTGGGCAATCTCTAACCTTTGCAAGTTAACCCACCTCTCGAAAGAAATCAAAGAACATACCCAGGTTAGGGTGCATTAGGGTACATCTGATGAACTGTAGGAATCATACGAAATCATGAATGTTAAGTGTTTAGCACCGCTGATGGTAACTGCTAACAATGGCTATTATTCGCATTCCCTAAAGAGTCCTGTAGAGGATCAAAACATTCATGACTGATATTTGTCTGAAATAAACAATCAGGAAAGGAAACCACTGTAAAAGCACAAGGCCTCCCAAATCCAAACAAATACTTTGTTCTAAACGAGCTTCTCTCCAGTGCCATATGACTTGACACACGCCTACACGTGCATGTGAGTGCAAAGAATTATGGTAAACCTGAACTAGAATTCTTATGGAAAATGTTTATATGAAGGTATCTGCAGGCTGCATCCAGCATCATCAGGACCATTTGAAAGACAAGCGGTCTGAGGCCAAAGTCACTTGACCTAAGATCTCCCCAGGGGCAACTCATAAAAGTCAAGCGAGGAGCCCAACTCCGCGGCAGGGAGCCTGGTCTAAGTGGCAGGTGCCCACTTTCCCTGAACCCCACCCAAGCAGGGGCTTGGCAGAGAGGAAGGAAGCAAGGGCTGACAGCACCATCCAAACAATAGAAGCCACTTGCCTGTCTTTTCATAAACAGACTAAAAGCACAAGACCCTCGGTGTTTAGGCAGCTCCCCCTTGTCCTGGAGACAAGCACACCCTTTGCTGGATGTCCTGAGAAAAACTTTCCACTGTGTTCCCAGTGTTCTGCAGCCAGCAGAGCCCCTCCTGCTTGGGCCCCAGGCTTCTCATCAGCCAGCTCCAGCTAACGTGCACATCCCATAAAAACTCTCTGCTCTGCAATGTGCCAAGCCACAGAATAAGAATTCACCATCAGTGGAGGAGAGGCGGGAAGGGGGTATGCTTCTCCAGTGCAGAGGGCTTCCAGAACATCTGCGACTTGGGCTCAGCGCATCCTGCCAGCTACCCACACCAGAGTACCTTACCCAGGACACTTGACCTTCTGGTGTGTGGTATCCACATGGTACAAGCACCATGAGGGGAGGAGATCCTAAGCTTCAGAGGCACAAGCTCCCCCAACCTGCTCCTCTTGCCGCTATGAGCCCAGCTGACACTTTCTATTATTGGGTCCCCTCTCCTTATATTATGCCCCATTAATGCCCCAAATACGTAGGAACCTCTTACTATCACCAGATACTTGATTTCCTAGTCAACTCCAACCAGACTTAAGGGTACTTAGATGAACAAAACCCACGCCATGTTCAAAATGCCAGTTAAACCCAGGTGTTGTGAATGGTTGTGTTGCAAGTGACTTTATCCCGTCTCCATTTCCCTCCATTTCCTCTTCTGTAAAATGCGGGGGGTGGGGGGATGGTGAGCCTGATGAGTCCTGCCAGCTCCACAATTCGACAACATATAACACTTTCTCCTTTAATTGTTCTCTACAACCTTATTTTAGAGCCCTGTATGGCCCCAGCTGTTCAGTGACATCACTCCCTGTCCCAAACATAATGTCGATTCTTACATGGGAAGCAGAGATGTCCTGGGAAACGCTGTCTACAAAAAGAGAGGAAATGATCATTTCAAGGGAATCAGACAGGACTTCTTTTGTGTTTTTCACATAGAACAAGTTATTATCAATCTGAAAACCCGAACTCTTTCCCTCTTTTTTGCCAGACCATTAATAGCTACTTTTCAAAAGTGCTTTCTTAGTCAGAATCTCACCAATAGTAAGCTATCATTTAGTGAGGGCTTGTTACCTGCCAGGAACTGTGCTAAGTGCTTTTCATGGATGATCTCATTTAATTCTCCAGACCACTCTATGAAATAGTACTATTATTATCCTCACTTTAAAAATGAGGAACGCTGAGTCCCACAGAAGTTAAATAACTTGCCCAAAGTCACATAGCTAGTTAGTGGCTAAGCCAGGCTTTGAACAGGACCCTCCCCCAGCCCCAGCATTAACCACCTTTCACTGCTGTCTGCAGTGGGTACCCAGTTGTTTTAGCAACCTTTCTGGCTTGTTGCCAGTACATTCAACATCTGTAATCTTGTACATCACTGGTCAGAGCTAAGATCAGATGTTTCACATAAAATCGAGAGCAGAGAAAAAGCACCAGCGTGGGTCTCAGAGCAGAGAGTGCCATCTGTTGAATGCAGGGCCTGCCTTAACTGAGGACTAGAAAAGAGAACCCCTAAAACTTAGCCTGCAACGTCTGAAAAAAATGGTTAGGAAGGCCACCTTGATACTAAGTGCTGGGATGTGCAAATGGACATCTGTACCTGGAGCAGGGTGACCACATAGTAACCCAAGTCCTCTAAAAGGAGCTTTCTTGAAATGAAGATGCTTGCTGAGTCAAGCAAGGAACAACTCCTTCCCCCTCCGCCCCATGGGCACCCACCTCTCTGTCTGGTCAGGAACCAGACTCCTTAGTTTACCTCCTCTCCAATCTGAGCCCAGGCCCATTTATTCGATTCTTAAAAAAAAAAAAAAAAAAAAAAAAAAAAAAAAGCCCCAAAGTTCAGAGCTATTGGTGATACAGACAGAAAGAGTAGCCCGAGGCTGACGTTGGCACAAACCTTAGTCCTCTTCCAAGAGAGAAATAAAAGCCATTTCTCAGAGAGCAATGTGCAGTCTAGGGCAGCAACCTACAGCCTGTTTTAATTGTTAAAATTAATGCTTTGAGGATTCTAAATCATCCTTTAAGTGCCTAATTTGCAAATAAGATGCAGCCCTTCTGCTTTGCGTGCCTGGCTGTCTCTTCTTTCTCAAGTACAGAAGCAAAGCGGTTCAGACAGGCGTCCTCAGCCATCAAGGACACCATGTTTACTTCCTAAGGTGCGAAGGATGGCAAGACAGGACCGGCTGAGATGAAAGGGGGATGTGTCACACAGACCCGGGGCTCAGCTCGGCTCAATCAACCTTAGCCCCTTCTCATTAATTGTGGGGAAGGAAGGGGGAGGGGCAGCCGGCCGTTCCTTGGAGACCACAGCAAACATTTGCCTCCTCGTGTCTGGAGACGGAGCATCACTTAAGAGGAAATGAACCCGGTTAAGGGTCACGTCCAGAGAAGGGATAAAAGGAAAAGCCACAATTCTCCTCACACCGACGGACACAATGACTTTAAGAAGGAAATCAAAGCTCAGGGCTGAGGGTGGAGGTGGGGCAGGGGGCGCGGCGGCTTCCCTCTGCCCCCAGACCCAGGCCTAGGGAGGCAGAGACCAGAGCAAACGTGGGAGGACAGCACGAGGCTTCCTTCCCCAGGACAAGCCTCAGAAAGACTCACGGGGCGGCGCGAGCGTGAGCGACCCAAAAGCCCCCAGGGAGGGCCAGGAGATGCTCTTTCCCAACGGAGCTACTCAGCTAGGGCTTGACGAAAGCTCCCCCCACAATCCATCAAAGCTCAGGCGGACAGATGACTTCACCGTTGTAACAGACAAGGGCAGCCACTTGCCAATTCCAATGCCAAAAAAAGAAAACGGGGGGCGGGGGGAGTGGAGAAAGGACAGAGAAGGCTTCCCTGGAGATCACAGCCCTGCGAAGAAACTCCACAGCCGAGGGCTGCCCTGTGGGCACTTAGCTCCGGGACCGAGCGGGTGAGGGCGAGGGGGCCCCCCCGGGGGGGGGTGTCTCCGGCCAACCCCCCGCAGGGGTCGGTAGGGGCAGTACTCACGTAGTGCTTGGAGGGGTTCCTCCGCTTCTCCACATCCACCACCGTGGCGTCCTGCACGCAGTAGGCCAGCATCTTCCCCCCCACAAAGAGAGTGGCGCCCTCCAGCGGCGTCACCTTCTCATCCCGGTCCGGCTCCCGCTTCTTGCCCCGCTTCTCGGGTCCCGGGGCCACCCAACACTCCGGCCCCCGCGTCGCCGCCGGGGCTCCTGGCGCCCACAGGTACGGCCCCGGGACAGGGACGGTCCGGGAGGGCACGCGGGCTCCTTGCGCCCCGGGCGGCTCCCCGTGGGCCTGCCGCGCGCCCCTTCCCTCCCGCGCCGCCGCCGCCGCCGCCGCCGCCGCTCTCCGCCTCGCCCGCCCGCTCTCTCCGCCGTCCGCCGCCCGGTGGGTCCGGCGGGAACTGGCGGAGCGGAGGAGGGGCGGGGGTGTGTCCCGCCGGCGAGGGGACGGGGCGGGGGCCCCGGAGCCTGCTGTCAGCGCGCTGGGGAGGGGCTGGCGGCGCCCCTTCGCCGCGCTCGGGCTCCGGGGGGCTCGGCGCTGGCTGAGGCTGTGGGCGCAGGAGGCGGAGGCAGGGCCGGGCCGGCAGGGAAGGGAAGGGAGGGGAGGGGAGAGAGGGGAAGAGCGCGGGGAGGGGCTCCGGGCCCGGGGGAGGGGCTCGGGGCGACTAGGAGGGGGCTGCAGCCCGGCCCCAGAGGCCTGGGAGCGCCGGCGCGCCCCCACCGAGCCTGAGCGCAGCCAGCGGCCTGACTCGCCACCGGGCTACTTCGCCGGGCGCAGAAACTCGAGGTGTCTTTGGAGGGAGGAGGGGCGGGGGAAGTGAACCCAGCGCGCCCCCATCCTGGCTTTCCGTCTTGGAGCGGATTTGTGCCTTTTTGTCCCCACCTTTACGTCCCCCTCCCACTCATATCCCCAGACCCTTGTAATGAAAAGTAGTTTATTACCCCGCTGTTACTGCCCAGGCTCCCCGAGGAGGGGACCGGAATAGGGAAAGGGCCGGCATTAAATCCTTCAAGCCAGAGCCTCTTTTGATAAATCACCTGACCCCCCCCCCCCCCAACCCTTGCGGGTCACAAAGGGTGAATTCTCCCCGGAAATGTGATCGATCCAATGCCTGAGTTGTCCATCGATCTGGGCCCGCGTAACTAACCCGTGACATCATTTACCAGTGAGCTTACAAAACTGCATAACACCCCGGCCTTAAGCCCGGGGCTCCCCCTGGAATCCTCCCCAGGCGGGCCAGGAGGGAAGGGAGCACACAGGAGGGAAAATGCACCAGATTGGCCCCCCCACCCTTCACCCCTGCTCATCACTGGCCCCTTTCTCACCACTTCTCTGACTTGCGCACTTGTCCATCCGTGGACAGTTTACTCCCCTCCCCCCGTCGATTTCAATATTCTTTTTCATTCTAGTTTCAAATATTTAAAGAGGTGGTGTTTTCACAATTAATTCTATTGTTTCACAAACACAATAAAGCTTTGTGAGCATAGACCAATGTGAAACGTCTGAAATGAGGACCAAGAGTTTTATGACCTTATTGTATTAACAGTTTCTTCCCTGCACTGTCAGAACCCATGCGCCAATCTAAGATTATTCACACATTTGCGTGGTACAGAGTACCCCACATTCCTCCATCCTTCTCGCTGAAGGATGCTAGAACACCAAGGGATGACACTATCTAAATACTTAACCTTGAGCAAATCACTTCATGCAGGTATTAGAATCACCTTAATGTTCTCATTGGTTGAACGTGGGTGCCAAACTAAATGGTCTTTTAAGATTCCTGCCTGCATATACTCCAAACTCTAAGCAGTAGTTACTCCTGTGAACTGTTTTGGGTTCTTTGTTTTTCATAGTTAACTGGTATGGATTTTTGATATTTAAAAAATGAATAATAAATTGACTATGCACCTATTCTATGCTCATTTATAAGACATTAAGAGATGGAAGAGAGTGTGAAAGAATTCAATTAATATCTGTGGAACTGAAAACTGAATCTAATTGAAATATGCTTATCCTTTCCCTCAAAGAGTTGAGAAACAGGGATATCATTAAGCCTGTATATAATAAAATGTACATTAGGACATCAGAAAATGGAGGCGTAGAGCAGTCAAGGGGAGCTTCATGGAGGAAGCTGTCTCTGTGCTGAGCCCTGGAGGATGGGCAGAGTTCGGAACACCACAGAACACCATTGGAACATCATAGCAGAGTTTGGAACACCTCCTCTGAACTCCTCTAGGCCAGCAGCACTTGCCCTGAGCTGTCTTGACATGTGTGTTTGTCCACAATATGCTTTTTTTTTCCCTCTGAAAGCACCCTGTGCACAGAGACTGGCTGTAAGCCATCTTATACTCCTGTGCATTCCTCAGATAGCCAAGCATGGTGCCATGTACATAGTACTAGTCACTGCACAAGAATCTGTGGAGCGAGGGGCGCCTGGGTGGCTCAGTTGGTTAAGCATCCGACTTCGGCTCAGGTCATGATCTTGCAGTTTGTGGGTTCGAGCCCCGCGTCGGGCTTTGTGCTGACAGCTCAGAGCCTGGAGCCTGTTTCGGATTCTGTGTCTCCTCCTCTCTCCCTGCCCCACCCCACCATGCTCATGCTCTGTCTCTGTCTCTCAATAATAAATCATTTTTTTTTAACTCTTAAAAAAGAAAAAAAGAATCTGTGGAATGAATGAGCAGGGGAAGAAGAAAAGATGGAGTGAGGAGAAGTAACATGTGTAACCTGAAGCCTGAACCAGCTGAGACAGGCAGAAGACCAGAAGGACAGTGTCCACCAGGTGCAAGGGTAAGGGAAGGGGGCGAGGCACAGGAGAAGGAGATCGAGAGAAGGATGGGTGTGGGACATCCAGACTGTGACTAGTCTTGACACTAGGCCCAGGGCTTCTGTATCGGAGATGTTGAAAACCTTGTGGATGCTAGAGCAGGTGTCCTAGGAGAAGGTGATCTGGCAGTGATGCTCAGTGATAGGAAAGCCAGGAGGCAAGGTGCCACTGTTCTGAGCAAGACTCGTTCCCCATGGGGATGGAAGGTACACCTGGATAGGCCCTCAGCCCTGAGCTCCCCTCAAAGGAAGGACTGGGATCTGGGAACCCAGGAGGGCCTGTGATGATGAAGCAAGACAGCCTGTGGGTTCACTGTAAAAGGATTCATAATGGCACCCAGCCACGCTTCCTCTGTGGACCTCAAGGCATTCTGGAAGTGCTAATTAAGCCTGAGAAGCCCCTGGTGAGGAGAGCTGGTGTTCAACTGTTGGAGAGAAAGAAGAGAAAGGCAGTTGGCTTGTCCTGGGTCCCCTTTTGAATCAGAGCAGTCAGCTCACCAAAGAGGCACTAATGGCTTCCCACTCACCATCTTTTTTCTGCACTAAGATCCACACTGAACAAAACTCTAAACACAAGGGATCTGGAGGACAGAGGGAAGGCTCCATGCTTCCCCACTGTCCTAATGACTTTGTGTTTGCCTACAAGGCATTGGCCTTTTGCCAGCCTAAGAAACCGGACAACCTGACATTTCTTAAATTCAAGGTCTTTTTTTTTTTTTTTAAACATTTATTTATTTTTGAGACAGAGAGAGACAGAGCATGAACGGGGGAGGGTCAGAGAGAGGGAGACACAGAATCTGAAACAGGCTCCAGGCTCTGAGCTGCCAGCACAGAGCCCGACTTAGGGCTCGAACTCACAGACCGTGAGATCATGACCTGAGCTGAAGTCGGCCACTTAACCGACTGAGCCTCCCAGGCTCCCCTTAAATTCAAGGTCTTTACACACAACGTGAGTACTCCCAACTTCCCCTTGTGCTCCCGAATTACCTCAATTAAAGGGAGCAACTGAGTGGCGGTACCCACCCCAACCCCATGGTACCAAGATCTCTGGGAATTATTAGTTGGGCAGAAGTAAGTTACACCTGCAGGGGGCAGGGGGGAATCTTTTTTCCCTCCTGGGGCTGTATGTTCAAGAGGCTGTGAGTGTAAAATGGTACAACTCTCTTCTTGCCAGGATAATTTCAAACTCACACAGATCTGTTTCCCAACAAAGAAGGAGCCCCAAAATGCTTTAGGCGTTTTTCTTCACGCTTTTACTGAGTGCCTGGAGCTCCCCAGAAATGACTGAGACTGGACAAAGGCCGCTTGGAGAAGGGACTGTGTCCCACCTGTTCAATACCACAGCATGCCTGGCACATAGAAGGTACATTGGCTGGTCTGTGTGGACAGCATCTGCTTGAGGAGCTAGCAGCACTGGAGAAGATTCAGTAAACCCCTATTTTGCCACTTCCATCCATGAACTGGGGATGACTTCAATCCAAGGACATTGTGTGAGTTCACCATAAAATTATAAAAATACCAAATAAAAGTTTAGGATAAGTAAGGATAAAAGAGGACCCAAAATAAAGATGCAAACTGATACCTAAACATCTGATTTTTCAAAAAAACAGATCATTGTAAGTATTTGAGAACAAAGAATCTTCCACTTGGGAGGAATCCAAGAAGCTCCTTATCCCTCTAATTTTACAGAAAAGCAAGCTAAGGCAGAAAAAAACTAAGCAAGTCGCCCCTTGCCACAAAGCTAGGTAGTCCCAGGCCAGCAATCTTTCTCCTCCCCCGCGCCTAGGAGCCTGTTCACAGGCAAGAACAGTTTGTTGAAGGAGCACGCTCAGTGCACTGACAAATCCATGCAGATCCAGAATGGTGTTCTCCCTTAAACCCCGAGTCCCTTATTCCGATGCTCCATTCACACAAGCATCACACTGGCTGCCTCGACCCCCATGGAGGCAGCATGCCGCTCAAGGGCAGGGAACATGTGTGTCTCCCTGGAAATCCCACCCCAGAGCCCACCCTGCTTCCTCTGCCATGTAGTCTTCATGACCACCCCAAGGGAGACAACCACAGGAAGGCACTGAAAACAGTTCAGTGCTAAACAAAGGCCCAGTACCGCTCCCTCTCCTTTTCAGAAAGTTTATGGCAGTTGCTAACCACGCATTTGGTTACTAATCATACATTGCCCTATGACAGCTCCACTGCTACTGTACTGAGCACCGATCAACACCTTTTATTGCTCGTTAATTTAGGCTGTGCTTAGGCTGTGCCTCCCAAACCGGTAAGAAGCCTGTGAGGGTCTGGAGGACTTCTCCAGACTCTGGCACCACCTTTTCCCTCCCTGCCCCCACCATTGCACCCTGGCCACCTGCCATACACACCCCATCCAACGCAAGGCTATGTACATTCCAGGCACTCAAGAAATAGTTGTCTTTTGACATTTCTGAGCTCTTAACAGATAACTGTAGGTGCTGATGATAAAAGTGATGTCTAAGAAGAGCTGAACAGAGTTCTGGAGCAAGGCTTATACAACCTGGTTTCTAGTCCGGCTCAACCACAACCCATCCAGCCTTGTGACACTGACATCACTTCCCACCTCTGGGTCTCTGATGATCTTTCTGGTCCCTTCCATGCCATCTGATGGTGTAAAACTACTACAGTAAAGTGAGGTAGAAGTGGACTCTTACCCAGGGATGTGTAAATTTGAGTGAAATTTGGGGCCCCCTCCTGGCCAAAGTGGTTTTAGCACCTTTAACTCCAGCAGCTGGCCCTAAGGGATCCCTTACAGTCAGTCCTCAGCCGACCTCTGGCCAGGTATGAATGACCTGCCAATATATGGACTATACACATCCAGGGCATTCCTGCTTCTCTATTTCTTTTCTTCCTTCCTTTCTCTCTCTCTCTCTCTCTCTCTCTCTCTCTCTCTCTCTCTCTCTCTTTCAGATCAGCCCTAATAGTCTTATGTTTGGGGAGTATCTTAAGGATGGTCTCTCCTGAATTTGAAGTAGACACTGAGGCCAACTTCTATATTCTCCAGAGAAAGGTAAATTGCTGGCCAGACTTCTCCTTTCCTTGGTTGCTGTGGAATGGGACCGGGATGAGGTGCCAGAATTGCCCTATCAGTTCAGCCCCACTGTTCAATAATAACAGGCCCCTCCTGCTTGCCAAACCAGCAGGTAGGGGAAGCCACCTCTCTCTGTCACCCAACACAGTAAGTATATCAGTGAAATCTCAACAGGCTTATTTACATGGTGTCACTGAGAGTCTCAGTATCCTGTCTTAGCCTTGACTCTGGTGAGGGTTCTTACGCAGCAGAATTTTTTGATAGAACCACTTTCAAGTTCCAAACTTAGCAAATGATCATGCCCCTGGAATACCAGAGGGAAATCCAATAACTTGGATGGCCAAAGTGGACAAGGACATAATTTGATTCACAGAGTGGGGAAAAAGTATTATTCTATAACCCCAGATATCTGGTCCCCAGACCAGGGCATTTTGTTTTAAGAGCCTCAGTTTGAGAGTATGGATGGTTTCATATATCTATCTCAACTAGTGAGCATGCCTTCAAGTGTATTCCTGCCTGGTTGGGGTCACTAGCATCATCTTGTATAAAAGATCAGTCTGCATAGTTCCATTTGACCATAAACCACCAAAGATTTTCTTTTTCAAAATCCCCTGAATTTTCCAGAAGCTGACAAACCCTAAGTTGGCCACTGGATGACCAAAAGAACAGAAAAAAAAAAAGTCACTTGGGAAATTCAAAGGTGGTTTCTTTAAATAGTCCGAAGCCACAAAAAAACAAAAAATAGGAGTCTGGTTTTGGTTTGACCCCCA
The DNA here is from genome assembly GCF_014898765.1 of Herpailurus yagouaroundi. Taxonomy (NCBI): domain Eukaryota; kingdom Metazoa; phylum Chordata; class Mammalia; order Carnivora; family Felidae; genus Herpailurus; species Herpailurus yagouaroundi. The sequence goes on from NW_024412404.1 coordinate 42,527,119, forward strand.
ATTTTTTTTTTCAGTTTTGTATTCAGAAATGTCATAAAATACTGTTCTTCATCCTTTTTGAACTCATATGTCTATTTCAAGTGAAAGATTCAAGACTCAAACTCAGGTCTGGCTCCAGCTTATGTCCTGCCTTCTCTGTCTGAAGCAGAAGATAACCCCATTGTTGATTCATTGCTTACCCAATAGGCTAGAGCAGGCAGAGTAGACTTTATTTAGTAGACTGGATTTTCGCACCTAGGCGAATCTGGCTGGGATTTGGACTGTCAACAAGGTGTTGCCCTAGGCAGATTACTATGATCACTTTGATTAATGTTACTGCCTAATATATGAATAGCACATATCTTAGTTAAGACTCTGGTTTACAAATATTAGAAATTGAACTAGTTCAGCTAAAAAAAGAAAAGGGTTCTTTATTTCCCATATACAGTGGTTGCTCCTATCCATAGACATCAGGGCTTCTCAGAACCAGGAAGTAGCAAATCTTTGAGAACATGCTCATTTTCTCCATCTCTTATCTCTGCTTAGTACTGTGTGTTCTATTTTATTCTTCTCTGTCTGCAGACCATGTTTCTCTGCTTCTTCACCCACATAGCAAGGGCCCCCCAGTGCCCAAGTATCCACCACTCCCTCAATTCCAGACACACCTGAGACTCACTGGCTGCCTCTGGAGTCCAGATCCCAGTTCCCAGGAAAAACAATCTCATTGGCTTAGCTTGAGTCACATGTCCACCACATGTCCACAATTATCATGGGGTGGAGTTATCTATTACAAACATGACTCTGGAGAGCTAACCCACTAAGAAACAAGGCTGATAACGAGTGGCCCATACACCCCAGAATATGCCTACTAAGTTATTGTTTACTTTTAAAGGGACTTCATTTGTTTATTTATTCATTCAATGAATATTTAAGTTACCAACATGTTCCCCCACTCCACTAGGAACTGGGGCTGTGTACACGTGGGGCAAACCAGACCAAAGTCCTTGTCCTCAGAAAATCTTACCACCTTTAGGGAAGATAGACACTGTTTTAAAAATCTTACAGGCGTTTCCTGGGTAGCTTAGTCGGTTAAGCGTCTGACTCTTGATCTCGGCCCAGGTCATGATCTCACGGTTTATGAGATAGAGGCCCACATTGGGCTCCTCGCTGACAGCAGGAGCCTACCTGGGATTGTCTCTCTCCCTCTCTCTCTGCCCCTCCTCTGCTTGCTGTCTCTCTCAAAATGAATAAATGCTTTTTAAAAGCATACAAATAAATGTAAAATTATAATTCTGACAAATGTTATCAAGGTGAGACAAACATACACCAAAGTATGAATGGCGGTAATCTCTGGGGATGGAAATTTAAAGTCTTAAATTTTCAAAATTAATTTATTTAAAAATTTAAAAATTTTATAGCACACACATCCTTCTGTAATAATAATTTTTTAAATTTTTAAAAGGATCACTATCCTGGTGAAGGGCCCAGTAGGTGAAGGGGACAGCTAGAAATTCTGCAGTGGTATACAGGAGGTGACAAGAGCTTGGACTAGGATGATGGTCTTGGGGTGAAGTGAAGGGAACTGGAGGAGACAGAGTGGCCTCTGGTTGGTCAGGGATGAGGGAAGTAGATGTACTAAGGACAGTTGTAGTTTCTTGGCCTGTGGAACTGGGGGGATGGACAGTGGTGCTACTCAGTTTTCTGACTTTCTTCTAGTCTATAATATATGGGGGCTGGTCTAGTCAATATCAATAGTTCCCTTTAGCTATCATCACAATAACCATAGTAATATCAGCAATTGTCTAGTAAGGCCCTACTGTGTGCTGTGCCAGGAATTCTGCTGAGTGAGCACCATACTCACGTATCTATTCCACAAATGGGAATTTAGTCAAAAAGAATAGCCTCCCTCGCGGAATTGAACTAGGTAGAGGAAACAATGGATCAGGCAAGGGAAAACCAAGACTTTGGGGCCCCCTCCAATCTCTATTTTTTTTTAAATGTTCACTTATTTATTTTTTTTATTATTTTTATTTTATTTATTTATTTATTTATTTATTTTTTGAGACAGAGAGAGACAGAGCATGAACGGGGGAGGAGCAGAGAGAGAGAGGGAGACACAGAATCTGAAACAGGCTCCAGGCTCTGAGCTGTCAGCACAGAGCCCGACACGGGGCTCGAACTCACGGACCATGAGATCATGACCTGAGCCGAAGTCGGATGCTTAACCGACTGAGCCACCCAGGCGCCCCAGTTCACTTACTCATTTTTGAGAGACAGCACAAGCTGGGGAGGGGTAGAGAGAGAGAGAGGGAGACACAGAATTCAAACCACTTTCCCAGGCTCTGAGCTGTCAGCACAGAGCCCAACATGGGGCTCGAACTCACGAACTGTGGGAGCATGACCCCAGCCAAAGTCAGATGCTTAACCGACAGAGCCATCCAGGTTCCCCTCAAATCTCTATTTTTTTTTTAATTTTTTTTAACATTTATTTATTTTTGAGACAGAGAGAGACAGAGCATGAACGGGGGAGGGGCAGAGAGAGAGGGAGACACAGAATCGGAAGCAGGCTCCAGGCTCTGAGCCATCAGCCCAGAGCCTGACGCGGGGCTCGAACTCATGGACCGCGAGATCGTGACCTGAGCTGAAGTCGGATGCTCAACCGACTGAGCCACCCAGGCGCCCCCCTATTTTTTTTTTTTTTTAATGTTTGTTCAGCATTTATTTAATGAGGGCAGGGAGAAAGAAATTTTCTACTAAATGTGCACTTCTTTCTCCACATTCAGAGTAAGGCATTTATTACGAGGATCGAAAGCAATGTTTTCTTTCTCTTTTTTTTTAAATTATTTTTTTAATGTTTATTTTTGAGAGAGACAGACAGAGCACAAGAGGGGGAGGGGCAGGGAGAGAGGGAGACACGGAATCCGAAGCAGGCTCCAGGCTCTGAGCTGTCAGCACAGACCCCGATGCATGGGGTTCAAACTCTCGAACTGTGAGATCATGACCTGAGTGGAAGTCGGACATTTGACAGACTGAGCCACCCAGTGCCCTGAAAACAATGTTTTCTGAATCATCTTTTATTTCCTGGTTTTCCATACTTGGATAATGTCACTCACACACTTCCTATGAGTAAAAGTAACTTACATGGATATAGCTTCAAAATCTTAAAAGATATTTTAAAAGATATTTTGAGAGTTTCTTTTTTTTCTTCCTTTAACTTTCATGGAGGTCAGATGTTTGCTATTTTTTGAAGTTCTCTTTTTTTGATTTTGGGGGAGGGGAGAGGAGGAGGATGTTTTCTGAATAGTTAACTTCTTGGGAGGCATATTAAAAGTTTGAACTTACTTAAAACCAATCATTCCTTCCAAGGAAATAGCTCTAGGCTGTGGATTACTGCACATTGACCTTGCAGCTGGGAGTGACCACTGCTGACTTGCAAAGCTGAGCTGGCTGGGGTCAGATCTGGTCCAGCCCAGTCTACAAGTGCAAAGCATCCTGTACAGGCACCCTGCAAGAAATACTCCACAGAGATGGGAGGCGGTGGTGAGAAGGGATTTGTAATTTCCACTTGAGGATGCTGTTTAATATGGCAGGAACTGGACCTTTTGTGCCAGGAGATCCTTGGAAAATCCCACCCTTTCAGGCCAAAACTTAGTTATTTGTCTACCCTGCTTACCACATGACAGGTTAGCGCTGCTCAGATTTTCAGAAAGAAAATAGAAAACTCTCACCAATGGATAGGCAAGAGACCCTATAGATAATGTCTGATTATTAATTCATGATATTATTAAAACAGAAGAATGCCAGCTCCACAAGCACAGGATGTTGGTCTGTTTTCTTACCCACAACACACCCCCATTGCTGAGAACAATGTCTGACACATGACAAGTTTTCATTAACTAAATGATACTGAATATTTTTTTACTTTTTGGGGGCCATATGATCTCTGCTACAACTACTCAACTCTGAATAGTATGCCCATGCTATCACCCTGTAATTTCACTCCTAGTACACATCCAAGAGAAATTAGTGAATATGTCCAACTAAAAAAGAAATGTACAAAAGTATTTATAGCAGCACTATTCATAATTACTCAAAACTGAAAGCCACCCTGATGCCCACTAAAGCTGAGTAGACCAATAAATGGTGTTATATTCATATAATAGAATATTATATACCAGTGATAAGAACAAACAACTGTTATATACAACAAACTGGATGACTGAAGACATAATGTTGAGGAAAGAGACTCCAAGGGCACCTACTATATGATTTCATTTATATAAAGTTCAAAACAATCAAAATTAATTTATGGTGGTAGAGATCATACTAGTGGCTGCCTCCAAGAAGTATAAACTGGGAGGGGGCACAAAGAACAGTGGCTGCTCCATCTTGATCTGGGTGGAAGTGTTAAGCCACCTGCTAGAGTTGAGCATGGCAGTGTTATGTAATATCTTGCTATGGACTGAATGTTTGTGTAACCCCTTCCCCACCCCCCCACCCCCCAGAAAAAAAAGTCCTTATGATGAAACCCTAATCCCCAGTGTGATGGTATTTGGAGCCAGGGACTTTGGGAGGAAATGAGGTCATGAGGGTGGAGCCCTCATGATGCGATTAGTGCCCTTATAAATAGAGACACAAGACGGCTTGTTTCTTCTCTCTCTCTCTCTCTCTCTCTCTCTCTCTCTCTTTCCCTCTCTCTCTCTCTCTCTCCTCCCCTGCCCCACCCCCCACCTGTGTGAAGAAACCAAGAGGAGGGTCCTCAGCAAAACCCACCCATGCTAGCATTCTGATCTCAGACTTACCAGACTCCAGAACTATGAGAAATAAATGTCTGTTGTTTAAGCCGCTCAGTCTATGAAATTCTTGTCATGGTAGCCAGAACTGACGAAGACAGACCTCAATTTTTCAAACTTGTTTTTTTTTTTTTTTTTCAAGTAGACTCCATGCACAGGCTCGAACCCATGACCCTGAGATCAAGACCTGAGCTGAGATCAAGAGTCAGACACTTAACCAACTGAGCCACCCAGAGGTACCCCAGACCTCAATTTTTTTTTTTTTAAAGAATGAAATAAAACTAAATAAGTAAAGATTCTGGTGAGTAAAAACAATGCATGTTGGGGGCGCCTGGGTGGCGCAGTCGGTTAAGCCTCCGACTTCAGCCAGGTCACGATCTCGCGGTCCGTGAGTTCGAGCCCCGCGTCGGGCTCTGGGCTGATGGCTCAGAGCCTGGAGCCTGTTTCCGATTCTGTGTCTCCCTCTCTCTCTGCCCCTCGCCCGTTCATGCTCTGTCTCTCTCTGTCCCAAAAATAAATAAACGTTGAAAAAAAAATTAAAAAAAACAAAAAACAAAAAAAACAATGCATGTTGTAGAAGGATGTGTATAGTATACCATTTATGTAAATGTTAAAAATAAAAATCAATATTACACATAATATATGTTTAGGGATATATACACCTGTGGTTAAAATATTCAAATGGACAGGAGGGATACATACCAACTTCAGGATAGTGGTTACCTCTGGTGAGAGAGGGGACCCAGAAGATTCTGTAATTGTAGTAATATATGTAATTTAAAAAAGAATTGAATGTGGTGAAATGCTAATATTTGCTAAACTTGCGTGGTGAGAACTTATTTTTCATATTGCGCTCTGTACTGTGAACTGTGCTTGAAATATTCACAATTTTTAAATTATTAAAAATGAAAATATAAAATCAATCCATAGGGGCAATGAATGCACCTTGACAGGTGCATTCAGAATTCAGAGGTTGGTGGTTAGGGATGTCCGTTCCAGGTTTCTGTTAGCTTCAGAAACCTGTTTCTGGATTTTGTAATTGTTGCACAGCATCAGGTGGCCTCCATTCACATAGAGACATTCCTTGCAAATAGTAACAGTCTTTAAGCAACTTGTCTGGCAGTCTTCTGACACTTCAGTGAAACCGTTCCAGAAGCTTGCAAGAAAAGTAACAAGAATTTTCTGTTTCAGTTATGTGACTAATAATAACTAACAACTCACATTCTTCAACTGATTCCATTTCAAGGGGGTCAGTGAGAAGTTCCTCTGCTAGATTTTACCTTCAATGCTCAGCAAAACAAAACAAAACGAAACAAAAAACAACAAAAAAAAAACCTTTTCAGATATACTTTGTAACTCTATAAAGTGTTCAATGGTACTATTTAAAAAATCTGATCTCTTAGAATCTTAATGTGTCACATATCTTGCAAAATTTCAAATAAGAAGTATTACGTTTTAACATAGAGCTGTGACTTAAGTTGGATGTCATTTGCTAACATTTTATCTTGTTGTTATTGTTAACACTTTACCTTAAGATAAAGCACTCAATACTTTAAATTCTCAATATAGGGGCGCCTGGGTGGCTCAGTCGGGTAGGCCTCCAACTCTTGATTTTGACTCAGGTCATGAACTTACTGTTCGTGAGATGGAGCCCTGAGTAGGACTCTGTGTTGACAGTGTGGTGCCTGCTTGGGATTCTCTCTCTCCCCCTCCCCTGCTTGTGCTCTCTCTCGCTCTCTCAAAATAAATAAATAAACATTTAAATAAATAAATTCTCAATATGAAACATAATCTCAATATTGCAATGCAGCTTCAGCCTGCTCAGGTTTGTAAAAGTACCAGTTAAAGGATTAAATTTAAATTGAGTTCATTTAAATAAAAGAAGTATTTACATAATAATAGGTTTTCTTTAACCCGATAGAGAGTAGTTTATTTTCTCACTTGAAATGGTCACATCAGCATCTTGCTCTGTCCTGAAAAGGAAAAAGTAAATTCTAGATCTCACTGCCCATATTATTGCAATAATCCAAAAAAGTCTAATGAAGGTTCCATGTGAGGTCTGCACCTCAGCATCATTGAGATGGTATATACATACAGTGCATTTTAAGATGCTGTCTTCTTGATAATGGCTAGTGCTTGATGTGTGTATCATATTGTAACCACACTGAATTTGCTCCTTGGTGAGACACAACTAGAAACTACACCAGGTGGAGTTGTCACACAAAGGAAACTTTATTTGCAGCAACTGAGATCACAGGGAGTAACTTCCAAAGTTGTGACTCCCTGAGCAGGAGTGAACGGCTTCCTTTAATTTAGGGTTAGGATAAATATTTAGAAAGGGGAATTTTGTCATCATATGTAGAGGCGGGCCTAAGTTGCTCATGTGCTTTAAACGTGCCTATACATACATTGTATGTTATGTAAATGAGTCTTACACTCTTCTGGGAGGGGGTGCGGAGATTTTAGTACAACAATGAGGTAAAGGCAACTGTTGGTCTCTCAGACTCCATGGGTCATTCCATGGTCCATCTGTGCAGGTGTGAATTGGGGGTTAAGTTCAAATTGGCCTGAGCCTGCCGGAGCTCCTCATCCAGGCAGTTGTTATTGCTTGAGGGGTAGTTTTGGTTTCTATCACGGGATGCTATACCCATGGGTCTTTTGCCTGGGTTCAGAGATAAGCTGTAAAGAAGAGCTTATGGGACAAAGTTTGATGGGCACAAGCAAGTGAGCAGTAAATGCCAGGTCTTGGGGATCTAGCTGGTGACAATGTGACACCGGACTCTGGCACAGAAACAACTTGATGGAACCCACTACTTCCTCACTGCCCCCACACCAATCATTATTTTCTTACCATTTGAATGTCACTACTATATTTTTGCCAATATTTCATGGGGTGTGTGTGTGTGTGTGTGTTTTAATCTTCCTTACAATAGCTATTCTGACTGCATATATTGTCAGAGGAAGCATGGTACAGAAAGTGTGGGTCTGGGTTTGGATTCCTGCTCTGTCATTATTCTTTGTGCAACCTTTTAAGCTTTTTAAGCTTTGTGTGAGTCATTTAACGTCTCTAAGCTTCAGTTTCTTGCCTATAAAATGGAGATAATAAAACTTATTTGGGGGGGGGGGGTCACTGTCAGATGAACATGAAACAATTCATAGCAAATGGTCAGCCCAGTGTCGGCACATGGTAAATCTTCGGCAAGTGTTAGCTACCTCCACCACCATCATCATTATTTACTATAAAATGAGCACGTCTGTTCTCTGGTCCTGCTGGTTTGTAAAGATCCTACATAACCTTAATCTTCAAAACAGTAAGCAACTTGGATTCATTCATTCATTCGGTAACTATTGAGGACTTACTCTGTGATAAGCTAGACCAGGGCTCTGCCCTTAAGGAGCTTGCATTTTTAGTGTGATTTGTGCATTTGCAAATTTCTCTCTGGGTGGGGTGATCAGGCAGTGGTGTCTGTTGCTCTTTCAAAGTGCCCATTGCTTGCTGCTCCACTACTGATAGGTTGTACTAATAATGGCTTGAGGCTTTCTAAGCTTTTCCTTAATAGTATGTCCTTCTCCTTGGTGTGCGATGTGTTATTTGTGGGCGGCACTGGGAGCGCATTTTCATCACCAGACTTCTTTGCATATGTTTTTACAAAAACATTAAGCTGTTCGTTTTCCATGGAATGAAACGGAAAGCCTTGTTTTCATGCTCCACTGTGTTTAGTCTCAAAATGGCATTGTAGCTTGGCAGGGTCTATAAAACTAATTTGCAAAATTTACTACACAAAACGTATTTAGGACTCAGGTAATTTTTATTGCCATAAAAGGTGGCTTCTCAAAACAACTAAATATCCTCCTCCTCTCTTTTTTTTCTTTTTTTTTTTTTTTTTTTTTTTTAGTGTTTATTTTTGAGTGATAGAGACAAAGCATGAGTTGGGAGGGGCAGAGAGAGAGAGGGAGACACAATCTTTTTTTTTTTTTTTTTTTAACGTTTATTTTATTTTTGGGACAGAGAGAGACAGAGCATGAACGGGGGAGGGGCAGAGAGAGAGGGAGACACAGAATCAGAAGCAGGCTCCAGGCTCTGAGCCATCAGCCCAGAGCCTGACGCAGGGCTCGAACTCACGGACCACAAGATCGTGACCTGAGCTGAAGTCGGAGGCTTAACCGACTGAGCCACCCAGGCGCCCCAGGGAGACACAATCTGAAACAGGCTCCAAGCTCTGAGCTCTCAGCACAGAGCCCGATTCAAGGCTTGAACTTGGGAACAGCGAGATCATGAGCTAGGCTGAAGTCGGACACTTAAGCGACTGAGCCCCCCAGAAGCCCCTCATCCTCCTCTCTTGCCTTGGAGTGTCTTTGCATGAGCATTTGTAATATATTGCTTTTGTCAGTCAGTGAGGCTGACGCTTTGAAGAATTGGTCTAAGATGGAATATTTGATATCTTGGTCCTGATCAAACTCATCCCACTCCGATTTTCTTTTTAAATATTTTGTTTTTAACCAATGAAATCCATTTTTAATTTTAAGGGTGATTAAAAAACTTTTTTAAATGTTTATTTGTTTTTGAGAGAGAGAGAGAGAGAGAGAGAGAGAGAGAGAGAGACAGAGCACAAGTGGGGGAAGGACAGAGAGAGAGGGAGGCACAGAATCCGAAGCAGGCTCCAGGCTCCGAGCTGTTAGCACAGAGCCTAATGCAGGGACTCAAACTCACAAACTGTGAGATCATGACCTGAGCTGAAGTCTGATGCTTAACTGACTGAGCCACCCAGGCGCCCCTAGTTTTAAGGGTAATTTTTAAAGCCTACTTGAAGACAGTATTACGTGAATATACATTAGCTATTCAGGCACTCATGTCTAACAACTATAGTAGGACAGTGCCTTGATGGGAAATATAACATAGAAACTAGTTATTGCAGGACTGACTAGTGAACTATAATGAAGGCAGTAGCCCTGTGGTCACCAATGTGTTCCTGTTTGGAATTATAGCACATTTGGATGTGGGCATTGTTGTCTGAGTTTTTTAATGTTTATTTATTTTTGACAGAGAGAGAGACAGAGCATGAGCAGGGGAGGGGCAGAGAGAGAGGGAGACACAGAATCGAAAGCAGGCTCCAGGCTCTAAGCTGCCAGCACAGAGCCCGATGCAGGGCTCAAACTCACAGACCGCGAGATCATGACCTGAGCCAAAGTCAGACGCTCAACCGACTGAGCCACCCAGGTGCCCCTGTTGTCTGAGTTTTAAACATAGTTAAAACATAGTTTTGAATTTTTAATTTTTGCAGAGTAATGTGTCGCCAAATTCTGTTTACATAGAGACTTATAGATGTGTATCAGGCACTGGCAGTGTCCTGCCCATTCTCCCCTCAGCCCATTCCAGAGATCTGCAGTTTCAGTGGACTTTCCTTAAACAATGGCAGCGTCTCCTCTCAAGCACCTGTATTTCTCTATTTGACAACTTTCTTTGACTGTACTCTATAGAAGCGATAGCCCCCATGAGTAACATAGAACCAATGAGGAGCCAGAGGTGGTGAATAAATCCCCCAACTCGTTCCTTGGACAATTCTGAGGTGTGTCCACACAGTCTCTCGAGGGGTACAGTGGGATTGATCACCGATCACCAAAAGGGCTAACCTGTGCATTAACACACCTTCATTGAGTTTCTCCCTCTCCCGTCTCACTTCTCCAGACCCCCACCATGCTTCTTTGGATTACGTTCCTTCAAAATTACCTGCATCCAAATCATTGACGTGGGACTGCTTTGAGGGGAGCCCATAGCTGGACACTGCATAATGCATATTAAATGATGTAGAAGGATTCACACCTAACTGATAAGGATGTGGTAGGCACAAAATGAAGTGACTGTCCAGCTCACAGTAGTTCTCCCACTTACTGCACCTATGCTACCTCTTTCCTTCTGAAGAACTCTTCTCCTCCCAAAAAGAACTGCCTCCCTGGACATACTGATGAGTTGAAATTGAGGACTGAGCCATGAAGAACACCCCACGCCATTGCAAGTGTGATCGTCCATAGAGAGAATGTAACCCATATTGGAAGAACCAGAAATCTTCCTGCGATTTTTCTAACTGATGCTACGGGAAGAGCATAGCTCCCATCAGAGCTATGAAGTCATGAACCCAGAGCTGACCTCTGGTCAGAGCTCTCTCACCACACAGAGAAGCCTGCACACAATGTGAGAGAATACAGCGAGTTCTCAGAGAAAGGCAAGAGATGGGCTTCAGGAGTATCTTCACGGCATTTGAGTCCCTAGGACAGTTGATCCTAAACCAGCTCCACTCCATCCCTCCCCACAGTTTGGTTATGTGGACTTCGCCGCACATCACTATGTTGGCATAAGCTAATTAAAGACTTATCATTTACAACCAAAGAACCTGACTACAGATGTTTACCTCTGGGGCAGAAAGTTGGGTTGGGAGTGAGAATGTAGACCAGGAGGAGCACTTTTTAGATACTGTGATTTGTTGTTGTTGTTGTTGTTTCCAGCTCTCTGATGAATTTCTCCTCTCTTCACCCAGTATATGCGTCTTCTACTGTAGACTCTTTGACATATTTATCAAAGTTATTTTAAAGTCCTTGTCTGCTAAGTCTAGCATCTGGGTTGTTTGAGCCTGTTTCTATTGACTGACTTATGTCTTGATTATAGGTTAGTCACATTTTTTCTTCACATATCTAGTAATTTTTGTATAGTGAATATTGTGAATATGTTCTAGAGACTGGACTGTGTTATCTTCCTCTGATGAACATTTTCTTGCAGTGGGCAGGGACTGGTTGGATTAGGACTCTTAAAACTTGCTTTTAGGTTTTGTTAGGGTGGGTCTATTTTAGTTTTCACCTTAGTGCTAGGGTGAATGCCATAGTCAGAGAGATGGTCTTCAATCAAAGTGTGGCCTTCCATGGTTGCAGTTGAAAGTTTGAGCTGTTTACCAAACTGCTATATCTTGGTAAGACTTTCAGTTCCAAATTCTGTCTTCCCTGTGATGGACAATTGCCTAAATCTCTGCTCAGTCTCTCTCAGTCATCAGCTGTTGTTTTCCCCATGGAATCCTTAGAGTCTCACCTGGACATGTACAGTTCGAGGGTCAGCCAAGGATTGAGAATAATTTTTACACATATCTGGGGGCTTCGCACTCTGTCGACTCTCTCCTTTCCAGAATTTTCTCAATTTTCAGCCACTTTTATTGCAAACTCCTTCTCAGAATCATTAGTCCCTCAAGGACCCCTACCCTGTGCCAGCTGACTGTGGTTCTCCAAGGGTAGTCCTGAGACTAGTAGGATTAGCATCCCATGGGAACTGGTTAGAAATGCAAAATTTAGGGCTCCACCCCAGGCCTGGTGAATCAGAAACTCTGGGGCTGGAGTCCAGCAATCTAAATTCTAACAAGCGCTCCCGAGATACTAATACACACTAAAGTTTTAGAATGATTGCCTTAGGGGAAAGGCCATATAAATGTGGATCTCACTCAGAGTGTTTCCCTTCCTTTACTGTCTGGATGCTCTCCAGTGCCATTAAATAGGTCGGTGCGCTTTTCTTTGGGGGGTGGGGGGGGGAAGAGGAGGTGTTCCAGAATTCATAATCATCATTTGTAGAAGGGATTATCCTTAAACAACCTACTCTGTCAGATGGGAATTTTGACATTCACTTTTCAGTATATATTCTATACTATATACTGCTTTTATTTTTTCTTCTAAGAACATATATTCTTTGTCATTTGAAAGATGAATCTAAAATACTTAAAAAGTTGTTTTAATGTTTATTTTTTAGAGAGAGAGAGCACGTGCATGCACACACACACACACACACACACACACACACACACACGTGTGAGTGGGGGAGGGGCAGAGAGGGAATCCCACGCAGGCTCCCTGCTGTCAGTGCAGAGTCTGACTTGGGCTCCCTCTCGTGAACTGTGAGATCATGACCTGAGCCAAAAATCAAGAGTGGTATGCTCAACCGACTGAGCCACACAGCTGCCCTTAAAATACCCTTAATTGAGATTTGAATAAAATGTTTGTAAAACCCTAGAAGGACCTTATAGTTTTATGGAACACAGCCTGAAAATCTCTAGTTTAAACCAAATGATTGACAGTATGGGTCATGATTAGCTTCAACCGTGCATAGGAGTATCTCCATGGCAACTGTCACCATAGCATCAGGCCTATGACAAAGGTGGTAAATGAACGTGTACAGAGTGGGGAGGAATTCCTGGTCCCAGGAGATTCCAGGAAATCTCAGACACATACCTTGCACCTTGATAGAGGAAGCGTCTAGGTAGTAACCAAATGAAAATGAAGTCTTTGCTAAGAGCAGCCATATAACTAGCATTCCAGCCTGTTTTTGGAAGGAGGCTCTTTCCCACTCCTGTGGGTCATATTCACATCAGCTTTGGTGCACCAGGCCTCACGTGTTAACCTCACCTGCTCATATTCCCCAAAGTGCAGAGGGTTGTTGCTCCTCAATGAAAACAGTGACTCCCCTTCCAGAAGGGGAGTATTCTCAGAATTCCCACCCTACCAGTCCTATGGGATGGTTCATCTAAAAAATCACCCCCACCTTTTCCTCTGCCCCCATCCCCAGACAGACCCACTGGTGTTTTATCAACAAGGGAGCAGGCAGTGGGCAGTGCTTCTTCAACTTTAATGTGTAACATGAGTCCCCTGTGGCTCTTGACAAAATGTAAATCTTGATTTAGTAGGTGTTATGGGCTGAACAGTGTTCCTTCAAAATTCATATGTTGAAGTCCTAACCCCCACTACCTTAGAATGTGACTGCATTTGGAGATAGGGTCTTTAAAGAAGTAATTAAGGCTAAATTAGGTTCTGGAGATGGGCTCTAATCCATCTAATGTGACCGGTCTCTTTATAAGAGGGAAACACAGACACAGAGGGAAGACCATGTGAAGACATGGGGGGAAGATGGCCATCCCCAAGCCAAGTAGAGAGGTTCCGGAGGTAACCAACCCTGCAGACACCTTGACCTTGAACTTTAAGACTCCAGAACTGTAAGAAAATGAATGTCTGTTGTTTTAAGTCCCCCAGTGTGTGCTACTTTGTTGTAGCAGCCCTACAGACTAATATAGTAGGTCTGGGGAGGGAACTGAGAGTTTGAATTTCTAACAAGCTCCTGGATGATGCTGATGCTGCCAGTCCGAGGAACACACCTTGAGTAGCCAAGACCTGGAAAATCGGGTCCCCCTTTTTTTTATGGCATTGTCAGCAGCTTCCCAAATCACTGAGTGGGTGGGAGAGAAGAGCACTTTTCCCCAAACTCTGCCTTCCTAAGATGGCTAAGGCAATTGTTTGCAGCCTTTTTATATTTGCATTACTTTTGAAATATTATAAATGTGAGGCAACTTTCAGGGGATGAGGTTAGATTACATATACAAATAAAATGGGCTGTAGATAAACTGGGGAAATCATGCCTCGTCTGATGTGAGCAGCTGCCACTCTGTCTCTGAGCCAGAATGTGAGCTTAGTGTGGTCCTAGTTTCCAGTTTCGAGAGAAGCTAGAAATTTGGATCTTTACATTAAGTCTCTAAATTTTTAAACTTTTAAATGTTGGCAACTCCTTTTGAAATGTGAGGCAAAGGAACCCCCCTGAGGTCATGGACATGTTGTTGATCTATATACTGTTTTGAAACATACATATGTAAAAATTCATTAAGCTGTATGATTAAGATTTGTACAATTTACTACTTGTAATTTATGCCACAATAAAAAATCCGCATGGGAATGATGCATATCAACCTCAAGGTCACCTATGGGGGTAGAGGCAGGGGAGGAATGGGGTTGTTTTTACTTGTGTCTCTAACGTTATGTTTCGTTAAAGAGATGTGGGGCACCTGAGGGGCTCAGTCAGTTAAGCATCCAACTTTGTTTGGGTCATTATCTTGTGGTTCTTAGGTTCGAGCCCCACATCAGGCTCTGTGCTGAAAGCTCAGAGCCTGGAGCCTGCTTCGGGTTCTGTGTCTCCTTCTCTTTCTGCCCTTCCCCTGCTCACGCTCTGTCTCTCTCTGTCTCAAAAATAAATAAACACTAAAAGAAAAACTTAAAAAAAAAGAGAGAGAACTGAAGCACATATGGGTAATTATGAAGAACTGTCTCATCTCAGTGTTTAGGTTTTCTGCCTAATTCTTTTCTGTATGAAATACTTCACAATTAAACATTTTAAATATTAAAAAAAAAAAAAGCCTGAGAATACCAATACTGTATGGGTCAAACCCAACCCTTTGGAGGTTACTGAATCATTCTTTGGGTCTCCCTCTGGGACTGTATTGCTGTTTAGATAAGAATGTTGGCTGGCCTGACCCAGCTCTCCTACGTGTGTCAGTAAATACCTGCTCTGCCCATTTCATAACGTGTGACACGATGTCATCCAACCCACTCAGCCCAGCATCCTGTATGACTTTATCACCAGAAGTGGTGTTCTCGGTGAGCCTCGGATGTAATGAAAACACAGTTTGTACATCAACTCAAATGCAAAGGCATTTGTGTGTGTTGTGTTCACAGGTGAGAGCCACCAGAGAAGAGGCTTCTCAGATCTTGAAAGCGATACAGCCTAGTGGTTAAGCTCACTGGGTACAAACCTGGCTCTTCCACTTACTAGCTGCACACCCTTAGGCCAGTTAGTCTGGGCCTCAGTGTCCTCATCTGTAACATGGGAATGACAATAGTTACCTACCTATTCATCTTCAATGTGAAGATTTAAGTTTGCTGAGTGATGGGTGCCTAACTTTCAATCGTCATTAGCTATTATTAAGTGCTTAACATTAGTGTGATTTTGCTTTAAATATCTTTGTTACATCATGGATTAAATCTGAGATCACAGCATTAAAGAATTGATATGTGACCACCAAGCCCCAGAGGGGAAGTATTTTCAGCTCTGATTCAAGTAGTAAATGTGATCAAACATTGTCATGGATGCCGCTGCAGAGGCAGGGGAGGGGGACACTCACTTCCTGCCTTTAAGGAACTGACCTGTGTGCATCCTTTGTGAAAGACCCCAAAGTGCTAAGTCATAACTCCAGGGAAAAGAGAATCATGGAAGCTCCAGGCTGGTGCATTTCCTGGCTGCCTCGAGCCTCAGAGCTAGGGCACCTGCCCCTCCCTTTGGGTGGTGGTGTTGCCCGGGCAGCCTGGCATGTTGACACGCACACAGGGCTGCTGTTTGGAGCCTGTTGCTCAAGGTAATTCTATCCCTCCTAGCACCCTGCTGGCAGCTTTGCGACCCAAAAAGGGCTTTAGCAATGACTAATAAAGCTGTAAAGGATGCACCCAGATCCAAGAAAATCCATTCCCTGAAGGAATATGATTTCAGTGACTTCTCAGTTGGTGCTTCTTTGCCTTTTAAGCCACAGGCATTAAGTTTGTCTGAAATTCCAGTTATCCCATGCTGTGTTCTCCAGAGGCCGTAAATCACTGGGTAAATCACTGAGACACTCTTGGTGCCTGGAACAGAGAAATTACCCCTGAGAGTGCATTTCTTTCCTGTGTGGGCCTTGCATCTTAGGAGATACATTCTTTGAGCATTTCTGCCGTCTCCAGTTCAAAAGGCCCACAGATCTGCTGAGCTGTCTTTCCCTTCCCTTGGTCTCAGACTCTTGTGGCACATACCGTGGTCTGTCTGGCAGAACCTGGGAGTTGCCCTGCTCATTTCCGCTTTCCTTCACCCCTGAACTGGTTACCCATCTCAGTTCTACTTCATTAATGTCGCTGACATCTGTCCGCCTACCACTGTCCCAGTCGGGTCCTCACTATCCTTCCTCTGAGGCCTGCCGCGCACTTGCTTTCTGGCCTACCTGTCCTTGAGCTTGCCCTCATGCAATGCTCCCCACTCTGCTACCAAAATATTCTTTCCAAAATGTAAATCTGATGCCAGCTTGCAGCTTAAAATCCTTTAGTGCTGCCCCTTCCCCCTACCCACACACTGTTTTCAGACTGTTCCCAGTATTGGCAGAAATTGAGTTGTCAAGAAAAGCCAGAAATCTGGATTTTTATGTGAATTCCCCCATCCATTTTGTTTATTTTTAGAGTTATTACGTTTTCATATTAAAAAATTTATAAACCATTGCAGTCAGTCTCCTGCCCTCTCCTGGCCCCAATTCCCTAACTGAAGAGCCACCTCTGTTACCCAGTTGCTTCTGTAGCCTTTCAGACATACACACACACACACACACACACACACACACATACACACACAACCTTTTTTTTTAATACAGATGGCAGCCAGTTTTTTTGTGTGTTGGTAAAAATATTAAAACTCTGAGGGTCAAACAAAACACATTTGCATTCATGGTTATAAGTAATGTAGGCATGTGCTTATGACCCACTTGATTGAAAGTTCTCTAAAGACAGGGGTGGAGTTTTGTCTTGGCATCCCCATCTATACCTGGCACGATGCCTTGCATACAGCTGGCACTCAATAAGTGCCCACCCATTTATGCATTTATTAAGCACCACTCTGGGCCTACTGCTGGGTCTGCTCCATGTATCTGTGATATGGACACCCTCTGAGGAAACACATGATAACAATTAAGTCTAGGGAAGTCTCTGGCCCTATGGAAACATAACCAGAACTCAGCAGGCTGTAGGTTCATAAGCTGCCCACCTCCCATTTTCCCCAGTTGCCTGAGTTTACAGCAAATGGACAGAAAAAGCAGATCCCATCCTGCCCTCGGGCTTGCCCTGACGAGGTTTCAGCTTGTGCTGACACCAGCATTCCCAAGCCAGCTGTCATTCCCAGGAGTGTGATTCCATGTGTTGCCCTCCGCTGGGTCAAGGCAAGCCAGGACGGGACGGAAACCACAGGCACAGGCAGTCTGCTGACTCCTCCTGCGGCGCTGGGCTGGGCTGGGCTGGCTGTTCGAATGAGTAAGGCCTTTGCAAGCTTCTTCATGTTGGGAGAAGGTTCACTGCTCTGGTGGTTGGGGCCCTTCTCCCAAGTTAGATTCTGCTTGCTCACTTGCCTGTGGGCCGGGCCATCTCTGGCCAGTTGGCATGTATGGTGGCTGCGGGATAGGGTGATATTTTCCATTCATGATAAGCTGACCCCACTGAGGAAAGGTTAACAAACTCTTTCCACAAGTTCTCTCCCCCGTCCTTGGAGAAGGTGATTTCCAATGGTTTCTGCAGGACGCAGGACAGGCGGTTTTCATAGGCAGCATGCTTCTGTGGAGGGCTCCTGAGCCATTTCCCTGCAACTGTACCATGACATCCTCTCTTTCTCACTCAAGAGGCCATTCTGGACTATAAGTGGGTGGGAACATGAACTTGTTCTAAGATTCGCCTTGAATATATTATCCTTGTAGTGGCTATATGAATCTTACTCCCAAAACTCATGTGAGACTCATGCTACTCACTTCTTTATTTCAAGTTACCTTGGGCTTGGAGACCACATCCTCCCAGCTGGCAGGAAAACAATACTGGTGGCAGCAGGTGCGGCAGGCTCTCTCCTTCCCTGGGGATGCGTCCAAGTCCAGGAGGTTAGGAAGGCCTGGAAAATGGAGATGAGTCGACTCTTCTCCTGAGACCAAGTCTTCTGCTGGTATCCCTGGGCTGTCTCTGCAGAGAAGGAGGCTTGCACAGCTTCCGTTCCAAGCTTGGGAATCTTGGCTAAAGCTGGGAACCCTAGGCCAAGGCTCTAAGTCTCAGAGAGACACTGCAAAGCCTCTCCATAGAAGTCCTGCCATCCTGCCCACCTGCCTCAGGCACTGTAGGGGGCACATTTCAGCCTGCAATGCCTGGAGTCCACTAATGTCCAATCCCTCCCAGGCTCCAAGCTTCCAGAGAACATAAGCCAGTTGTCTGCACAAACAACTTCTGCATTTGGCCCTCAAACCAAACCTGCCTGAGGCAAGGCTGGCTTCCTGCAGCAAAAGAAGAACTAAAATACAGGAAAACCAAACTCCCGTGCTAACAGCTCAATATATTATCCTGCCACCTAATTTATATTAGAATAAACTAATCACTCACAAATTTCTGTACATCACGAAATTCAGTATTTATCACAAGTCAATTGTGCCACACATCACAGCTTAGGAGATGCCACCATTGCTATGCTCTAAAGTAGAGAGAGAAAAAAAAAGGAAGGATAGTCTGTCCTCACCCCTGATTTATTTCCCCCATTCACTGACTGTCCTCAGAAAACAAAACAAAACAAAAAAAAAAAACCCTTCCCCCTGAGGAAGCACTTTCTAGGCAACAAGATTATCAAAAGGGTTGTTGCCCAGTGCCCCAATTAATTGTAGCAAACCCCAAGATGAAAATGCAAGCATCACCTTATCACAATAATGATGCAATGTCGATTAAAGCAGAAGTGGCATTAAAACCGTTCCTATTCCTAAAGCTGTCTTCTCCACTTAATTAGCACTTTCTTGAAAGAAACCTTAGTTTTCAAATTAGTCTGAGGACAGTGTCAGTGAACTAGAGCTGAATGGCATCTGGTCTATGAGAGATCTGCATCAATAATATGGGACTGGTTTCAGAAAGATTGCTGCCTTTATGTATTAGTATATATTTTATTTGGGCAGGCATCTGACCAAGCACCTGAACTAGCAAAATGGCAATGTTGAGGTTTGAGTTCTGGATGTTTATTCCAGCTTTGCATTAACTAGGACCTCGGCAGCAGACCTCAAGGCTGGTTCTGTAGCTGATACCACTGCAGGACATAGGACCAGGGCCATTCTGAGCCATCGCTACTGTCCAGGGCAGAACTGCATCTGTCGTCAGGTTGCCCATAGTGACAAATGCTCAACACCATTCATGCCTAAGAAAATATAAACTCAAACACAACCCAGAAATTATTTTTACCTATCGGTTGGTGGTTAAATCCATGGATAGTACTGGGGCACCTGGGTGGCTCAGTCAGCTAAGCGTCCAACTCTTGATTTCAGCTCAGATCATGATCTCATGGTTTGTGAGTTCAAGCCCCACATTGGGCTCCGTGTGCTGACAGTGCGGAGCCTGTTTGGGATTCTTTCTTCCTTTCTCTCAAAACTAAATAAATAAACTTAAAAAGAAAAAAAAACATGGATAGTACAAATTATGGGTGAGCTGGCATGCAAACAGTAGACTCTGAAATCATTGATAGGAGTATTAATAGATTTCAGTGGGTAATTTGTCATTGCCTATTCAAATTCTTAAATGCTCATGCCCTATTTCCTAGCACTTGCATTACTAAAAATTTACCAAACAAATACACTTACAAATGTTTGGCAAGAAAGGAAAAATGTAAAAGGATGTCTCCTGCAGAAATGGTGGCAATAGACACAAACTGGAAACCGGTTAAATGTTCCTCAATAGAAGTATGGTTAAATACATTAAGGGACAGCTACACAATGGAATTTTGTGACCATTTAAAAGAGTGTGGTCTGGGGCACCTCGGTGACTCAGTCAGTTGAGCGTCTGACTTCAGCTCAGGCCATGATCTCACGATTCGTGAGTTCGAGCCCCACATCGGGCTCTGTGCTGGCAGCTTGGAGCCTGGAGCCTGCTTCGGATTCTGTCTCCCTTTCTCTCTGCCCCTCCCCTCCTCACGCCCTGTCTCCCTCTCTGTCTCAAAAATAAACACTAAAAAACATTTTTTTTTATTGCTACCATAAAATTTTTTTTCTGGAAGGCAAAATATTAACATCGTTATTTTTCTAACAATATACATATAATCAGAAAAAGAAAATACAGAGTACCTGGGTAGTGGTAGGTCATTTCCCCCCATTCTTTGTACTTACTGCTATAAAAAAAAATTTTTTTTTCCTAAAGAATGAGGCTGTATGCACATAAAAGCTTGGAAACATGTCTGTGAGAGATTGCGCTTTCCAAAAATGGCCAGAGCAATATTCCTTGCTCTACATGCCCTTCCAGAACCTTGTAACTCCCCGCCAGGAGGTGGTTTATTCACCTTCTCTGGAACCTGGGTAGGACTCTGACAGCTTTGACAATAAGAACACTATGGAAGTGACACCGAGTGGCTTCTCAAATGGCCATACAGCTTCTGTGAGGGTTGTGCTTGCTCTCTTGGGAGGCCTGCCTTTGGAACTCAGTCACCATGCTGTGAGGAATCCCAACCTAACCCACAGTTCAGTGGTTTGGAGTATATTCACAGGGTTGTGCAAATATCACCACTATCTTAATTCCAGAACACTTCTATCACCCCAAAAGGAAACCCTGTACTATCCAATCCTCTCCTTCCCCCATGCCCTAGCAACCACTACCTATTTTTTTCTCTATGGATTTACCTATTCTAGACACTCCATATAAGTGGAATCATACAACATGTGGTCTCTTGTATCTGGCGTCTTTCACTTAGCATACTGTTGTCAAGGCTCATCCATGTAGTATATGTGTCAGAACTTCATTCCTTGGTGTGGCTGAATAACACTCCATCGTATGCATATACATTTGTTTATCCATTCATCACTTGATGGACATTTGGGTTGCTTTTCACTTCTTGGTTATTAGGAATAATAATAGTTTTGTCAACATTGACATCGACATTTTTGAGTGGACATGCATTCAAATCTCTTAAGTTCAAGTACTTTAAAATCACCTAATAGTATTAAACAATACATGACACATGATAATTTAAATGATACATAATTAAAGCGATTTATTCATTAAGTCAGGTTTTCTAAGAGCAGCCAACCGATTCCCTCACAGTAATTCAGATGTCATTCAGAACACTGAATGATTTAAACAGAGTTAAGTAGAATAGCACTATTTCCCGATTTTTCACTAATTTACATAAACTGTTCACCAAAGCAGTGTGAATTAATGACACATCACTTTACTATTTAAAAAAACTATGATGTGGTCCTCAACATTCCTCTCTTCATTTTCCAAGATGAAAGCCTATCGCTTTAATTTGCCATACAGGGAAAGACTTTGGTCTCTTCAGGAATTTGGGGTCTGATTTAGAATTCTTGTGGGCACAGCCTTGTGTGCTGCGACTTAACTGTTTGGGTTTACTTAATAAAACTTCAATAAAAATAGGCTGTATTTTTAAAAAATTCTGTACCATATAAAAACTCACTACTGTGGGAGTTTGGGCTTGCCTTTAGACTGTTACGCAAATAAGAATCTGACTACAAGTTTCTTCATCCGTGGGCACCATTTCCCTTTGGGACGGTCCCCCTCTCCTCCCAGCACCTGTGCCAGCTTCGTCTGCGTCTTTCTGAGTCTGCCCGAATGCATCACATTGATCTAGTAAGGAAACAATGAGGTGCTTCTTTGGGGAACTGCTGTCGAGGCCACTTGTAGAGAAGAAACCACACAAATAAGAAGTGTGGATGCTTTCTCCAGTGGAAAATTACAAGTTTGCTTGGTTTCAATCCTTGGCACACAGTCTCGGGTTCCCCATCACTGAATAGACTTCTTTCCACTTGGCTTTCTCTCGGCCAGTGTCCTGGCACACTATCAGAGGGGAAAATAATTAGAAAGAAGTGTCTTTTAAGGATGAGAAGCACTGGTAGCTTACCAGATGGAGAGAATCATGCAGCTTCAAACAAACCCTTAACCAGACAGTAGCACTATTTGTCTTCTTGCTTATATAAACTATATGCAGCGTTTGTGCCTCCTGGATCGTGCACACTGTGAGAGCCAGGATGTTTGCTGGGTTTCCCTCTTCTTCCGGGGAACCCTCTGGCGTCTCTTCAGTGCAGGAGCAGTGACCCAACTGTAGTTAGCCCCAGAGAACTTTCCAAGGGCTTCCCTCATCTTCTCCGAGTTCTTATGTTGCTGTGGGATATAAGGTCTATCTGATTCCGGGTTCACTTGTGATTCAGGGGAGTGTGGGGTGGGGAGTGAGAAAGAGCTTTATTATTTTTGTAGAAATGACACTTGCTAATTGTAAAAATATCAAATGTAGATATGTGGTTAAAAAGCATCTGTCTCACCCTTTTGGAGGTTAACAATGGGTCACTTTGGTTTTTCCAGGGATCTCTGCTTGATATGTATAACTATTCATGCAGCATTTCTCAAATAGACTTGAGAACATGATGTTAATTTGTGTTCCACGAGAGGCTTACTGTGAGACAAGGACTGGAGAGGAAGCAGTTCATTTGGGAGGTGCAGCAAATAGTAAGGGGGCGTGGGGAAGACAGGGAGGGTAAGGCAGGCAATTAAGGGTGGCTATCAAGTTAGCTGCTTCTGTGGGTGGATGGAGATTAATCCCACAGAGAAACTCTAGAAAATGGTGTAGAACACGTGCCTCAGAGATCTCATTTGAAGAGCAAGGGAGCTGGATGAGGCTGCTCCCAGTGGGTTTAATTCTGAACACTTCCAGCCTGAACAGCCTTCCAAGACATTGGAGAAAGCCCCCCTCCCCCGCCCCGCCCTGCCCCGCCCCGCCCCAGGAAAGAAAGGAAATATTTGCAGGTAGAGGGCAGCCAGACACGTACACAGGAGTGGTATTGCCAGGCACTGCTCCAGGTGCAGAGGACAGAGCAGGAAACAAAACAGAGAAAGAGTCCTGCCTTTCTTCCCACCCCTGCCTTCATGGAGCATTTCTGCTGTTAGGGAGACAGATCATAAACAAAGCAAGTGAGAAACATGGCATGTGTTACATGGTGACAAGTACCATGGAGAAGGAGAAGTACTGAAGAGTCCTGGGAAGGAGGGAGAAGGGGCTGGTTGTGATTAGCAAAAGAGGGATCAAGGACAGGCCCAAGGGAGAAGGGGACACCCAAGCAAAGACCTAAAGGAGGGGAGGGGGGAAGGCCATCACATGGTTATCTGGGTGAGGAACATTCCAGGCAGAAGAAACAAGCACATCGGCCCTAAGGCAGGAATGTCCCTGGGGTGTGAGGAACAGTGAGGCAGGCCTATGAAGCTGAGCAGGGTGGGTGCAGAGGGGAGGGGGAGGGAGGAATTCGGAGAGGAGGCCAGGCAGAGCAGCTCCTTGTTGATACTGGGATGCCCTGAGGTCCTACCTGGAGTGAGACCAACAGAGTCATGGAGAGCTGGAGCAGAGGAGGACAGAATCTGGCTTCAGTTTTAACAGATGGCTCTGGCTGCTGTGTGCTAAGTGAACTAAAGGGAGGCCGGGGCGGAAGCAGGGAGTCGAGTCAGGAGGCACCTGCAATGCTCCAAGTGGTAGCAGTGGAGCCGTGAGGAGCAGTTAGATTCTAGAAATACGTTGAAGGTAGTGCCAAGGTAACTGGTAGGCAGGTTGGAGGTGGAATGTGAGAGAAAGAGAAAAAGTCAACGGGTTTGGCCTAGGCAACTGGAATGATGGGGCTGCTTTTGTGAATCAGGCAAAACTTCAGAAGGAACAAGTCTTCAGTCAGGGGTGATCAGGCGCCTGGCTTTGGGCAGGGGTTTGTGACAGCTGTTAGACACCTCAGTGGGGACGTCAACAGGAAGCTGAATGCAGGGGTCTGGAGTTCAGAAGAGGTCTTAACTGGATGTAAATTGGAGAGCCTGTCAGCATACGGATGTTCTGAGCCACACGACTGCTTCACATCTCCAAGGGGGCAAGCTGCACAGGAATGAGCTCTGGGACTGAACCCTGAGCCCCCGGGGACATGGAAGACCATGAAAAGGAGACTGAGAAAGAGCACCCAGAGTGTGGTGTCCTGAAAGCCAAGTGCAGAAAGTATTTTGGGTGGCGGGGAGCGGGGCGGGGGGACGGGAGGGGGGCCCGGGAGTGATCAACTATATGTACGTGCATACATGTGCCACATTTATGCAGATGTACAGACATACACATACGGCTCAATGGTAGTATACTCTGTAAACAGACCTGTACCTCAGTTTTCTTGGGAAGAGTGCTCCACGGCAAAAGGATCTGTCTACTCCATCATTTAATGGCTGCATAGTGTTTCACTGTGTACACGTATCATAATTAACTTTTTCCTACGGATATTTTTCCCAGTTGTAGAACTCTGAATTACACAGCAATGGGAATCTTGTGTGTTCATCCTTTCACACCTGTGCGATCATCTCCTTGGGATAAATCCTGGAAATGCGCTGCTGGTTCAGACTCCTTCCTGGGCAGCCCTGATAATCTGAGATGTATTCAATACGGAACATCCGCTGCTATCAGGAAGAACCGCTGGGATGTTGTTCCAGGCAGACCCCGTCCTATGGGAAGCTTCTGAATGGACAGAGGACACAGGGCAGCCGTCTGGGTAAACGGCTGTTAGAAATATGGCAGATGTTTGGGTCAAGTCAGAAAGTCCCCAACAGGAAGCAATCTGTTGGTCCTAGCCCTCAGCCTGACATGTGAAACTGCAGCCAACTTGTGAGTATTAAAACCACTGCATTTCCACATAGAGCAGAACGACTCTGGAGGCCTGCGGGCTCTGCAGCAGAGCCACTAAGAGCTTGTTACGTCAAGAGCAAAGGCAGCAGACGGAGGCAGATGTGCCTCTTTGAAACGACTGTAATTAACTCCAAATCTTTCCTGACACTTCATTTTTTTTTTTTTTGCTGGCTGCGTTTGTCGATTTGTCATTTAGCTGTTAGAACAAGCCTGCTACATACCTCAGATTCCACCACCTGTCTGGGCACAAACAGAGTGTTCGTCTGGATGGTGTCAGGACGCCCTGTGCGTTCAACAGTAACCTTGAGAGTAACATCTACCAGCCAGGCATTTGGCTGAGAGCCTCTAAGGACTTCAGGGTGTTAAAGGACAATGTATTTAGTCACATATGTCCCCAAAGTGTTAAGGAAATGTACTGAGACATCTTTTGATTCAGAAGGAAAGTAAGGAAAATGACCAACACAGAGCCATGCCTTAGATCCATTTATTCCCGTCTCTGGGTGGGTCTGTAAACACCATTCATCCGAGGGCTCAGGACCCACCACTGGTACTTGACCCTTGGCAACCATAGGTGAGTGATACTCATCCAAGAATAAGTCCCCTACATTAGGTTCTTAACCACTGGGAGAGGCCTACAAGAATGTAGCTGATGGGCTGAAGTTCGAGAAGGTTTTAGATCTGTGTGCTCTGGCTATATGCTCTTCAGTTCACTTTACCACGTGACATTCCTTTACCCTGATAGGGCCTCAAGCCACATGTACCCCGATTCAGCCGCCAACACTGTTTCCTCCCCTTCTGCTCCAAGAGCAACGCCCGGTCCAGTCAGGAGGTCGACAGGACAGGTTTCCCTCTATGTCACGGCAGAGACAGAAGTGACTTTATCCCAAGGATACAGCAGCGAGAGGGCAGCCTACAGAATTTATGCCCAATTGCATCCCTTAAATGACTATATTTCATAGTTTCTTAGGAGGTAACTGCCACCAGACCTATCAGCCTCTGTGTGATGTTTAAAATCAGAGCCTGGGAGTGATTGCCGCCTGGTCTTCCTCTTCCTTGGCCTGGCTCCGCCCACGCCATCTGCCGGCAGCTCCTCAGAACGCTGTGTAGTAGTGCTCCATGGTGCTGATGATGTCACTCTGGTCCTCCAGGAGCTCCAGCACTTGCTGCAGCACAGCTTCGCTCAGGCGCGGGCTGACGCTCAGGCGAGCACAGGCCAAGATGTGCTGGAAGTGGCAGCCCTTCTCTATGTCTGCAGGAAAAAGGCAGTTGGCTAAGCTTGGCACACCTGTCAGACCCTCCTCCCGCTCCTCCGTCCTCCCCCTCTGAGTTGAAGTCCTTTTCCACGGATCCTGAGTCAGAACCTGCATTTTAACAAGATCCGCACGCACATTAGGGTTGGAGATGTACTGGTTTAGATTATCAGCAAAAACAAAACAAAAACCCTGTTCTTGGGCCCCTAACTTCACGACGGTGACGTGGACCCATTGCTCAGCTCAGGCCTTCAACCTTCAACGATTCCTAATCAATCACTTGTTATCCAGAACCTAATGGATTTTTAGTGTTTGCTCATCTTTTCTCTCTAGTGCAATTTTTTGCCGCCCCCCCCCCCCCCCCCCCCAGCTTCCCAGGTGGGAGCCCTCTTGAGACTGACAGGAGAGCTGGCTTACAGCAGCCTCTGTATTCTTTCCCTGCCTGCTGGAGATCACAGGTAAGCAATACTCATCCTGACTGATGCTACACCATGGAGAAGAACACCATGGTCTGTTCTCTTTCTTCTTTGCCTAGGCTTCCAAGCAGTCCTGTCTATGATGGTTGTGTTCTAGTAATCCCTCACCCTCCGCCCCCAAAAAATCCAAGACCATTTTGTACACCAGGAAAAAAGTTCGGGGTTAGGAGTCTCTTTCCTATTTGAAACCAATGATTTAGAGTAGTGGAATGTACGGTGAAGTTGTGACCATTAGAGGATCCCGAAATCAACTTAATGGGTTGTGCTTAAGAGAGACGGGTATAGGAAATTATAAAATGTACTGCATTATAGCATATGTATTATTTTGTGAAACTTTATACTAAATATATAATATGTATATTATATGTATATATACACACATATTATATATAGCTCTGTGTGTTTGTGTGTATGTGTGTATAATGTACTAGGTCATGATGTAAAATGCATTTGTAATTCTGAGTCAAAGTCAAACCCCATTATCGAAAACAAACTTTCCCCAGATTCACTTAATGCCCCGTGCGGGGCCAGGGTTGGCCTCTCACTGTTGTGTCCCCAGCATCTGGCACACAAGCTGCTCCATATGGTCACTGAATGTTGTTTTCAGAGAACAAAATGCTTTAGGCTCCAGGAAGGTGATTAAAGAGGTATCATAGTGTTGGGCAAAGGCATGGTTTGGGAGTTGGCACACCTCTATGGCCTTGGGCAACTCATAGCATCTGAACCCATTTTCTCACCAACAGGGAGAGAAACTAAGAAGGGGGTGAGGGAACCTCTGAGGTCCTTTGTAGCTCTAGAAGAATTTCACAAGTGGTGCCCCTGAGCTAACAAAGACTTGCTAAATTCTGACCTCTAGTGGCTCTGTCAACTCATTACTTCTCCCAGTTGGGGTTACTGTTGAAAAATTTGCTACCTTTCACTGCTTTCCAGGCTGTTTCTTCAACATTCATTTGCTAAAGATTTCTGGAACATCTACTATGTGTGTAGTGCTAAGCAAGGAAGAGCAAGTGGTAGATGGAGAGCTGACTCCGGAGTCCAGCAGACCCGAACTCAAGTCCTGGCTCTGTCTGGGGCAGAGTGGTTCATTATTCTGGGTCTGTCTCCTCACCTGTAATATGGGAAGAAAAATCACCTACTTCCTTAGTGGTTGTGGGAATGAAAGGAGACCTGTGGCAGGTGCTTCCTACACAGGAATTACTAGGACTCAGTCATCATCTCCATGACCTATGAAGATGCACATAACCTAGTCCCTGCTCTAAACCTGATGCTTCAGCTCTTCCTGAGAAGGGTGATGATGGAGGGTGGAAAGTGGGCCTGTACACAGCAGAGAGGAAGCACTAGGAACTTCACCACTTCTTGGATTTTAATCTATCTTTGCAGGGCCTGGATGCCCAAGCTCAGGGCTCAAGAGGACTTATAGAGACACGTGGGGCCATAAGCAGTGATGTTGACTGCCCTGAAGGCCTTAAACTATTTCTTTAGAAGGGCCATGCTGCTGTCTGGGTGTTGTCTGGGAAGGCTGCTCACAAAGTGACCTTCAAGTCACATGGGGAGAAGGACTGGTATTAGTTTTTCTTTAAGTGTCTGGCAGAATTCACCAGTAAAGCCATCAGGTCCAGACCTTTACTTTGTTGGTAGACTTTTAGTTACTGATTCAATCTCCTTACTAGTCATAGGTCCACTCCAATTTCCTATTTCTGTGTGATTTAGTCTTGGTAGGTTTTGTTTCCAGGAACCTGTCCATTTCATCTGGTTATCCAGTTTGTTAGTGTGCAACTATTCACGGTACTCTCTTACAATCCTTTTTATTTCTGTAGAACCAATACTAATGTCATTTTCATTTTCTGATTTTACCAATTTGAGTCTTTTCTCTTTCTTCTTAGTCCCTCCAGCTAAAGGTTTGGTAATTTTGTTGTTCTTTTTAAACAACCAACTTTTGGTTTCACTATTTCTCTGTCTTTGCTCTAATTATCATTATTTCCTTTCTTCTGCTAGCTTTCAGTTTAGTCTGTTCTTTTTCTAGTTCCTTAGTTAGAAGTTGGGTTTTGATTTGAGATCCCTCTTGTTTTTTAAGTGTTTGTAGCTATAAGGTTCCCCTTAGCAATGCATCTCCTAAATTTGGTGTGTTTTCATTTTCATTCATCGCTAGCAATTTTCTAATTTCCCTTGTGATTTCTTCTTTGATCTACTAGTTAAGAGTGCTGTTTAGTTTCCACAAATTTGTTAAATTTTCCAGTTTTGTCATTGGCTTCTAAGTTCATCACACTGTGCTCAGAGAAGATACTTTGTATGGTATCTTTTTAAAATCTACTGAGACTTAACTAGTGACCTAACATATGGTCTATTGTGGAAAATGTCCCATGTACACTTGAGAAGAATGTCTACTCTATTGTTGGATAGGGTGCTTTGTGTATGTCTATTAGATATATTTGATTTCTTGTGGTGTTTAGGTCCTCTTTTTCCTTACTTATCCTGTCTGCTTGTTCTATCCATTATTAAGAGGAGGGTACCGAAGTCTCCAACTATTATTGTAGAACTGTTTATTTCTCCTTTCAATTTAATCAACTTTGCTCAATATATTTTGATGGCCTGTCATTAGATACATAAATGTTTATAATTGCTGTATCTTCTTGCTGTACTGAACCTTTTAATAATATATAATGTCCTTCTTTGCCTCTTGTAAACTTTTTGGTTTTGATGTTAGTACAGCCATCCCTGCTCTCTGTCGGTTACTTTTATTTGCATAGGATATCTTTTTCCAGCCTTTCATTTTTTTTTTTCAACATTTATTTTTGAAAGACAGAGACAGACAAAGCATGAGTAGGGGCGGGGGAGAGAGAGAAAGAGAGGGAGACACAGAATCCAAAGCAGACTCCAGGCTCTGAGTTGTTAGCACAGAGCCTGATACAGGACTCAAACCCCCAAACTGTGAGATCATGACCTGAGCCAAAGTCCGATGCTTAACCGACTGAGCCACCCAGATGCCCCGCACCCTTTTCAATCCATTTGTGTTTTTGGATCTAAAGTGAGTCTCTTGTAGACAGCATACAGTTGGATCATGGTTTTGTTTTTAAATCCATTCTGCCAATCTGTCTTTTGAGTGGAAAGTTAAATCCATTTAGGTTTAAACTACTGTCCTGCTGGTGGGTGGGGGCAGGACTTACTTTTGTCATTTTGCTATTTGTTTTCTAAATGCCTTATAGCTTTTTGTCCTTCATTTCCTGCATTACTGAATTCTTTTTGTATTTAGCTGATTTTTAAAAATTTTTAATGTTTATTTATTTATGTGGAGAGAGAGAGAGCATGAGCAGGATAGGGATAGAGAGAGAGGGAGAGTCAGAATCCCAAGCAGGCTCTGTACCATCAGCTCAGAGTTCAATGTGGGGCTTGAACTCATGAACCGCGAGATCATGACTTCAGCCTAAACCAAGAGTTGGATGCTTAACCAACTGAGCCACCCAGGCGTCCCGAGGTGATTTTTTTGAACAAAAAGTTTAAATTCCTTTCTCATTTCCTTTTGTCCATGTTCTATAGCTATTTTCTTCATGGTTACCATGGAGATTACATTTTGCATCCTAATTTGAATTTATTCCAATTTAACTTCAACACAGAAAAATTCTGCTCCTTTACAGCTCTATCCCTGCCTTTGTTTCAGTTTTTGTCACAAAATCACATCTCTATGTACTATGTGCCCAAAAACATAAACTAAGTATTCTTCTATTCATTAGTCTCTTAAATTGTATAGAAAACAAAAATGAGGAATTAAAAACCAAAGTTACAAGAAGGTAAGTAGACTAATCATTGTTTTTAACAATGTATTAGCCTCTTAAATCATACAGAAATCAAAAAGTGAAGTTATAAACCACTGTTACAATAATACTAGCTTTTATAACTGCCCACGTATTTACCTTTATTGAGATACTTCTCCATATGGCTTTGAGTTACTGTCTAGTGTCCTTTCATTTCACCCTGTCAGATGCCCTTGAGCATTTCTTGCAGAGCAGGTCTAGTGGTAACAAAGACTTTTGTTTATCTTAGAATGTCTTAATTTCTCCCTCACTTTTGAAGGACAGTTTTGCTTGACTGACCTTTCTTTTTTTTTTACTTTCCACTTAGAACTTTGAATGTATCAACCCACTACCTTCTGGCCTCCAAAGTTTCTGATTAGAAATCTGCAAATATTACTGATGAGCCCCTGTGACAAGCTGCTTCTCTCTTGCTGCTTTCAAGATTCTCTATTTGTCTTTGCCTTTCAAAAGTTTGATCATGATATGTTTTGGTGTGGGTCTCTCTGAGTTCATCTTACTTGGGAGTTCACTGAGCTTCTTGGATGTTTGTATGTATGTCTTTCATCAAATTAAGGATGTTTTCAGCCACTATTTCTTCAAATATTCTCTCTCTTCTCCTTCTGGGACTCCCATAATACATGTTGGCCTACTCGATGGTGTCCCGAAAGTCTCTCAAGCTCTGCTCTCTTTTCTTTAACTCCAAGTTTGTTAACTCTTTCTTCTGCTTTTGAATCTCTATAGTGAAGTCTTCATTTCAGTTACTGTACTTTCCAGCTCCAGAATTTCTTTCTGGTTTCTTCCTAGGTTTTCTATTTCCTTACTTAGATTTCCATCTTGTTTACCAACCATTTTCTTGACCTTCAACATCTCTCTCTTTAGTTCCTTGAACATCTTTAGGCCAGTTGTTTTAAATTTTTGTCTAGCATATCTGCCATCACGGCTTTTTCAGGGACAGTTTCTGTTGATTATTTTTTTGTTTTGAATGGGCTATATTTTCCTATTTTTTTGTGTATGCCTTGTGATTTTTAGTTGAAAACTGGACATCTGAATTCAATAATGTGGTAACTCTGGAGGGCAGATTCTCCCCCTTCTCCTAGGATTTGCTGGGTCTTGCTATTTATTTATTTTTAAGTTTTTAAAAGATTTTATTAAAAAAATTTTTTTTTAATTTTTATTTATTTTTGAGACAGAGAGAGACAGAGCATGAACGAGGGAGGGTCAGAGAGAGAGGGAGACACAGAATCTGAAGCAGGATCCAGGCTCTGAGCTGTCAGCACAGAGCCCGATGTGGGGCTCAAACTCACGGACTGTGAGATCATGACCTGAGCCGAAGTCGGCCGCTTAACCGACTGAGCCACCCAGGTGCCCCAAAAGATTTTATTTTTAAATAATCTCTACACCCAGTGTGGGGTGCAAACACCCAACCCTGGGATCAAGAGTCACACTCTCCTCTGACTGAGCCAGCCAGGCACCCCCGTTTTTTGTTATTTTTTAAAATTATAGGCTGTCTCTATGTCAAGGATCAGCCTCAGGTATAAACTTAAGATCATCTCAGGTCTTTTACTGAGCCTGTATCTTTCCCTGGGCATGTATAATCACTTTCTGATTTTTCCCATATATGCAGTTGCTTTTTAATGCCCTAGTCTTTCTTTTCTGGCTCCCAAAAGGGGAAAAAAGAAAAGTGAAGAGGGGGAGGGGAAGGCACCAGCCCTTTAAGTCCTTCGGAAGTCACTTCAGCTTTTGAGGGAAGGGCTTGCGACAATGGGAGGAAGAGGAAGTGCAACAATGCAACAAATTGCATTTGTCTGCAACTCTGTGATCAGAAGCAACAATCAGCAAACAGCACAGATCCCTGATATTTGGAGGACCTGTTCCTTTTTGCCCACCTAGGCTCCTGCAAACTCTGTGCAAGCTATTCCAAGATCATGTACACAGATGCCTGCCATATGGCTGGGGGAAATGGTACTGACTAAGAGCTGAAAATTGACTGATGTTATCCCCAATTTATTCTCCAAGCCTTCTCCTGGAAGTTGTAAGCCTTCAATAGACTCCAGAGTTCCAAAACAGTTACATTAGACAGATGCAATTGTTGTCTAAGTGAAGAGATAGATTGCTGGTGCTTCCTATTCCACCATCTTCCTAACAGTTTCATAAAACGGTAACTTACTTAATCTTCAAAACAACCCATCATGAGGATACTTATTATTATCCTTATTTTGCAAAGAAAGAAAGTGAGGCAAAGTTTTGTCAACATAGCACTGGAAGTCCAAGCCACAGTAATCAGAAAAGAAAATGACATAAAAGACATCGAAAATGGCAAAAAAGAAATAAAACTGTCATGATTTGCAGATGACATGACACTATATACAGAAAACCCTAAAGACTCACCCCAAAACCATTAGAACTAATAAATGAATTCAGTAAAGTTGCAAGACACAAAATTAATACACAGAAATTGGATGCATTTCTACACACTGAAAATGAACTATCAGAAAGAGAAATCCAGAAAACAATCCCATTTATAACTGCATCAAAAAGAATTAAATACCTAAGAATAAACTTAACCAAAGAGTGTGAAAGATCTGTACTCTAAAAACTATAAGACACTGATGAAACAAACTGAAGATAACACAAATAGATGGAAAGATATTCTATGCTCATGGATTTGAAGAATTAATATTGCTAAAATGTCTATACTATCCAAAGCAAAATACAGATTCAATGCAATCCTTATCAAAATATCAATAGTGTTTTTTAAAGAACTAGAACAAGTAATACTAAAATCTATACAGAACCACAAAGACCCCCAAAATAGCCAAAGCAATCTTGAGAAAGAATAAAGCTGGAGGGATCATGCCCTCAGATTTCAAACTATACTACAAGGCTGTAGTAATCAAAACAGTATGGTAGTAGTACAAAACCAGATACATATTAATGGAACAGAATAGACTGCCCAGAGATAAGCCCATTTGTAGACAGTACCTTTTATTTTTTTATTTTTTTTTTAATTTATATATGAAATTTATTGTCAAATTGGTTTCCATACAACACCCAGTGCTCATCCCAAAAGGTGCCCTCCTCAATACCCATCACCCACCCTCTCCTCCCTCCCACCCCCCATCAACCCTCAGTTTGCTCTCAGTTCTCAACAGTCTCTTATGCTTTGGCTCTCTCCCACTCTAACCTCTTTTTTTTTTTTTTTCCTTCCCCTCCCCCATGGGTTCCTGTTAAGTTTCTCAGGATCCACATAAGAGTGAAACCATATGGTATCTTAGACAGTACCTTTTAATCTATGATAAAAAAGGCAAGAATATACAGTGGGGAAAAGACCGGCTCTTCAACAAATGGTGCTGGGAAAACTGGACAGCTACGTGCAAAAGAATGAAACTGGGCTTACTTTCTTACACTACACACAAAAATAAACTCATAATGGATTAAAGACCCAAATGTAAGCCCTGAAACCATAAAACTTCTAAAAGAAAACACAGGGTGTAAACTTTTGGATATCAGCCTTAGCAATATTTTTTTTGGATGTGTCTCCTCAAGCAAGGGAAACAAAAGCAAAAATAAACAGTTGGGACTACACTGAACTTTTAAAAAGCCTTTGCACAGAGAGGGGACCATCAAAAAACAAAAAGGCAACCTGCTGAATGGGAAATATATCACTGATATACATATATATCATCAGTGATATATATATCATTTCCAAATGATATATCTATAAGCGGTTAACATTAAAAATACATAAAGAATTCATACAACTCAACATCAGAAAGTAAATAATATGATTTAAAAAGAAGACCTGAATATACATTTTTACAAAGAAGACACATGGATGGCCAAAAGACCAGGAAAATATGCTCAAGTCACTAATCATCAGGAAAGGCAAATCAAACCCACAATGAGCTATCGTTAGAATGGCCAGAATCAAAAAGCCAAGAAATAACATACTGGCAAGGATGTGGAGAAAAGGGAACCCTCATGTACTGTTTGTGGGAATGTAAATTAGTGCAACCACTGTGGAAAACAGTATGGGGGTCAAAATATTAAACACAGAAATACCATATGATCCAGCAATTCCATTTCTGGGTATTTATCTGAGGAAAATGAAAATACGATATATGCAGCACCATATTCATTCCAGCATTATTTTTTTTTATTTCATTAATTTTTTAAAATGTTTATTTATTTTTGAGAGAGAGAGAGAGAGACAGCACGAGCCAGGGAAGGCAGAGGCAGAGGGAGACACAGAATCTGAAGTAGGCTCCAGGCTCTGAGCTGTCAGCACAGAGTCCGATGCACGGCTTGAACTCACAAACCATGAGAACATGACCTGAGCTGAATTCGGACACAACCACCTGAGCCACCCAGGCACCCCTGCAGCATTATTTACGATAGCCAAGATATGGAAGCAACCTAAGTGTCCACTGATGGATGAATGGATAAGGAAGACGTGGTGTATATATACAATGGAACGTGACTCAGCTATAAAAAAGAATGAGATCTTGCCATTTGCGACAACATGAATAGACTTAGGGGGTATTATGCTAAGTGAAGTAAGTCAAATAGAGAAAGACAAATACCATATGGTTTCACTTACATGTGGAATCTAAAAACCAAAACAAAGGGACAAACAAAACAAAACAGAAACGGACTCGTAAATATGGAGAACAACTGGTGATTGCCAGAGCGGAGGCGAGTGAGGGGATGGATGAAATAGGTGAAGGGGGTTAAGAGGTACAAACTTACAGTTATAAAATATAGAGTAAGTTAGGACTACAGTCAATAATATTTTAATAACTTCATATGGTGTCAGATGGTAACCAGACATCATGGTGATCATTTCGTAATGTATATAAATGTCAAATCACTAGGTCGTATACCTGAAACTAATATAATATTAGTGTTGTAGCTCAACCGTATTTAATTAAAAAAAAAAAAAAAAGGAAACTGAGGCACAGATTTACCCAAGGTTACACAGCTACAAAGTGGTAGAGCTGGGATTCAAACTCTGGGCAAGCTCCAGAGCCCAGCTTTTCACAACTTTGCCATGCTGCCTGTCTTTAGACAAGCCCAGTATCAGTGCTTTAGGGACCAAAAGCAGGCTTCATGTTTATAGCCCCTTTCTTATTGTAATTTTATCCATTACTGAAATATTCATAAACGACTAAAGATTTTATATCCTACCAACCATCGTGATAAGGAACAAATGCTGTAGTTTGTACAAAAGGTAAGAAACACTAAAGGCCCAGTAGAAATGATTAAGTGTTTGAAGATCTATCTATATGTATAATGGGATACCGTGCAACTATTTAAAAGACTGAGGCACTGTTAAATGTGCTGTTGCTGAATGAACTCAAGGTTCATTTAAGATTAGATTAGGTTAGATTTAAGATACAGGGTACGGAACACGCAGCATCATATGCTAACTTTTAACTTGTGTTTTTTTTTAAAGAAACTGTACAAATATGTCCGTCAGTGTTTGCAACATCTCTAGAACAATATGCCTGAAACTAGTAACAACCACTGCATTTGGACTTGGGAACATAAATCTTGGGGCTCAGTGTTTGGAGGGAGTCTGACTTTCCTGTGTGTACTTTGCACTGTTTGACTTTTTACCATGTCCATACGTTATTATTCAGAATCTATATATATTTTCTATGTAAAGGGGTAATCATAGCAGGCTGCAAGGTAGTCCCCACGAGGTATTTTTGCTGGCATTCTCAGTTACTCCTGGGAGTTTCCTAGTTCTGGGGACTGGCTTATAGCTTCGAGGTTCCCATACACAGACTGAGTGTCACAGGATTTCCACCTTGACGCACACACCCACCAAGACAGTAGCTGGTCTGTGGGTGAGAAGGGAACGTAAAACCTGCCACTTTTACAGAGTCTCAGGTCACTAGGCAGTTTGGTTCTCCTAAGAAATGAAGTGTGAATTCCTGTCATTTGCTTCACCAGGCACGGGGATTATCTCAATCCATCCTGTTCCTAGTGCAGACCAAAACAGGAATCTGACCAGGTAGCCTAGGATGAGGATCAGTGCAGGAAGGTTATCTGGGGAGGGGCCTCTCATCTCTTCATGGTTGAGGAACTCCACATTTCACTGCTCTTCAAAGCTCCCTAAAGTGTGGACAGACAGGTTTTCCCCCAACTCAAGGATACTCGTCCTTGTTGCTCTGAATGATGTAAACATCGGCCAGAAACCTTGCATTGAAATAATAGACTGCTTTCAGTTTATTTTAAGGTCTGTTGTCACACCATTCTGGGATCTGACATCATAGGTTCTTAAAGGCTAAATAGGGCTGCATACCACAAACACCAGGACTGGAGACCTGGTCCAGCTCCACCCGCTGACTCAGCCTGGAGTAGGGCCAGGCCCTGGGGATTTAGGGGCTGTAAGGGCTGGGGGTGGGTTTCTCTGGACAGAAAGAAAGCAGGCTGAGGAGACCTGCGGTCATTAACAAGTCTTTCCCCTTTCTCTGCCAGCCTCATTTGTTCACAGATGCCAATATTCGTTATTAGTATATGTTTGCAAAAGACGACTTTGCAAAGTCATCTTGAAGTCTGATCAGTTTACACAGGATTTAAAGATAGGACTAGTGCTTTCTTCTCTAACTAGTGTGAATGTGGTAATATCTGTTGTCAGACTATCTACAGTTTGAGTTTCTAACCACTAGGGGTTGACCTAACTCCACTAAAACCAGCTTTATTCTAAGCCATTTTCTTCTGCAAATTATCAGGTTCCAAGATGACTGAATTAGTGTTCATAAACTATAACGTCTAGAACCATGCTCCTAAAACTGAAAGTCTTTGTGTTAGAAGAGAGGAAACGGTCTCACTCCAAAGACAAGGTAGGATAAGAAATAAGACAAATTAGAGAGAATAAGACATAGAAGGTCAGAAACTCCTAGCTCAGTGGCTTACCTCACTGTACTGAAGTCACCTGAGATGCTCACCTGTCCAGCTCCTGTCCCACCCCCTAATGAATCAGAATCCCAGAGCTGGGACCCAAGCACTGTATGTTTAAAAAAGTTCCATGGTTGGGGCGCCTGGGTGGCTCAGCCAGTTAAGCGTCCAACTCTTGATTTTGGCTCAGGTCATCACCTTGAGGTTCGTGGGATGGAGCCCCGAGTCGGGCTCTGTGCTGACAGAGCAGGGCCTGCTTGGGATTCTCTCCCTCCCTCTCTCTCTGCCCCTCTCCCACTTGTGTGCATGCTCCCTGTCTCTCTCTTAAAATAAAGAAAGAAACTTGAAAAAAAAAAGTATAAATGGAATCTTTTAAATATAATAATAAAAATAAAAATGACAATAAAAAACTCTATGGTTGAGTCTTATGAGCAGCAAAGGTCAGAACAACTGTGCGAGTCTAACACTCACTTTATAAAAGAAGAGACTGAGGCTCAGAGAAGGCAGGTGTCTTGACCAGTCATACTTCGAAGTCACTACTGGGGAAAGCCCCAGGTTTCCTGACTCTCCATCCCAGGTGCTCTCTGGGAGGGAACAACCCCCTCCAGGGCATCAGGGCACCACATACATGTATATTACCCCACTTACGATTTGGTTTCTGACAGTCTTCTTGAATGATATGGTGTATTTTTCTGTGCAGTTCTTTGTCCTCTCTGGTTACCTAAACAGGAAAACCAGGAGAGAAAGCATTCTTAAGCAATAAAGCGGTTGTGTCATCTTGAGTCCCAGATTGGTTTTTAGGATAGTTTCTAAAAATTTCCTAATAATCACAAAATAATCCCATCCATATACCAAAAACCAACAATGTGGTTTTTGATACTTGGCCTATTATGAAACCAGCTCTGTCCCTAAGCAGCTCAAGGCTCTGTAGTTGGTACAAAGGCATACTCCCTTGGAAGGTAGTTTACTGGGGCCATGATGTCAAGAAAACCTGAAATTCTACACTTTTTTTTAATGTTTATTTTTGAGAGACAGAGACACGGG
>NW_024412404.1:42565726-42586756 GCF_014898765.1 Herpailurus yagouaroundi
GGATGAGTGGGGGAGGGGCAGAGAGAGAGGGAGACACAGAATCCAAAGCTGTCTCCAGGCCCTGAGCTGTCAGCACAGAGCCCAACGTAGGGCTCAAACCCACAAACAGTGAGATCATGACCTGAGCCGAAGTCGGACACTCAACCGACTGAGCCACCCAGGCGCCCCTGAAATTCTACACTTCTAAGGAGCAGTTTTCTTCCCAAATACTTGTAACACATTCTTGATGTTTCTCACTTGTTTTTATATTGAAAGAGAGACACAAGTGATCAAAGTCTGATCTCCAACCCGGACTCCTTCCTCTGGGAATGACACAAGTCTCCTGTCTCATTAATTTTCTTCTTACTCCCAACCACAAAGGAAAACAAATGAAATTAAAACCGTAAGGAAAGGCTAGCAAGAGAGTAAATCTAGCCCATCCCTTGAAACACTTTGTCTTAAAGGCAAAAATAACAAAGCTCCTTTCTCAACCAGCTCAAGTAAGAAGGAAGCAGTAACCAAATGGGTTTCATCTTCCTTCCATAGTAAATCTAAAAACCAAAAAGAAAAAAAAAAAGAGAAAGAGGAAGGAAGGAAAAGAGGAAGAAAGGAATAAACAAAAAAATCATGCAAATACATACATGTATGAGGAATTGTCGAACTAGACTTACAAAATGATCAGATTTTAGAATGAATGGGGATACTGACAACGCCTGCCTTCTCTTGACTCACAAGGTTATTGTGAAGAGCAAATAAGGTAATGGGGGTGAGAGCTGTTGAAAGCAGGAAACTACCAAACAAACAGAAATATCTACATCACAGTGATAACTATTTTCCCTGAGGCAAGGCCCTCAGGAAAACAGAAACCTCTACGACAGACGAGGAGGTGGAAGGGGAGGAGTGAAGTCAGAGAAGGCGGATGGTTCTGCTGAGGAAAAGAGCCATTATTGCTTGATCACCCCATTCCAGTTCACACTGATTCACAGGAGGAAGTGCCCTAGCCCTGCCACACCTCAGTCCTGGCCTGCTGCCTGTAGTCATGTAGCTGCTTT
The DNA here is from genome assembly GCF_014898765.1 of Herpailurus yagouaroundi. NCBI lineage: Eukaryota > Metazoa > Chordata > Mammalia > Carnivora > Felidae > Herpailurus > Herpailurus yagouaroundi. Next base: position 42,566,758 of record NW_024412404.1, read on the forward strand.
CTGCAGACACAGAAGGCCAACTCTGGAGCCTACCAGGGGAGGGGGAGGAGGGGATGGGATGTGGGGGAAGGCATGTTGAGGTGAGCTGCCTAGCATGGGATTCTCCAACCCTACTAGGCCTTTCCATGCCAGGAGGAGGTGGTCTGCACCCACCTTACAAAGATCAGAATACCCTTTTCAAAGGTTACTCAGGGGCACATGTCTGGCTCAGTTGATAGAGCATACGACTCTTGATCTCAGGGTTGTGAGTTCAAGCCCTACCCTGGATGGTAGAAATTACTTAAAAAAATTTTTTTTTAAGTTGCTCAAATAGTATTTAAATATATCTTAATTGGGGCGCCTGGGTGGCTCAGTTGGTTAAGCGTCCGACTCTTGATTTCGGCTCAGGTTATAATATCACAGTTTGTGAGATCGAGCCCCTCAGGGGGCTCTGCGTTGACAGTGCAAACCTGCTTGGGATTCTCTCTCTCCCTCTCTCTGCCCTTCCCCTTTGCTTGCATTCTCTCTCTTTCCCTCTGGAAATAAATGAATAAACTTAAAAAAAATTTTTTTTTAAATAAAACGTATCTTAATTAAAAAAAAAAAAGCACTCTAAAGTGGGGAAATAACTAGAGTAAATCAACATCATGAAAATGTCCTATTAAGGAAAGCTTCCCCTCAAGAATCACGTCTGTAAATACAAAGACTTCTAGGAGTCCTCACAATTTTGAACTGCCTCTAGAATTGCTCATGACTGAAGCCACATCTACACTACGAGCAACAGTCATGAGAAAGCCTGTTTTTACTGAAAGCTTGGCTCCTTCAATTATTAAAGTTAAGCAGTGAGAGGTGAACCTTTAACTCTGGAGGTTATGAGGCAAGCAAGCGCTTGTACCCCTGGTGGGAATGTCAATTAGTAGAGCCTTCTAGCAGGCCAATCAGACTGTGTTGGCCAAATGCTTAAGGTACATGCCCTTTGCTCCAGCAATTCCTCTTTAAGAGCGAATCTTACCAAAATGCTTACATGAATTCACAAAGAGAGTTATGCAAACATAGCAACAGCAACACTATCTGTGAGAGCAAAAGTTAGAATCAACATAAATGTCCATCAGAAAGAAGTGGCTAAAAGTGTATGGCAAGTACCCAGAATATGGAATACCACGCAAGGTCAAAAAGATTGTGGAAGATTTATAAGTACTAACATGGAAAGATGCCCGTGGCGTGCTATTTTGGTACCCCCAAAACTTGTCAGGCAATACTTGTTTACTTATTTAAAGTTTTTATTTATTTATTTTGAGAGAGACAGTGCAAGTGGTGAAGGGGCAGAGAGAGAGGGAGAGAGAATCCCCAGCAGGCTCCATGGTGCCAGCGCAGAGCTTGATGTGGGGCTTGAACTCATGAAACTGTGAGATCATGACCTGAGCTGAAACCAAGAGTCAGATGCTTAACAGAGTGAGCCACCCAGGCTCCCTGCCAGGCATTATTTAGAGCAGTGGTTCTCAACTGTTCCAGGGCACCCCTGGCGATGTCCTGTGATGTTTTAAGTTGTCATACCTGGTGGGGGGAGTGGGCTGCTACTGCTCTCTAGGGAATGAAGGCCAGGATGCTGTCAAACATCCTACAGTGCAAAGGAAAGCCACCTACAGCAAAGAACCATCTGGCCCAAACAGTGTTAATGTTGAGAAGTCTGATCCATAGGATAATCACAAAAAAAGGCACAGAAGCATCTATAGATGTACATGTGTAAATGCACAGACAAGTGTCTACAAGGACAAATGGCACCTTAGATGAGGCTGTCCTTTGCTCCTCATTTTACATACCTCCTTAATGATTTTTAAAAACAGTAAATAGGAATTCTAGGTATTCTTAAGGAATGAATACAGTTGTGATTGAAGGTAGGAAGGAAAAAACTAAAGTTGCAGGTCTCTTACATAGTATAGGTTATCAAAACCATCATCTTTCTGGAAAACAAATCCTTTTTCCTGCAGCAGCTGTATAGCATTCTTAAATATACTATGAATTGCCTTGGAAGTGGTTTCATTCTTAACATCCACCTGTAGGAAGAAGAAAAAGAAAAAGAAGAAAAGAGGTAAGTCCCATCTTACAGCATCTAAGAGTAACTCCCTGGACCAGCTGGTTTATGAAGTCACCCAACAGGCTTTTAATCTGCTGAGTCAAAAAGATCCAGGTATGTGGCCTAGCAGGATGGTGACATTTAAGGAGGTCTGGGAAGGGGCGCCTGGGTGGTGCAGTCGGTTAAGCGGTTAAGCGTCCGACTTCAGCCAGGTCATGATCTCGAGGTCCGTGAGTTCCAGCCCCGCGTCGGGCTCTGGGCTGATGGCTCAGAGCCTGGAGCCTGTTTCCGATTCTGTGTCTCCCTCTCTCTCTGCCCCTCCCCTGTTCATGCTCCTCCCCTGTTCATGCTCTCTCTGTCCCAAAAATAAATAAATGTTGAAAAAAAAAATTTTTTTTTTTTTAAAGTTTATTTTTATTTTTGGGACAGACAGAGACAGAGCATGAACGGGGGAGGGGCAGAGAGAGACGGAGACACAGAATCGGAAGCAGGCTCCAGGCTCCGAGCCATCAGCCCAGAGCCTGACGCGGGGCTCCAACTCAACGGACCGCGAGATCGTGACCTGGCTGAAGTCGGACGCTTAACCGACTGCGCCACCCAGGCGCCCCGAAAAAAAAAATTAAAAAAAAAAAAAAAAAAAGGAGGCCTGGGAAGTTTGCTCAGGCAGGATCATGCTTGATAACTGTTCCATACTTTGGTTGTGGGTTTGTTTGTTTTTTTTTATTTAATTCTACAATATGAAATGGAAAATCAAAAAGATAATACTTAAATTTAAGTATGTGGTTTATATGTCTTGAACATTTAAAATTACTTCTATTCCCATGTGGGTTTTGATAGAACTCTTTCCTAAACAAAAAGATAATCTTTGATTTTATTTTTTTTAATTCAGGTCCAAAGCATTATATACATATTAGGTCAGTTTTTTCATTAAAATTATGGCTATATGTAATCTCTTCCTAAGGACTTCAGGGAATTTTACACATATTGAAATAAGTTGGGGATTCCAGGATATAAAAAGTATTAAGTAGTCTATTTAATGTTTATTTTTTTTAATTTTTATTTTATTTTTGAGAGAGTGCAAGCAGGGCAGGGGCAGAGAGAGGAGACAGAGGATCCAAAGCAGGTTCTGTGCTAACAGCAGCGAGCTCGATGTGAGGCCTGAACTCAGGAATCCTGAGATCATGACCTGAGCCAAAATTGGGTGCTCAACCAAGCCACCCAGGTGCCCCTCCAACTTAATTTTAAAGAGAGGCAAATAGCTATGTGGAGACCTGTCAAAGGCGGGTCCATGGGGCTGAAGGCAGAGGGGGTTCTAGACCACATGGAAGGAACCTCGGCTGTTGTCAGTTTTCTATCTCCTCAGTTTCAACATTTCTCCTCTTCTCTAAGATACGGGTTTACCCAGACAAATTACCAGGTTCATCCTATGTCTTATTTCCAAGGAAGCTAGGCCTTCAACTGTGCCCCCCTAACTAGACTGCAAGCTTACCGTGTCGGGGACTTTATTTCAACTTGGCCACCTCCTCTCTGGCACACAACAGATAACTAATAAGATATCTGTGTAATGAATGGGAAATAAATACCCCATTATGGAGGCTGTATCCCTTTTATTATTCCACTGGGGATCTTCAGTCCATTCCTAAAACAAAGTTAAGTGGTGAACAATTGTTCTTCAAGGTACAGATCCATTTTTAACATGACAGAAATTTGTCAAGATATTTAAAAGATGAGACCACCAAAGACACAAGGCAAAGCTTCTACAAAAGTGTTTAAAGGCAAAGTCCTACCCCTTAAGAAGAATGCTCGTGAAGGCTATCTGGGGCAGTTCCCACAGATGCTAAAGAGAGAACGTGCTTGTGATTTGCTGATGACATTTCCTCCAAGTGACTGGAAAGGAAAGAAACCCCCAACGGCCTCGAGCATTCATAACTGCATCCCTAAAGAAACACTCTCTTTCTAGAAGAGGCCTTCTAAAGAGGCACTGTTTTAATCTAAAGGATTCTAGTGATGGTACACAGATATGCTCCCCTGGGCTGAAGAGGACAGTCTAACATTCTTAATTAATGTCTAGCTAGACAAGCTAGAGCACCTGATCATTAGAATATTAGGGCCTAAAAAATTAACAAACATTCCAGGTTACAACAGCACCCATTCTCTGAAGGCAGAATAAGGCCAACAACTATGTGATGACTCCCACGGGCAGAAAATCAATCTGTTAGAATAAACATCTTACCTAGCAATTCTCAGCCATACATATTTTAATTCAGGGGCGGTGGGGGGGGGGGGCTTCAGGCAAAGTTGAGTGCCCTTACTTAGGGGAAGCACTGTCAACCGAAAACAGACTCTCCCACAAAACTTCTACAACTGCTCAATCTTCATAATTCTAAGGAAATTCATCTTCTTCAGTCAATTTAATATAAGGACCCTAAGGGTCGAGTTTATTACGTCTCTTATCAAGATAGAAATAAACTGGAAACTAAAAATGATTGTTACATGGTTACTGCCATCATTAAAAAGGACTCCTGGTTATCCCCAGCCCACACAGAAAGTTCGGTTCCTCCTCCCAGATTTCAGTAAGCTCAGGCAGCAGGAAGACATGTGCTAGCACCGTGAGATTAAAAGCACAGTTTCAGCTGTGAAGGAGGAGGACCCAACAGAAAAGGCTCTCTGTAAATATAAACAATGTGCGAAGCTTCCTTTCCAAAAACATTTGCCTCGGCTGACCTCAAGACATATCTCCCTGCTGGTTATAAAGTCACAGTCTCAAGGGTAAGGCCTCCAATCATCTCTTCTGGCCAGCAGCTTTGCCTGGCCTGGGATTTATGTCTTTCTTGTCTTTTTCCAAAGAGCAATGACAGGGCTCATCTGATTCAGGAAACCGAAACTGCACAGAGACAAAAACAGTGACTGGTTGACCGTGCTGAGACTTAGCAGGCTTCTCCTAGCCCCAGGTCAGGAACTGGGTGGATCTCTGAAATATATATAGAGTCCTCATTCCCAAACAAACCACATTTATCCAGCTGTCAAAGAAACAATGGTTTTGCAAGGTCTGCTTATCATGTTTCTAGATTTGCTATGAAGGGCCACTATGGAAAAAAAGAAAGGGGGAAAACACTGAAACCCACTCTTCCCTTGCCTCTAAACTATAATACTATCACAATGATTTTTTTGTGAAGCTTTCATCTGTATGACAAGAGAAAAGTGCTGAAGGATCTAGGGTTTCACCATCACTGTAAAGCATCCTTAGTCTCCCAGGCTCTCTGAAACAGAATTCAATTTAATGACACTGACCTCCCCAGAGTCATGTGAAGGAATAATCCATAATTGATGGAAAAATAGTTTCCAAAGACAAAACAAAGTGCCACATTCATTTCTTTTTCAACATACATGACTGGGCAGACACAAGTTTCTGCTCTAAGCATTTTCAAAAAGATATCATGCCAAAAGTTCCCCACGGTTGTTTTGAATGGAGGAGCCCTCAGAGAATCCTCAAGTCTCTCTACAGAAGAGTGGGTTCATGGGAAGAATGTGGTCTTTGCTCGGCTTCAAAGTTTCCTTCAGAACATGCCGACAGAGTGGTCAAAAGTGCTAGGAGGCTGACTTGGCAGGGAGCCTCCTCTAAATGACCAAATGGGAAGAAGGTTAATCTTGCTGTCTGCAGACAGCTGGACAGCCCCAACTGCTTAGAAGCAACAGTGGCACAGAACAAAGTGGCCAGTCCCGACCCTCTCCACCTGGCTGTTTCCTGAAACACAATACCTCATCTCTGCGAATGAAATTGTGGGTCACCGGGCACACAGCCAGGTGCCAGGAAGAGATAATTAGGTTCATGAACGAAACTGAGAAGCAGTGGTCATGCCTCGGAGGTCAAGATGAGGACCTGTTACCTGTTCCACCAGAATCACAAGGAATAACTTATGTTACCTATCAGAGCTATTCAAGGCAGCCCTGTTGGGATGGCAAAAGATCGGAAAACTTCCATGCCAGAAATGGAGAGAATGGTTAAATGAATTATGGTACATGTAACAAAAGATTATTATAGTGGCAAATCTATATATATGGCTAGGAAAGGATCTGTAAGACATGCTAGACATGGAAAGCTAGGTACAGATTAGTGTTTAGCATGCCACCAGTTGTGTAAAAAAAAGGGGATAGAACTACTTCTAGTTAACAAATGCACAGACTGTCACTGGAAGAATATTCATGAGACTAGTAATGATACTTATCCCTGGAGAAAGGGGGTAGGAGGGAGGATGGGAAGGAAACTTACTTTTAACTAGATACTTTCAGGGACTATTTAAATTTTTTTAAAAATTTTATTTGAGAGAGAGAGAGAGAGAGAGCGCCTGAGCAGGGGAGAGAGGGGCAGAAGGAGAGCGAGAAAGAATCTTAAGCAGGTTCCACACTCAGCACGGAGCCCAACACGGGGCTTGATCCTATGACCCTGGGATCATGACCTGAGCCCAAATCACGAGTCAGACGCTCAACTGACTGAGACACCAGGCGCTCCAGGGACCATTTAAATTTTTAAAAAACTATTCTTTCCTTCAACCAACACATGATTATTAAGAACTTACTTTATAGGACACCTGGGTGGCTCAGTCTAGGTAAAGCATCCAACTCTTGATTTTGGCTCAGGTCTCATGGTTTGTGAGTTTGAGTCCCACATCAGGCTCTGCGCTGACAGTGTGGAGCCTGCTTGGGTTTCTTTCTCTCCTCTCTCTCTCTCTCTCTGCCCCTACCCTGCTCGTGCTCTCTCAAAATAAATAAACTTTAAAAAAATTAAATAAAAAAAAAAGAACTTACTTTATGGCAGCCCTATTCTAGGCTATGGTTCTAGAGAGCAAAGAACAAGAGAGGCAAGACCTCCACACTTACAGAATTTAAATTCTGGCCGAGGAATAGGCAGGTGCACAAATAAATACCAGTGAGATCCTGAGATATGAAAACAGGGTGATAACATAGTAAGGAAGTAGGTGGCTATCAGAGCAAATAGGGAAGATAAGAAGGTGACATTTCCTGGTAGAATCAATAAAATAAGTAAATATAAATTGTGTTACAACAATAAAAAACCCAAGAATTGCAATGAAAGGGAGCCTAAAACAAAAGTTTCAAGTAATAGCATTTCCAAGTGAATAAGTAAACACCAAACAACTTAAGTTCACCTGAAAAAAAGGGACAGCTCTTTCCTGGAGGAGTAGGAAATTTCTGGCGTGTTCCTAGAAATTTTTACTTATAAACTAGACTGAATACAACTTGGGTCTTTATTCAAACTCTCAAAACATGACAGGTTAACCTTGTTTTGATGAAGAGATAACAAGTCATTAAAAACCTTTGTTCAGTTCGAGAATCATCCTGCTGATCAATAAATAATCTTGGAAAGATAATTACCTCTTCTCATTTATTTCCCCCTCATTTGGCTCCTGCTTAGATTAAATCCATCTCAGTGAATACAAAGATCTAAGTACTATGAACCTTAGACTTTTTGTTTTTTCCTACCTAAAGATTAAGTTGACTGAGATTAAGTGAGGAGGGTAAAAGGGCAGGTGCATATTCTCATTTCAAGTTCTGTTCTGTTCCAGAACAGAAACACTGAATAGGGGCGTCTGGGTGGGTCAGTCAGTTGAGCGTCTGACTTCGGCTCAGGTCACGATATCACAGCTCATGAGTTCAAGCCCCGCGTCGGGCTCTGTGCTGACAGCTCAGAGCCTGGAACCTGCTTCTGTTTCTGTGCCTCCCTCTCTCTCTGTCCCTAATCCACTCAAATTCTGTCTCTGTCTCTCTCAAAAATAAATAAAAATTTTTTAAAAATTAAAAAAAAAACATTGAATAGAACCATAACCTCTGTTCTCTGCATTTACCCCGTGAATCTTTTTTTTTTAACTATTTATTTTGAGAGAGAAAGAGCAAGAAAGAGAGAGAGAGAGAGAGCGAGAGAGCACATGTGCACATGTGAGTAGGGGAGGGGCAGAGAGAGAGTGGGAGAGAGAATCCCAAGCAGGCCCCACATTGTCAGTGCAGAGCCAACCTGGGGCTTAAACCCATGAACCTTGAGGTCATGCCGTGACCTGAAATCAAGAGTTGGACGCTTAACCGAATGAGCCACCCCGACGGTAAGTGCTCCCCTACCCTCTGAGTCTTAATGCCGCAGTCATGTTCCCCCACACCCTTCAGCTGCAGACATGGGACAGGGGACTTGAATTCTCACATGAGCATGCTGCACTTACCTGCTCAGAGCAGGAGCTGTGAGTCACAGGCTGACTGGCCAGGGACAGCAGAGATTCCACAGTTTCCAATTCCTGCCGGTAAAAGGTTTGTACTTTGTTCTCCACGAGGAATTCTTTGGCTTTTTCACTCAGCAAACATGTGAGATTGGCAAGGTCCAGGGCACCTGGATTGCTGCTAAGGGAAAGTTTTTAAAAGGCTTGCAGAGAACTATCACCTTTGTTTCTTTTTGGTGTGCATAAAATAGAAACCCAGCTAGGAAATGCAACGTTATACGATGTTTGTTTTAGTGGTTGATTGAAGTATAGCTGACCAAGATGCTATATGAATTTAAGGTGTACAACATAGCAATGACCAAGTCTATACTATGCTACATTCACAAGTATGGCTACCATCTGTCCCCATATAATGCTATTACAATACCACTGACTATATTCCCTATGCTGTATCTTTTATCCTCGTGACTTCTTCTGTAACCCAAAGCCTGTATCTCCTACTTTTCTTCACCCATTTTGTCCATCCCCCCTGTGAAGGACACTTAGGTTGCTTTCATATCTTGGCTACTATAAATAATGCTGCCATAAACATAGGAGTGCTTATGTCTTTTTTAATTAGTGTTTTTCTTTTCTTTGGGTAAATATCCAATAGTGGAATTACTGGCTCATATGGTATGTCTGTTTTTAATTTTTTTATTTTTAAACTCTTCCCCATTGTATATTCTTGCCTCCTTTGTTATAGATTAATTGAGGATAGAAACATGGATTTATTCCTGGGCTCTTTATTCTGTTTCATTGATCTATGTGTCTGTTTTTGTGTCAGTATCATACTCTTTTGATTACTATAACTTTGTAGTGTATCTTGGAATCTGGGATTGTGTTACCTTAAGCTTTGCTCTTTTTTTCCTCAATGTTGCTTTGGCTACTTGGGGTCTTTAGTGGTTCAGTACAAATTCTAAGATTATGTGTTCTTTGAAAAATGCTGTTAGCATTTTTATAGGGAATGTGTTGAATCTGTAGATTGCTTTGGGTAGTAGAGACATTATTAACAATATTAATTCTTCCAATCCATGAGCATGGAATATCTTTTCATTTGTTTCAGCTTCAATTTCTTTCATCAAAGTTTTATAGTTTCCAGAGTACAGGTCTTTCACCTCCTTGGTTAAGTTTATTCCTAGGTATTTTATTCTTTTTGGTGCAATTGAAAATGGAACTGTTTTCTTAATTTTTCTTTCTGCTACTTTGTTATTAGTGTATAAAAATACAACAAATTTCTGTGTATTAATTGTGCATACTGCAACTTTACTGGATTCATTTATCAGTTCTAATAATTTGTTTTGGTGGAATCTTTAAAATTTTCTATGTATAGTATCATGTCATCTGCAAATAGTGACAGTTTAACTTTTTCCTTACCATACCAATTTGGATGCCTTTTTTTTTTTTTTTTCTTGTTTGACTGCTGTGGCTAGAACTTTTAATACTATGTTGAATAAATGTGGCAACAGTGGACTTCTTTGTTCCTGTTCCTGATGTTAGAGGAGAAACTCTATTTTCCACCGACGTTAGCTGTGGGTTTTTCATGTGTGGCCTTTACTATGCTATGTTCCGTCTCAAAGTGTTGTTGAGAGTTTTTATCATGAATGGATGTTGAATTTTGCCAAATGCTTTTTCTACATCTACTGAGATGATTATGTGATTTTTATCCTTTGTTGATGTGTCATGTTGATTGACCTGTGAATATTAAACTATCCTTGCATTCCCAGAATCAATCCCACATGATCATGGTCGAATGATCCTTTTAATGTACTGTTAAGTGCAGTTTGTTAGTTTTTTTTAAGTTCATTTATTTATTTTTGAGAGAGAGAGCAAGCAAGCAGGTGAGGGGAGAGAGAGAGGGAGAGAGAGAATCTCAAGCAGCTCTGCACTGTCAGTGTGGAGCCCAATGTGGGGCTTGAACTCATAAACCATGAGATCATGACCTGAGCCAAAATCAAGAATTGGATGCTTGCTTAATTGACTGAACCATTCAAGTGCCCCGAGTTTGCTAATATTTTGTTGAGGATTGTTGTATGTATGTTCATCACAGATACAGGCCAGTAGTTTTTTGTAGTGTGTCTGGTTTTGGTGTCAGAGTAATGCTGGCCTCATAGGATATATTTGGAAGCTTTCCTTCCTCTTCTCTTCTCTGGCATAGTTTGAGGAGAACAGGTATTAACGCTTTCTTAAATGTTTGGTAGAATTCACCTGTGAATCCATCTGGTCATACACTTCTGTTTGTTGGGAGTTTTTGATTACTGATTCAAATTTGTTACTGGTAATTGGTCTATTCAATAATAATGCTTGTTTTTGACATAAAGGGCAATTCATGCAGTGAGCACTGTGTGGTTGTTTAAAAGGATCAGGCAGGACTACAGGAACTATGATATTCATGAGATTTAAAAAAAAAATGTCAATCTGCCAAATAGCATATATAATATAGGTACAGTCCCATTTTTATAAAAAAGTAAGTGAAAAAAAAAAAAAAAAGGCGCCTGGGTGGCACAGTCGGTTAAGCGTCCGACTTCAGCCAGGTCACGATCTCGCGGTCCATGAGTTCGAGCCCCGCATCAGGCTCTGGGCTAGTGGCTCGGAGCCTGGAGCCTGTTTCCGATTCTGTGTCTCCCTCTCTCTCTGCCCCTCCCCTGTTCATGCTCTGCCTCTCTCTGTCCCAAAAATAAATAAAAAACGTTGAAAAAAAAAAAAAAAGCAAGTGAGAACCCATAAAATATATGAGTGAATATTCATGCTTGTATATGCACATAAGAAGAAAGTTTAAAAGGATACACATCAACCTATGCACAGCGGTAACCTCCGGACAATGGTACTGCGGCAGACAAGAAAATGAGGAAACTTTCACTTTTTACGGGTCTGCAGTTTGGGTTTTTTTTTTTTTAAGTTTTATTTATTTATTTTGAGAGAGAGAGATCACAAGTGAGGGTGGGGCAAGAGAGAGGAAGGGGGGGGAGGGAGGGAGGGAGGGAGAGAGGGAGAGAGAGGGAGAGAGAGGGAGAGGGGGAGAGGGAGAGAGAGAGAGAGAGAGAGAGAGAGAGAGAATCCCAAGCAGGGCTCCATGCTGCCAATGCAGAGCCTGACACGAGACTCGAATTCATGAACCGTTAGATCACAACCAGAGCTGAAACCAAGAGTCAGACGGACATTTAACCAACTGAGCCACTAAGGTGCCCAGTTTTTTTTTTGTTTTTGTTTTTTTTTTTATGTAAGGGTTTTTTAAATGTAATATATACGCATGAAAAAAATTAAAGGGTACACAGTGAAAGTATCCTTTTTATCCTGTTTCAGTTCCCACCCTTAGGCGGCCACTGTTCCTAGTTTTCTAGGCTCCCCTCAGGGTTCTTGGATGCACACACTAATGGGTATGAATATATCCTTGCTCCTCCTGGCTCTTTTTCACCCCTGCACAAAAGAGTAAAATCATTCCTGGTTGGGAATGATGGGTTTCATTTTTTTATAGTTTTTTGTTATAATGTGCCACAGTATTCTTTTTAAAAAATTTTTTTTAATGTTTATTTATTTTTGAGAGAAAGAGAGACAGAATGTGAGTGGGGGAGGGGCAGAGCGAGGGGGAGACAGAGAATCTGAAGCATGCTCCAGGCTCCGAGCTGTCAGCATAGAGCCTGACACGGGGCTCGAACTCACGAACCGTGAGATCATGACCGGAGCTGAAGTCGGACGCTCAACCGACTGAGCCACCGAGGCGCCCCCACAGTGTAGTGTTCGGATTGTGATGTTTCATTGCAGCTTTCTTTAGGTTTCCTACCTTGGCGCTCATTGAGCTTTACAGTTTTCTGCATACTTGGAAAAACCTCATCAGTTATTTCTTCAAATACATTTTCTCTGCTCCCTGTCCTCCTTCTGGGACTCTGATTACAAGTACATTTTCTCACAACCACCTTAGGATATGTGTACTATTATTATCTTCACTTTGCAGATACGAAAATTAAGGCATATAGCGAGTAAGCAGACTTGCCCAGAGACCCTCAGTGAGTAAGCAGATGGTTCAGGATTTGAACCCAGACCCACCCCAGCATCTGGGGTCCCACTGCTTGGCCTTATTGCCATTGTCACATCTCTAGCAGTGAAAAGGCCACAGCTTACCTTTCTTGCTCTAGGGCTGGGCTCTGGAAAGGCTGGTCATAAACTTTCCTGTAGATACTGGGCAGCTCAAGCATCCTTGCAATTTGTATGTTGCACACTGGATCATCCACTTTATCTAACAAGCCATGGGGGAAAATATGCCAGAGAAATTATAATGAGATCAGGTCTTTCCCATGTCCGGATTGTTGCTAGGTGCCCAGGGGATCTCCTTCCCTATGTGTGCCCAGGAAGCATACATTCTAGATGCACTAAACGATTCCCCCTTATCCTTCGAGAGGGCATGCAATGCACTAAGCATCCCAGGCTTGGCCAGGAGCAGACTAGAACCAGGGAAAGTATGTTTGCTTTTTCACTCATCTGTTTCAATGGCAGACAACAGGGGCTAGCCTTGGGATTTCCAAACCAAAATCAACCAGATCACTGCAAAGGGTATCACTTAGAGGATGTGGGACGATCATATTTCTCATCAGCTGTTTTCCTTCAAAGTTAATGGACTCAATGGTGTTTCAGAAATCTCCATCATTTTAAGGAATATGAACACTCTGCCCTAAATGGATCGACACTTAGAACTTCAAAGTACTTTATTATATTACCCAAATCAATTTGCCAGACATATATAATAAATCATTTATTTTCTTCCCCAATTTGTAGTTACCTCTCTTCAAAATAAAGTTAAGAAATGCTGCTTTTGTAAAGAAAGCATATTATGAAATATAATTTCCCAGAGTTACATTTTTTAATCTGAACTTTTTAGGAGTTTGACTTTTAGCTAATCCAGAGTTTAGTAGCTAACCCACAGTTTACTGGACACACACCCAGAATAACAACCAATGTGGCAGAAATTACTTGAGCTTACAATAAGTAGTGACACGAATTTCTCGTTCTTCTCTGTATGTGTGGATATAACCTCTGATTTGGATAATGTCCCCAATTTCTATCTTTGTTCTCTGCTCAATGGTCTCTTGCAGCTTCTTAAGCTGTGAGGTTAAGTTCAGCTCCCCTATAGTTGGACCACCTGTCGTTAATAGGGCTAGAAGAAAAGAGACAAATGCATAACACAATCACTCCACCACATTTGTGAGGTAGTTTTGGGGAAAGACCAACATATCTATTCATTCTATTTCTGATTAGTTGCTCTACCGCACAAAATCTATGTAACCTTCTGAAGTCCTCTGCTGAATAGAAGGCGTAAGTTGTAATTATTCAGAAATAGGGTGGAAGGAAGGGAGTCTAGAAGGCCTGATAAATCCAAGTGGGTGAGTACTGGCGTGGCTCCGTTCTCACTCCTACCCCTGCATCACCAGTGCAGTCAAAGGGCTCTACACGGTCCTGAGCTGAATTCTGTATGAGTTCAGCCGGGCTTGGTGGCAACAGCTCTAAACTCCTTAAAGCGTGCTTGCAGACTGGGGTGCCTCAGCCGAAGCATCTGACTTCGGCTCAGGTCATGATCTTGCCATTTGTGAATTTGAGCCATGTGTCGGGCTCTGTGCTGACAGTTTGGAGCTTGGAGTCTTCTTTGGATTCTGTCTCTCCTTCTTCTCTCTGCCCCTCCCCCCCCCAAAAATAAACATCAAAAAAAATTTAAAGTGTGCGTGCAGGAAGACAAGTCTGGCATAGAAGGAATAGGGCCCACGAGTCTTCATTTGCAGTTCTGTTTATGGGGAAGGCAAATGTGCCTCAGGCTGATTCCCACCTAGGTGCTCAACACCCCAATCTCTCACTCTTACCTCTCATCTTTGTTGGGTAACTGGGGTAATCTCTCTCTCTCTCTCTCTCTCTCTCTGTCTCTCTCATACAACTGCATGGTGAAAAGAACCCAATGCACATTCAATTCTAAATACTTTCTATCACTTAAGTTTAATTTCAAATTGTAAGAGTTAAATAATAAGCATAGCCATGAATATTTGGGTACTGTAGGTGCTATTCTAAGGACTTTACAATGGATTAGCACATCTAATCCTCACAACTATACCTATTTATTATTAGCCCCATTTTATCGATGAAGAAACAGAGCCACAGAGGTCAAGCAACTTGCCCAAAGTAAAACAACTAGTTAGCAACCAAGATGGAGTTTTAACTCCAGGAGTCTCTGACTCTAGTGCCTTCCTGCTATTCTTTATTCTCTGCTGCCTTCTCCTAAGTATACTCACATTTCCCAGTTACAGCTAGTGTGTGTGAACAATTCTGTGTTCTCATTTTCTGCCTGGCATAAGTTTAAATTCACACATATCCACAGAATCCACACAACTCTAGCATTTTAAATTATAATCAAGCATTCTGTCACGTTAATATGCCACAGTTCGTTTAGTCTCATTGAATATTTCATTCTCCCTTCCCTTGTATAATTTTTTATTTTGTTTTTTTTTATCGCTAGCACTGGATGGGACCTAGAGGTCAACACTTGGGTAATGGAGTCAGACAGACCTGGCTGAAATCTCAGTTCATTTCTTAACTAGCTGTGGGACCTTGGGCAGGCTGCTTAACCTCACTGTGCCTCAGTTTCCTCAACTATGAAATGGGGATAACAATGGAGTCCACCTCATATACAGAGTTGTTATATATGATCTAAGTTAACCCTTCCATCATGAGCTTAGCACAATTTCAGATCCACAGGAAATATTCTATAAATGTCAACTATTTGTAAAAATGAACAGTTAAATCCTCTAGACAAAATTATACTGTTTTCTTTGGCGTCTTATTGGGAATTACTGGATAGGAAAGTAAAAACAGGTTTAAGTTCATTGCATATTGTCAGAATGTTTGCCAGAAAAAAACAAACCATTCTCTTTTTACAAGGTGTCACCAGCACGCAAGCACATTTGTAGCTCCTATTCTGGCTTCACTTGTTTGGATGTTTACTACCTTAAAAAAATACGTGGTTCCATGATATTTCATTTTGCTTTTAAACTGCCAGACTTTTTGGGATGAGCACTGGGTGTTGTATGGAAACCAATTTGGCAATAAATTTCATATATTTAAAAATAAATAAATAAATAAATAAAATTTAAAAAATAAATAAAATAAATAAACTGCCAGACAGGCTATTTTATATATATATAAATATATATATATTTATATATATATATAAGATGTATATGTATATGTATGTATGTATATGTATATATATAAGATGATCTACATATATATATATAAGATTTATATATATATATGTATATATATAAGATGATCTACTCTCTGTATTTCTTTATGTACAGAAATCATCTTATACATTCAATATATTATTCATGTCTTTTGTATACTTTATGTTAACTTCTGAAAAACTGGGGGGGAAGCTTTATCAGTGTGCTGATTATATACACCCCTCCGCATTCCACTGCTTTTCTATGCTTATTTGACTTTATTTTCCTACATAAAGGTGTGAAAAGATCTTTAGCCTATCCCATTGTCACTGATGAAAGTGTTTGGTGCTTTAACAGCTAGGGACTTAGGAGAGCTTAACATATATACCCCCATGTTCACGCAATAAATATATAACTTCATCTCCTTATGCCATGTAAGCTGAAAGACAGGGGTCGCAGTTACCTCTTTTGAAAATATTTTCCTCTATCTGAACCAATAACATTTGCTAAATGCTGATGTCTTTCCTGCTGTTGTCTTATTTTAGCTCTGTCATATATTAGCGGTCCTATAATGAGTGAACAAATCTCTCTTTTAGCCTGGTGATCACATTTTCTGCTTTTTAATCTAATACAACTTGGAGAACTGTGGCTTTGTAAAGAGCAAAGGCATTACTTTTCTTGTAGCACATCGACTCTACCAAGGGAAACGGCAACCTCTAGAGCACAGAGCACTTTGTGTATCCAGTAACCAATACCTAGGAATCTAGACGCAATCAGCATTAACGTTACTTAGCTTACTGGGTTTCTTCAGAAAATACCCCAAGTATTACTTTTTAAAAGGTTATTCCATCTGTGTTCCTATTTCTCAAGCCCTCTTCTGCTTCGACTGAATTTAAAACACTTGATAACAAATGCTTCATGCAGCACTGCTGAAATAATCAGACTAACGGCTGGTCTGAGAATGAGGCCCAGCGTTCATTTCAATGGTGGGCCGAATTTCTGAAAGGGCTCACGCTCTGTAAATTAGTGAATGTAATGAGACGGCTGGAGCCTGACAGAATTTCATTTTAAAAAGCCTATTCCATCCTGGAAGATAAACCCCCTCTAAAATTCTAGTATCAAGGCCAAGCTTTCTTAACTTATCTCCAAAGTTAAGTCCAAATGGTGCACTCAACAGGACATTTATAGGAGTTAATATCATATTCTTATATACCTTAACGGGCTGGAACACGATTTTGACTCAGGCTAAATTTTGTTTAAAAAAATTAGTCTTCATTGGCCACTTTCCAGGGGAAAGCTTTTAAACTGAGGGCAATTAAATGAAAAGGAGAGAAGGGGCTAGTCCAGAACAACTGAAAAATATCTCTTCATATATAACGCGACGAGAATAATTTCCAGGTTTTTTTCCTTGTACTCATACCCTCTTGTTTTTATCCTCAAAGAAATTTCCAATTAAGGCTACCTGCTGTGACTGTTCATCTATTCATCTACTTAGAAATATTTTAAAAATCTCACTCAGTAGCCATTCTATCTTAAAAAATTACTATATAGGAGTTATATAATATTCCTGTATCATTCTTTAAAAAAAGAGTTGATTTTGAAAATTAAAACAATGTCCAAAACAGGAGTCTACAAGCTACAAGCCATGGGCAAAATCCACCCACAACTTGTTTCTGTAAATAAACTTTTATTGGAACCCAACCATGCCCATTCACCTATGTACTGTGTATGGCTGCTTCTGAGTTACAATGGCAGTATTGAATAGTTGAGGTTCAAAGCACATGGCCCACAAAGCAGAAAACATTTACTAGCTGACTCTGTACAGAAAAAGTCTGCCGCTCCATAGTCTGAAACGAGATTCTGACAACACAAAAACCATAAATCCACAAGTGATTTTAATACCCTAGACATATATGCAAATTCAAATATCTGATTGTCTTATAGGTTTACTTCTTGCCTGTGAGGCAGCTGCATAAAAACCTGTTGTCTCTTTTAACTTTTATCTACAAAGCTTCCTCTTTTTTTTTTTTGGAATGTTTTTATTTATCTTTGAGAGACAGAGAGCACGAGCAGGGGAGGGGCAGAGAGGGGGGTGGACAGAGGATCCAAAGTGGGCTCTGCACTGACAGCAGGGAGTCTGATGTGGGGCTTGAACCCACAAACCGTGAGATCATGACTTGAGCCAAAGCCGGACACTCAACCAACTGAGCCACCCAGGCGCCCCATATCTACAAAGCTTCCTAAGCAAATTAGTGCCAATGGTTAAGATGTTCCCAAATTAGGAAATGGAATACTGAAGTTATATGAAACTGATGGCCATATTCCAAACGTAAATATGTCAGAAAGTTAAGCAAAGGAGCATTCCACTGGTTGGGACAAATTAGGAAGCTGAGATTCGGACAGGTGACGGCAAAGAGGAAAGGCACCACGCATCACTGAAGGAGACAGATGCCAGAAGTTAGATGTTATAGCAGGCAATATTTAGTGATAACCCCACTGTATACGGCACCATGCCGTGTATGTTATAAAACAGAAAAACAAGGTCCCAGTTTCTGTAGCTCCTCTAGAACCAAAAATGATCATCAGTTCTGCCTACCATTTTTTGATATTATAAACTTAACTTAAAAAACAAGTAAGAACTATTAAAATATACTCAAGGAATTCCAAATGGTATTTCAGTTACAGTCAATGTGTTCAATATATGATTTTAAAGTTTCTTTTCAGTTTATGTAATTGAGCTAACTTCAAAGGAATTCTATCTTACCTTCTCATCAACGTTAGAATTCCTGGTATATTTGAGATTTCAGAAAATCTGGATCATGGCAGCACAGAGTTAGTGGCAATCATGTACGAGGAAAAGTCTTCAAAATCTTGTTTGGTTAAGGGATATGCCTGGAGCAAGGGGGTTCTGACCTGACTCGCAAATAAGCTAAAACATCTCGACTCACGTAATAGCTGCCACGGTAAAAATGAAACGCTGGAATTCCCAGCAGCCACGTCACACTCCTGCAGGCTCAGGAGGAAGTGAGCACTAAAGAGAAGGGAGAAACAAACACAACTAGCTCTTCTAGGATATTAGTCTGCACAGTAGCCAGAGCTCCGGGCACAGTGCTTCGAGCTGATCAACAGAATTCACCAGCGGATAAATGTGAAAATTTAACCCAACAGCTGTTGTGATGAACCACCTTGAGTAAAAACCACTGGTTAGCTGAAAAGTAAACCAGTGTGTCACATAAAAGTACCTGAGGAAGACTCGGTATTGTTCGACTTTTTCCAGCAGATGCAGTTTATAACTCCAGTGCTGTCATCCACTGCAAGAGAAGCATAAAAGGGTAGAAGAGAGATCTGGGCACTGCTAGTGAATCAGTACACCAACACTGGATTTTGCCATACCAAAAAATGACATTTTTCAATAGCCTGCTTGGTCAAACCCTTATAAAACTCTCCTACTTAAAAAAAAACTTTTTAAAATATTTATTTATTTTTCAGAGACAGAGAGAGACAGAGCATGAACAGGGGAGGGGCAGAGTGAGAGGGAGACACAGATTCTGATGCAGGCTCCAGGCTCTGAGCTGTCAGCACAGAGCCCAATGTGGGGCTCGAACCCACGAACAGCGAGATCATCACCTGAGCCGAAGTCGGACGTTTAACCGACTGAGCCACCCAGGTGCCCCTCCTTCTATTTTTAGAAGTAACCTCTCACAGTATGCCAAGGAGTTAAAACTGCTTGTCTGCACATGCTGATGTAAAACACGATCCTAACAGGATGTAGTCAACATTTCACTTCCCCTGCCTCAAGGGTACTGATGATTAATGATTTTAAGTTTATTTATTTTGAGAGAGAGGGAGAGAGAAAGAGACAGAGAGAGAAAGAGAACACGTGCACACAAGCGGTGGGAGGGGCAGAGAGAAGGAGACACAGAGTTCCAAGCGGGCTCTGTGCCAACAGTGCATAGCCTGATGTAGGGCTTGAACCCAGGAACAGTGAGATCATGAGCTGAGCCGTAGTTGGATGCTTAACCAACTGAGCCACTCAGGTGCTCCAAGGGTACTGCTGATTCTTGACCACACCTCTCCTAAAAATGGGGTCCTCAGGAAGTTAAGTACAAAAATCTCAATGAACGCAACATGCAAAAGTGGCCTTGCTCTCCCACGGTGAAACAAGGCAGCGCTGACATGGTCTGTGGTGAGAGGCACTTAGAGGGTAGCCTTCTTCTCTCACCATTTGCTCTCTCATGAGCTCTATGATTTACCAAGACAGACCACCCCAAATATTCTGACATGGACTTCTCTTTGTGAACAAACTTCTGCCCAGTCCTTAACACTGCAGGGGATGTAAGGAAAGCCAAGTATATTGCAGAAGGGCAAAGTTTTATTTTCATAATGGCAAATAATTCTATCTTGTTCACATAAATAATTTTGGCTTATTTTATCCTTAATGAAACACACACACACACACACACACACACACACACACACACACACACACA